>NC_059439.1:505714-805714 GCF_021028975.2 Sphaerodactylus townsendi | reverse complement strand
ACAGTCCTTTTAAGAGGCCAGAAGTGGCAGCTGGACCAGGAGGGTTATCCATCTTTCCACAAATAAAATCCAAAACCTATGGTATCAAAACAGAATAGGGGTCTGTGTCAAGAATTTGACACAAAAGGATATTGTATTGAAGCCTCATACAGTAGTTGCTAAAGCTTCTGAAGTAGAATGGACAAGAGCTCTAGCCCTGTGGGTTTGGACCTCACAAATATAAATGGAAATGAATTCCCAGTTTTAAATTTTGGAAGCTTCAGCATTAAGTCAGTCAGAACAGGAAAGAATTTCTAGCGATATAGCAACAGAAACACCAAGGGTCTTTGCAATGCATGATTTAGACCTTGGGAGAGTTTCAGGTGTTGCCCACAAAATTTATTTAAAAAGTGATGTGCCCTTTAGAGAGAACTAGGCGAGTTTAAGCCTTCAGATTTTGAAGACCCTCTACGGCAACATTTGGGGAGTTGGCTACACTAGGTGTAGTGAAGAAACCAACAGTCCATATGCATCACCAATAGTATTGGTAAGGGAAGAAAAATGGGGCTCTTAGGATGGTAGTGGACTATAGGAAACTAAATAATTTAACAGAAAAGGATGCTTACCCTCTGCCAAGAATAGAAGAAATTTTTTGCTTTACTTGCGGGATCACAGTGGTTCTCTGTCTTAGATTTAAAAGTGGATATTATCAGATTTGTGCCAATGGACCCAGCAGATTTCAAAGACAGCATTTACCACCCCATTTGGTAATTGGCAGTTCAAGATGATGCCCCAAGGGTTAACAAATGCCCCTTCAACCTTTCAACGAATGATGGAAAATGTGATGCAAGGCTTAAACCTTACTGAAACTATTGCCTTTTTGGATGATTTGATCATATTCTCTGCAACTAAAGAGAGCAGAAGAGCGTCTCCTCAAGGTTTTGCAAAGACTTCAGACATATGGATTAAGTTGGCCTTCTAAATGTAAACTATTTTCAATCATCAGTGAAATATTTAGGTCACATCATATCAGCCTCTGGAATAGAGAGCCAGACAAGGAAAAGACAAGATGCCATTACCACCTGGCGGTGCCTACAAACCTCAGTGAACGAAGATTTCTTGGGTTTGCTGGATATTATAGGAGGAGGGTTGTGTCAGGATATTCGGTCATTGCTAAGCCAGTAAATTCATTGCTAGCAGTTAGTTCTAGAGTAAGTAAAATAAAGGAAACCAGTCTCTCAAAGACAAATGGGATTCATAGGCTGTCAAGGAGCCTTTGAGACTTTAAAGTTAAAGTTGACCACAGCACCAGTATTGGGATTTGCAGACTGGAAGTTGCCATATATATTGCATCACGGATGCTAGTCTCACAGGATTAGGTGCAGCCCTATACAAGTGCAAAATAACTGTCTCCGTGTCATACCATATGCCAGTAGAGAGGTTTAAGCCGTGAGTAGACGCAATTATCCAGTGCACAAATTGGAGTTTTGGCATTAAAATAGGCAGTTTGTGACAAGTTCCATGATTTTTTGTATGGATCCAGAGTTCAAGGTGTGACTGATAACAACCCACTGACTTATGTTCTAACCTCTGCCAAATTAAGTGCTGCAGGAGGGTAGAGGTGGGTGTCAGCATTATCTTTATATAATTTTGAAATAGTCTACAGATCTGGAAAAGCTAATATAGATGCTGACTCACTTTCTTAGGAGACATGAAAGAAAGGCTCACTGTGAGGATGAGGAAGGAGATAAACAACTACAGAAAGAATTTCTAAAATGCTCCTAAAGATTCAACATGATCCTAATGCACTAAAGTCATGGGATGCTGAAGTCTGTAAGGCAGTTATCCAGTTCATAGTGTCACGCCCCAAACATCCAGTAGTGCCAAAGATGTAATGAAGTGGACCACAGTTATATTGAGACCTTACCTGCCTCTGAGGACAGTATTCCAGAAGGGTACCAAATGAAGGATGTCATATTAAATCCTTCTGATCAAAATGGCGAGTTTCCTGACTGGAAGAAGTTGCAAAGAAAGAGGGACAAATATATAGCTAGAATAATACACTTTTTTGGAGAGAAGGCATAAACCCACCTGGGATGAAGAAAGAAAAGAGGAATATGAAACTAGACTGTACTTGAGAGAGTGGCCCCAACTTTTTTCTGTCAAATGGAGTTCTATATACCGGAAGGTTCAACGAAAAGGAGAAGATGTAGAGCAACTTGCGATCCCTTACACTCATCGGAAGAGAGCTCTGGAAGGCATTCATGATGCAATGGGTCATTTTGGAATTGAAAGAACTTTGGAATTGGCTAGGGATAGATTCTTCTGGCCTACAATGGCACAAGCTATAGAACAGAAGTGCCGCAATTGTGAACGCCGCATGAACAGGAAAGCTCGAGTAGAAAGAGCAGCTGAATTAGTTAACATAAAAACATATGCTCCTTTAGAGTTAGTCTGTATAGATTTTTTAACTCTTGAACCTGATGTAAAATGGCACCAAAATATTTTAGTAGTTACTGATCATTTTACCAAGTATGCACAAGCATACCCCCACTCGAGATCAGACTGCAAGAACAGTAGCTACAACTCTCTGGGAAAATTTTATATGCCATTATGGATTTCCTAGAAGATTCCACAGTGATCAAGGAGCAGCCTTTGAGTCAGAACTGGTTACAGAACTGAGTAAAATTGCAGGAACTAAGTCCCATACAACACCATATCACCCAAGAGGAAACCCTGTTGAGAGGTTCAATCGTACCACTTTTAGACATGTTGGGCACATTAGAGGTAAATAAGAAATCTGGTGGAGAGAAAGTACATAAAACCATTAGTTCATGCTTATAATTGTACCAAAAAAGTAGTACTACTGGAGAATCTCCTTATTTTTTAATGTTTGGAAGACAACCATTACTACCAATTGATTTGTGTTTCGGGATAAAGTCGAAGGAGCAAACAGAAACTCATCAAGAATATGTAAGAGACTTAAAGCATGAGCTTCGTTATGCATATGATCTGGCCACTCCAGGAAAGTGAAAACATCAACAAGCCAACAAGCGAATGGGATAGGAAAGTCATCAAATCCAACCATTTCAACAGGAGACAGAGTGCTAGTTCGTAACTTAAGCCCCGTGGAATGCAGAAATTAGCTGACCGATGGGAACCTGTTGTGCATATAGTTCTGGAGCAACCTGATGAAACCCTTCCTGTTTACAGAGTCCAATCAGAAGATGGCAAAGGTGTTGTTGAACTCTGCACCGGGATATGCTGAGACCATGTGGTTTTATTTCCTCCTCTGAGGATATGAGTGATTTGGACAGTCCAGAGAGTCCTATTGGTGGTAGGGCCGAGACAAAAGTTAGCTGATGTGAACTCAGAGTAGGAGAAAGATTGTGCATCCACATCTAACTCTCTTTCAGACCTCAATCCCATGGCAGGAATTCACACCAAGCTCCCTTCCAATGAGGTTACTGCAGTCAGAAATCCTTGTAAGAAAGACAAAAGGAAAGAAAAGGTTGTGCAGTCAGATTCACCAAATGTGGTCCCTACCAGTACAGGGATCTCTGGGAAATTAGTAACCTACCCTTAGACCGCCAAAGGAGTTAGAACCCAGCCTACTAAGTTAGCTGATTATGTTCTGAATTTTTCAATGAGGTTAGTGGAGTCAACACTCCTACTGTAATATGTCATTGTTCAATCATTTCAAGAGTTAAATTGTAAATACTGTCGAGGCGACAGAGATTTTTTAGTAGGAGAATGTAACCGCTGTGTCAGAATGGGATGACCCAGAAAGGGGTGGAGTCTGAAATGAAGTAGAATGCTGCAGAACTCATGAGGTTGGAGGAAGCGAGACTACCAGGCTGGGACCTTGATTGATTTTATTAAGCCCTGAACACCTTGTTTAAGGTAACTGCAATGTTGTGGGGAACTAGTGGGAAGGGAGTTTATTTTTTTGCTATATTGTAAATGTTAGAATTTATTGTTTCAGGGTTTTTGTGTATGTCAATGGTGAGAGTTTTCTGGGAACCTTCATCATCTTGAAGCCCATTCACCAAGCCTCAGAAGTCTTCAAAACCAACCACCAGCAAAGAAGAATTGGACTTGGCAATATCAGTAGACTGTAAATAAGGACTTGAAAATGCAAACTTAACAGGACTGCAAAGTGTAAATGTTAAATGTTTTAAAAGTGTTATTTGTTAAGTAAAGTAAACTGTTTTGTTTAAATTTGGTTCTTTGCAACTCCTTCCAAGTACTGCCCCACAGAACCCACAAGCTGAGGTTACACATGCTCCAGCGTTTTTATTTTTTTGGTGTTTTTTCATGTTTCAGCCTTCAGGGGGCGCATTTTTAGAGATATCGGCACCAAAATTTCAGGGTATCATCAAGGGATACCTGACAGGGGAGCTCCACCTCCTTCCGCTGCCCATAGGGGGCATCAAACTCAGGTTTTGCCCAGGGCTCCAGTTTGCCTCGTTACACCCCTGGTTTTCCCTCTTTCCTAAGAGGCCGGCCATGAACTGATGGACTGCTTCTGCAGCCCCCGGTCGGGTGTTCCTTTTGGGTAAGGAAAATGAAATTGGAGGGGGGGGGGAGGCTGAAGCTGCTTCTCTCAGGGATACTCGAGAAACAGAATACTTCGGGGCTGAATGAGTCAAAGTCAAGTCAACCAATCCAGGCACTCCTTGTTAAAAATCATAACAGGTAGCTTGCCAAACTCTTGTCTGCAACCTGTGGCTCTCCAGATGTGCGTGGACTACAATTCCCATCAGCCCCTGCCAGCATGGCCAGCATGGCAGGGGCTGATGGGAATTGTAGTCCATGCACATCTGGAGAGCCACAGGTTGCAGACCCCTATTTAAACCATGTGAGAAGATATTTGCAAGGGTCAAAAGAGAGATTCCCTTGTTACGAGTCTGAAGAAAATGTGCATAAATCTTGCTTGCCTTTCTTCCTGCTTTGGTAGGTACAAGAGCTGAAAAGGACCCCCCAACGCCCCCCACAGGAAAGAGCCAAAGCCCCCCTTTCCCCACAAACAACACAGGATCAGCCGGAGGAAGAAAAAACCAGGAGTCCAGGAAGTTCTTCTTATTAAGGTCCCATAGATTCTGCTTGGACATCATTAATAAAAATCAATCCCTTACTCTACCCTGCAGGTCTGCCTGCTGGATGCGGTTGGGATGGGAGGAAAAACTGATAGGCCACAAATGTTGGCGACGCTGTGGGGGACGGAGAGAGCAGATCCTGTTCCGTTGGGCTGTTGGCTTTCCTCATTATGCAAATGCAGTATTCCTGTCATGGGACCTATCTGAAGAATATATATATGTATATGTATATGTGTGTGTGTGTATATGTATGTATATGTATATGTGTGTGTGTATATATGTATATGTGTGTGTATATATATGTATATGTATGTATGTGTGTGTGTGTGTGTGTATATACACATATGTATATGTGTGTATGTATATATATGTATATATATGTATATATGTGTGTGTGTGTATGTGTGTGTGTGTGTGTATATGTGTGTATATATGTGTGTGTGTATATATGTATGTGTGTGTATGTGTGTATGTATGTATATATATATTTATATGTGTGTGTATATATGTGTGTGTGTGTACGTGTGTGTGTGTACGTGTGTGTGTGTGTGTGTAGAGCCAGAATGGTAGGGTGACTACAGGAATTGATCTCTCAGTGGAGAAAGGAATACTTGTGATTGAGAGCACTTAAGAAGACTGTTTGGGGCTGCTTGGGGGCTGGTGGCTGTCCTTTCTCGGGGGGGGGGGGGGGTTTCCAGGTCACTTTAAGAAATAAGAACACCTGGTGCAGGTAAGCAGGGGGAAAGGATGCATTCGTATGTCCTAAGGTGTTATCTAAGTTTAGAATACGTTACAGGTGGGGAACACTGGGATAAATAACTGCATGCTGTGTTTGTTTGGTATTTTGTGTTTTGATGTTGCGATGGACCAGGGAGGCCACTTGCAGATTCTGGGATGATCAGGAATTGCTAACTTCTCCAGGACAGCAACTGCAGACCAGCAACTGCAGACTCAAAGGGGCTGACAACAGCCAGGAGAGTCTGTTGGTAAAACCCCTGCCTGCCTACGGAGGGAAACGGAACCAAGCCCTGAATTTCACAGCACTTTGGGATGTCAGCATTTTGCAAAATTCGGAATGTTGATATTAATTGCATTTCAGGAAATGGGTTTTCCGTGTTTTAAACAACATGCGTTTCCCCTGCAATGGAACACAGAGGTGGAATCTGTCCTGAACTCTGTCCTGAACTCCAGATCTGGAACTTTGGCTTTTTGGTGTGAAGACTTAGGGATCTTAACTGAAATTCCCTCCTCCGGTTCCCCTTCAAATGTCAGCAAACTCCACGGGAGAGAGATGAACTGAACGTATGTTTCAGTGAAATGACCGATTCTCCGGATTCCCACAACCTCCGCCCCCCCCCCCAAGTCCCTTGAGCAAGACCTCCCCTTCCGTTAGTCCTCCTCTTCCCATATACACAAGTGCCCCGTTGGAAGGCTTCACGGCAGGGGTTGCTCCAGCAGAGGCAGGAGTGGTGGGGGTCGCCAGTTGTTTGTTGCTCATCTGCTGTGGCCCCGAGATGTCACGGCAAGAGGCCCTCAACAGCCACACCTCCTGCCTCCCAGGGGGGGGAGCTCAGCCATGGGCAAAGATGTTATTGGGGGGTGTAGGGGAGAGAGGATTCCTCTGCCGCCTTTGCCTTGTATAGAGACCTGCAGGAGGCTTGGGGTCCACGTGGCCGCGCGGCCCTTAGTCCGAGTAGATGATAAAACCCGAAAAGGTGCTATATTTGTTATTGTTGCCGCCGTGGGCTTTGCCTCCGTCCAGCTTGATGAAAACCTCGTCTCCGGCGTCCAGGTGGAGGATGACACTGTTGCTGGCGTAGTCGTAGTTCTGGTCCGCGTCTTGCGCGATGGCGCTGGCCCTCACCTGCAGCGGGGAAGGTCAGGGGCAGGGGGCAGGGGGCAGGGCAAGACAGGAGGCGGGAGGGGAGGAAGGCCAACAGGGGAAAAGGCAACACTGTTAGTGGCCGTGGGGGAAACAAAAACCCACCTTTCTTTCTTCTGGCTCTGCCAGGATTCTCATATTTGCAGTCCAGCATCATCCCTACCGAGGGTTTGCATCATCCCTACCGAGGGTTTGCATCAGCCCTACCGAGGGTTGGGAAGGTTCTGGGGGGTGAATCCTGAGGAGGGCGGGGCTTAGGGACGGGAGTGGCTTCAGTGGGGCGCAAGGCCATAGGGTCCGCCTTCCAAAGCAGCCATTTTATCCAGGGGAACGGATCTCTGCTGCTTGGAGATGAGTGGGAGACTTCCTGGAGTTTGGCAGCTCTTGGCTTGTCCCCATTATTTGGCCCACAAGATAGGCCCCAATTCCACCTTGTGTCGAATTCCAACCTCTCCAGCTCACAGAAAGAGTCCCGTGTGCAGGTACCCCTGCTGGCACATCCCTGAGGGACAGATTTCTGGTTCTACCTTAGCAAGGGACTATTAGTGTGAAGCATAAAATAGGCCTTTGCCCAGGTTCTTGGCATTCTTTAGTCCAGGGGGATCCCTTCAGATCCTCTGAAGATACCTCAGCCACAGATGCAGGTGAAACATCAGGAAAGAATGCTACTAGAACACGGCCATACAGCCCGGAAAACCCACAAAACCCTAAAGAAGAAGAAGAAGAAGAAGAAGAAGAAGAAGAAGAAGAAGAAGAAGAAGAAGAAGAAGAAGAGGAGGAGGAGGAGGAGGAGGAGGAGGAGGAGGAGGAGGAGGAGGAGGAGGAGTTTGGATTTATATCCCCCCTTTCTCTCCTGCAGGAGACTCAAAGGGGCTGACAATCTCCTTGCCCTTCCCCCCTCACCACAAACACCCTGTGAGGTGGGTGGGGCTGAGAGAGCTCCAAGAAGCTGTGACTAGCCCAAGGTCACCCAGCTGGCATGTGTGGGAGTGCACAGGCTAAACTGAATTCCCCAGATAAGCCTCCACAGCTCAGGCGGCAGAGCTGGGAATCAAACCCGGTTCCTCCAGATTAGATACACGAGCTCTTAACCTCCTACGCCACTGCTGCTCCTAAAGAAAATTCTGTTTGCCCCATTTGCAGGGGCGGTGGGGGTGTGTGTGTATGACATATGGTTATCAGAGGCAGAGAAGAAACCCTCCCACTCCCACAAGAGGTCAGGAAAACAGTAAATATGAAGCAATAAATATGAAATCCAGCCTCAGTGATATTTGTGTGCTGAGACGGCTTCGCTCCCTTCAGGTGGTCCCCCTGAAACTAACATAAGGGGCAGAATCTTGTTTCTTTCAGAAAACCAACAATAACATTAAGCAGAGGAGATTTTCGGAGGGATGCTGTAGATTCTGGGCTCATCCTGCTGCCTGCAGCCCCGCCACTGCCACAAAGATTTCCAGTCTGGCAGGCGAAAGTTAAGCCCTCTGCTCCTCTTTCCAGAGCCCGCGACTCCGTCAGGGATGGATGTTTTGTTGTTATTTTTAACCCCCCTGATCTTCCCGCTTGTTGATCTTCTACAAAAATAGGCAGAGCCCCTGTGGCGGATAAGCCTCCTTCCTGCCACAACGAATATTCCACACAATGAACTCCTGCTTCTGATCGCAGACAAATCCCACCCTGGGCCGCCGTAAGCGGGGATCAGTTGCTTCTCTCCCGGAGGTGCCCAGATATACAGCTGTAATTAAAACCAAACAGTTCGATGAAACTGCAGTACAGAAAAGAAGGACTTTCCTCCATATCCACTCTTCATAAGCCCCTCTGTCTTGGCTCCCAGCCCAGAGTGACACAGCTCAGTGTCGAGGTCTGGAGACGTGTGGTCAAGGGAGGGCGGCCCGCCAGCTGCCCAGGTGGTGCTTGAATGACACTGCTCCGAATCAGGGTCCAAACCAGAGACAGCAGCTTCGTAGAACCAGCCGCAGGGGTCTGCAACCTGCGGCTCTCCAGATGTTCATGGACTACAATTCCCATCAGCCCCTGCAAGCATGTTCATCAGCCCCTGCCAGCATGTTCGTGGACTACAATTCCCATCAGCCCATGCCAATTTGACATGCTGGCAGGGGTTGATGGGATTTGTAGTCCATGAACATCTGGAGAGTCGCAGAATGCAGACCCCTGGTGTAGCCCTTTCAAATGCCACTTTACCATCCACCAAAAGACAGGCTGAGGGAACAGAGGTGAAGCCCTCTTGTTGGGGGTTTTGTGGCTGAGCACGAGCAACCGTGCCTACAGACACTGCAGGGGTCTGCATCCTGCGGCTCTCCAGATGTTCATGGACTACAAATCCCATCAGCCCCTGCCAGCATGTCAAATTGGCATGGGCTGATGGGAATTGTAGTCCACGAACATGCTGGCAGGGGCTGATGAACATGCTTGCAGGGGCTGATGGGAATTGTAGTCCATGAACATCTGGAGAGCCGCAGGATGCAGACCCCTGGTGTAGCCCTTTCAAATGCCACTTTACCATCCACCAAAAGACAGGCTGAGGGAACAGAGGTGAAGCCCTCTTGTTGGGGGTTTTGTGGCTGAGCACGAGCAACCGTGCCACCAAGCCCACCTATTGTGCCACCAAGCCCACCTATTGATTTCCAGCTTCAAACTAAGGAGATTGCCGTTAGTCCCTCTAAAGCTCAGCTGCTGTGCTGTGACGGTGGAGGCTGTCTGTCTGCAGAAGCCGGAGGTCCCGTCCCTCCTGGCCTACAGACACTGCAAAAGGCATTCTGGGATATTCTGGTGCTCTGATTTGCTGGCCTTTGGTCACTAGCGCGCACACACACACACACACACACACACACACACACACACACACACACACACACACACACACACAAACACTCTCACTCACTCACTCACTCAGTCACACCATGGCTGGATCATTTGTAGGATGAGGCAAACTCCAACGGAGGTATGTTTTGCATGTGGTAAAGTCTGTGATGCCCAGCATCTGAGCAGGCTGGGAGGTTTGCCCTGATCATAAACAGTTTGGTGTTTTCCCCTTAAGTAGAAAATGTGTTTGGTTTTATACCCCACCTTTCTCTATTTTTAGGAAGTTTCAAAGCATAATTGCCTCCTTGGGTTGCAAATGCAGTCATCATTGGACAGACCGAGATATCACACAGGATAAAGATGGTATTTGGGGTGCCTGTTTCCTGGGTACATCCCCTTTTGATGTCCTTAAACTGCCTACCTCTTGCTGGCTCAGTCAAAATGGGTCTCAGCCCACTGAGGGTCTTTGCAAACAATATGCTCCTTCAACTGGCAAATACCGCAGTCAAGTTCTGCTTCTTTGCCCTCCTCCCCCCTTCTTGTTTTTTTGCTTCTGTTGAAATCCTTTCAGGAGCTGCCTCTGAGGTGCCTCTGAGGTGCATCTCTCCTCCTCCCCAGAAACCAGCCTGTCCACTGTCACGTGTAGTTGTCATGTGCCTCAAAAACCACGGCAACGGAACATCCCCACAGAGTCCCCCCCCCATGTTCTCCTTGCCTACATAGCTCCCTACATGCCTTGCCACCAGAAGCCTCTTTTAAGCTTTAACACACAACTTTAACACGCAACGTGTAATTGGTGTTTGGAAGATGCTGCCTACATGCCTTGCCACCAGAAGCCTCTTTTAAGCTTTAACACACAACTTTAACACACAACTTTAACACGCAACGTGTAATTGGTGTTTGGAAGATGCTGCCACAGGAGGTGGTGATGGCCACTCACCTGGATAGCTTTAAAAGGGGCTTGGACAGATTTATGGAGGAGAAGTCGATCTCTGGCTACCAATCTTGACCCTCCATATCCATATGCTTTAGCAGACCAGGTGCTCGGGAGCAGCAGCAGCAGCAGAAGGCCATTGCTTTCACCTCCTGCACGTGAGCTCCCCAAGGCACCTGGTGGGCCACTCAAGTAGCAGAGTGCTGGACTAGATGGACTCTGGTCTGATCCAGCAGGCTCATTCTTATGTTCTTATGAATGCACGGAGCTCATTTGCGTATGACCACAGGCCTCTGCGAAGCACCGTAAACTAATCTGGCGCTTTATAAACTACAAACGAACATTAAAATGGCAGTAAAACGATAATCATCACCTTACAAAATAAATGTTGGGAGCTGTTCTCATGGACACTACTCTAGCCCTTGTTTTCCTTATTTATTGCCAGGGAATACATTGACATTCTGTCAGATATAAAACCATCAGAGTCTGAGTGGAAAAATATTAATTTCCTAGTAACAGAATGTAAATGTACATGGGCACAAATAAGAAACTTTGGTCTGATCCAGCTGACTTGTTCTTATGTTCTTATGTTCTAACTATGCAATTGACATATTGCTGTAATGTTATGACAATCTAACAAGTTCCCTAAATAAATAAATTCCTTCCTTTTATCCATCTTTAAAAATCAAGTTTCTAACTCTTTTCACTGTGGAGATATAAGGGGAAAGGCCAAGCCTCCAGGACAAAAAAGGGTTAGATACTTGTTTTCAGTGCTCTCTGCTCCAAAGGGAAATAACCCAGGTAAAAGCTGGGCGTTCTCTTCACTTGGGGAAGTGGGGCAGAGGTGGGATCCAGCAGGTTCTCACCAGTTCCCGAGAGTGGGTTACTAATTATTTGTGTGTGCTGAGAGGGGGTTACTAATTGGGTACGCTTTTCCATCTCCACACCCTCGCCTCCCCGAGAGGCATCCTGCCTTTGAACGTGAAGGTTCCATATAGCAATTGCGACTAATAATGTCACTCCCTGAACTGGGTTAATCCCTTTCAGGTACTGCAGTTCGTTGACTCTCAGCCTTTTGTACCTTTTATCTCACCAGTCTCTATCAAAGAACCGGTGTGTTTCACCATTGCTGTGTTCAGATTTGTGAGTTGGGGCATTTTCTATAATGTGATAATGATTTAGAAATGACCTGGTGCAAAAAAATTTGGGGGGGTCGTGGTGGGGTGGCTGCCCATGGGGGGGCATCCAACTCAGGTTTTGCCCAGGGCTCAGGTTTGCCTAGGTACGCCTCGGCCCCCTTTGCTGAGAGGGGGCTGGCGAGGGAACCTGTTACTAAAATTTTTGGATCCCACCACTGAAGTGGGGGTGCAACTCTGACTGATTCAGCCATTAGCTCAGCATGACGTGTGCCACACAAGGCAAGGGAGTCCTAATATTCCCAAGTGCTGCTGGGGAAAATGGCATGGGAGGGAAGGCCAAACTCCCTCTTTGCCACACTCACAAGCAAAATCCAGCCCTACGGACCTTGAAAAATGTTACCTCCCCACAGTCCCATATGCCAGGAGTTGGGTCAGAGGGCCCCTGACCTGACTCTTTCCCCCTGTATTTTCTGGTATTTGGGCAGGATCCCCTCCACTCCCCTGCTGTCTTCAGAGAGCACCCACACTCGCTCCGCAAGAGAGGAAAGAATCACAGCCAGATCACCTCCTGCCTCTGCTTCCGTTTCTAAATCCACGCGCGTGGCATTGCGCACTCTGTCCTAGCTGTCATGTTCCCACGCCTTCCGGGTGTAAATCAAGGGTGCAGCGGCTCCTGTGTCAAAAGCAGATCGCTTCCTTTTAAGCACTCCTCCCCAGCATTGGCCCCTCCAGTGGGTGTTTGACAGCGAGAACCATGTGACCGGCTTCTCTCCCAAGAGCTCTCTTAATTAGGACGGAGGCACAGTTGCTGCGCATTTGCAAACCCCCCAAGGGGAAGGAGGGCTTCGTTATCTGCATGAGCTTGAAAACCGTGCCCCCGGCTACCATGCCCATGTTTTGCAGCATGGTCATCTCCCAACCACCACCAGTGTAGAACCAAAGACTGGGTGCGAGGAGGTCAGGAGCCAATGGGAGGGACCGTAGCTCAGTCGCTGGGCACCTTCAGTCGCTGGGCCCAGGAACAGTCGCTGGCCAGAAGGATCGGGCAGAAAGAGACCGTTCAGAGAAGGTAGAGAGGGGGGCTGGTTGGAGCAGTTCCAGGAAGGCAATGTTTTGGGCCCAAATGCTACCTCTGGCTCAAAAGGCCACTCAGAGGCTCATTCCGCACATGGAGAATAATGCACTTTCACACTGCTTTCAGTGCTCTTTGAAGCTGTGCGGAATGGCAAAATCCACTTGCAAACAGTTGTGAAAGTGGTTTGAAAACGCATTATTTTGCGTGTGCGGAAGGGGCCAGTCTGTCATCCACCAAAGGACAGGGGGAGGGAAGAGGGAGAGAGAAGGGCCACGCTTGGCCAGTCCCGTGGGTGGGAGCTGTCGTGGGGTTGGTGCTGGGGCCTCAGTGAGTCACCTGGGGCCTGTCTGGCGGCTGTGCAGGTTTGGGAGCCTTGCCCATTTCTTTCCACTGAGCCCAGCGATACCTGCGCGGCTTGGTCAATTTTGCCCTGTGCGGACGAGAAACTGGCACGGGGCTCTAGACAGGTGCACGTGTGGAGGGGAGGGTGTGGAGGAGTTGCTCCCTAGGCACCTGAGAGTACAGGTGAGCAGGTCTGAGAACAGACACTTCTGATCCAGGCCTCTTTTCAAGCAGGCATCAGCAGGTGCTGCACACGAAGTCTCGTGATACGGAGCCACCCGGCCCAGCCTGTCCGCTCCAACAGGGAACAGAGCGACTGCTGTCTCCTCAGAGACTCAGCCCTGCCACCTCTTCCATGGCCGATTCAGGGAAGGAAATGGCCTGGCGGAATGGACAAGCTGGAACGGGTCCAGAGGAGGGCAACCAAAACTGTCAAAGGTCTGGAACCCATTCCCCACAAGGAGAGCCTTAGGGAGCTGGGGATGGTTAGTTTGGTGATGAGAAGGTGAAGAGGTGACATGGTAGCCATGTTTAGATATTGGAAGGGAGGTCCTGTTGGTGAGGGAGCAAGCTCGTTTTCTGCAGCTCCAGACACCAGGACTGGGAGTGATGGATTCAAGGTGAAGGAAAAGAGATTCCCACTAAACATTAGGAAGAACTTCCTGACTGTCAGGGCTGTTTTCACTGCCTCGGAGAATGGTGGAGTCTCCTTCTTTGGAGGTTTTGAAAGAGAGGCTGGATGGCCATCTGTCAGGAGTGCTTTTGATAGCAGAGTCACAACTGAATTATCCCATTTCTGATCTTGTTGTTAATAAAGGTGAAATTATGTTTTGTTTCTTTATAAGTTAGATAGGAACAAGTTGTATTAGGTAGAATGAAGGAATTACTGTTGTATTTTTGTATTTGTGTCTGCATGGAACCTCCTGTGCTCAAGGCAGGAATCCACCCCTGCTCCACCTGGGCACGACCCTTTCATTTGCTAAAACCAGGAATGGACGTTTGACAAAAGGGTCCCGGAAGAAGCGCCTCCATCTGCCTTAATCCCACCAGCAGGCAGATAAGGGTGCCGTCGTCGTTAGGTTTAGTCTCCTGACCTCAAGCACCCAAAGGACTCTTTTGTGTTTTTCCCGCCTGTGCCTACGTCATCGCCTCGCCCTGCTTCGGCCGCGAAATTCAAGAAGGGAGTGCCCTCTGGACTCTAATTGGTTCCCATGTATTTGCGAATGAATGGTTGTAGGTTGTCCTGTACCCTCCTGGATTCCCAGGCGGGGGATCGAAGCCACCTGTGGGCAATTCACGCATCAATTCACGTTGTTGTAAAGCTGCTAGGCAGTTCCAGTTGCTGTAGTGTGGAGGTGCTGACACGTAGGTCAGCATCTCAATAAACTCATTTTTATTTTCATTATTCTCACTGTGTTGGGTCCTGTTTCTGTTCCTCTGCGCTGCTGAGAACTGGCGGATCTGGGAGAATAAAAGTTACCCAGGCAGCACGGTAACACTTTGATGGTGTGTTCCTGCATTGAGGAGGGTTGGACTTGATGGCCCTCAGGGTCTCTTCCAACTCTATGATTCTATGGAACTTAACAAACTAATCATATGCATATTTTGAACAAATACGAGATCTGTATTCTCTGCGGCAGTCCTCCAATACAACACGGAAGCCGTAAAGAGCATAAGCGGGCAGTCTAGACGTCGCTGTTCACAACACCGTAATTCCGGGTTCTTCCTTCACCGCTGTATGTCAGGATACGAAACAGCGCGTTGCTAAAAGAGGGAGCCACAGCAGTGCATCAGGGACAGTCAATTGGAAGACCACCAGGCATTTCTCTTGAGCGGTTCCCTTTTTTAGCAACACGCTGTTTTGCATCCTGACATGTAGCATTGAAGGAAGCCCCCCACCAAAGGGCCCGAGGCAGCTTCTGTCGTTGCCCAATGGCGAAGACCGTCCCTGCCAGCAAGGAAGATGAGCAGAAACCTCCCAGAGGGCCAAGCACGGGGCGTGGTGGGGGGTGGGGGGGTGGTATATGTTTGCTGCTGGTGGATTTGCCTGCTGATCCAGAAGGGCTACTTAAATCTTTGGCTGCTGGCTTTTGTGCAGTTTTAAAAATAAAATAAAGAACTAGCAAGGACGGTCGTAATTAGCTGCCTGCGTGCCAACACAGTATGGCTCTCCACATTCTCCACCCAGCCCTATTTCTGTCCTTCCCGTCACAGCGTTGCCTCCCGCACCCCCCACCCCCCCCCAGCTGCGTCTGCTAGCTCAATGCCAGGGCGGGGAGAGGCAGTTGGGGGGCTGTCACCAGGGCCATTTATCTCCCCTTGTTAAAGGGGCTGCTGCCTTGTCACAGCGCCGGAGCCCGTTTATGACATTATCCTCCAACTAGTGAAGATAAATTGCTGCTCCGGAGCAGTCTCCTGCCAGGCTGATTCCTTTCCTAGGTGAATGTCAGGGAAATGGGCTTCAGCTGATTGGATTTGAATGTGTGGAGCCGAGTCTGGGGGTGCCGGGGAGACACCCCCCGTGGGACTTCTGTTCTCCAATCCCAGAAGTCTCAGAGGCTCCAAACTGTGGGAGTTACGGGATCGAAACCACCCGTGGGCAAGTCACGCAGCAGCACTGCCGTGCCGCCGGGGAACACCCCAGTTTCTTCCATTGGAAGCTGCCCTCTGGGGAGCTGCTTTTCATTCCAGCAGGCCCTCCGGAGGACCCAGATATGGGGCTTCCTAACTAGAATTGGGGGGAAAAACGCTCATAAATCATGGGCATAAAAAGTTGCAAAACGTATCAGATGCCAGAAACACAACCAGGGTCTAAATCGGAAGCCTCCAACGACCAGACGGTCTTCCTGCCCCCCCCCCACGCCCACCCCCCCAGCCCTGTTTCTTGCGCTTTATTCCTTGGGAGGGAGTTTTGATCAGGGAAACGGTTTAAGAGGAGAGTGTGTGGTGTCCTGCCTTGCCATCAAAGACCTGCTTATTTATTATTAAGTCACCCAGTTGAAAAACTGAGATAAACGCTTTTCAAATAGGACCCCTGAAATAAATCATTAAATAAAATAGCCCCCTCCTTCCCCCACCCCCTAGGCAAAAGGAAAGGCACAGTTTCCCCCCGCCCACCCCCAGCACTCCTGCCAGCCCTCCAGACTCCAAGTTCAAATTCCCTCATTCATCCCTGAAGCTGTTAGGACTTGGGCTGCCTTCTTTGGCTCATTCCGCACATGCAGAATAATGGACTTTCAAACTGCTTTCGGTGCTCTTTGAAGCAGTGCGGAATAGCAAAATCCACTTGCAAACAGTTGTGAAAAGTGGTTTGAAAACGCATTATTTTGCGTGTGCGGAAGGGGCTATCGAGCAAAAGGGGCCAAGAACTAATCTGGAACCAGAAAGGCTGTTTTGCATGGGGAGAGCAACAGCTAAGAAAGGCCGAGCACAGCCTTGGGAGGACCCCCACAGCCGCTCCCCTCTGGGAGTCTGGGGTAGGGTTCGCAGCCTCGCCGCTAGTGGAAAGAGCCCGTTTGGTTTGGCTGAGCTCATGTGGTTCGGCTGAGATCTTTGCAAGTCCTGGTGCTGTCATCCATGAGAAACTGCTTCTCCCAGAGATTGGGATGCAGAACTTATCCCCGCTTGGGGAAAGGCAGAGAGCAGCGAGGCACCCTCGGCAGACCCCTGCCCCCCCGGCCTCACCGAAGCGGCTTCGAGGCTTCCAAAAAAAGAGCTGTATAAATTCATCATAAATATAATTTTCAAAGAACAGGGGAATGACATAAATATCAATCATATCATAAATATCATAAATATCAATAAGGAAAAATTTGGAAGTGAAAATGGAAAAACGTGCCACACACACACACACACACACACACACACACCAAGGTTGTGCTACAAGACTCCGGAACCCTCAAGTCTGAATGTTACAAATACAGTTAGAGATTTTTTTCCCCAAGGAGTTTCTCAAGCATAAGTTTGACGCCTTCCCCATTTACCATTCGGGCAGTTCCCAAATAGGAGAGATGTGCTACATTTCCAATGTATGCTGAATTTGTCAGGGTACAAAACAACAGGACAGAAGCAGCGAGGCTCTGAATGTTACAACCCTGACCTGCCTCTCCGAAGCTGGCACAAAGCAGACAACTCTCTCTCTCTCTCCCGTGTGGGAATGTATCGGGATGCCTCAACTCCACGCTCTGGCCCCGAAAAACCACTGGGTGTCTAAAACAAGTTGCAGCACATTCATTCTGAAAGTCGACAACAGACAATGTGGAATTGAAATGTCCGCTTGGCAGTGATCCCCTGGCTTCTGTCAAGGCCCACAACGTGCCGGTGGGGACTTCAGCTGGCTCTGGCCATTTCCAGCAGGGTGCCCGGCAGCCCCAGATTAATTAATGCAGAGTGTACAGGAGAAAAAGGACAGGGGAACGTCTGTCTGTTTAAAGGCAGCCAAATGCACTGTGGCATAAGCGTTCCTGGCCTCCGTTTGCAGAATTTGTTCACATTTGTGAAAAACCCCGTCTGTGTTAGCAAATTCACACAATCGGAAAAACACCCTGAGTAAACCAGCTGATGAAGAAGAAGAAGGAGAGGAGGAGGAGGAGGAGAAGAGGAGGAGAAGGAGAAGGGAGGAGAAGGAGAAGAGGAGAAGGAGAAGAGGAGAAGGAGAAGAGGAGAAGGAGAAGGAGAAGAAGAGGAGGAGGAGGAGGAGGAGAGGAGGAGGAGGAGGAGGAGAAGGAGAAGGAGAAGGAGAAGGAGAAGGAGAAGGAGAAGGAGAAGGAGAAGGAGAAGGAGAAGAAGAAGAAGAGGAGGAGGACGAGGAGGAGGAGGAGAGGAAGAGGAAGAGGAAGAGGAAGAGGAAGAAGATAAGGCCCTGTCTGTGTTAGTAAATTCACACCATCGGAAAAACACCCTGAGTAAACCAGCTGATGAAGAAGAAGAAGAGGAGGAGGAGGAGGAGGAGGAGGAGGAGGAGGAGGAGGAGGAGGAGGAGAAGGAGAAGGAGGAGAAGAAGAAGAAGAAGAAGAAGAAGAAGAAGAAGAAGAAGAAGAAGAAGAAGAACAACAACAACAACAACAACAACAACAACAACAACAACAACAACAACAACAACAACATAATAGATAGATAGTTTAATACGGCCAAAGGCCAGCAAAGACAAAACAAAACAACAGCACACATCCACAACAGCAAATTACAACAATTATTACAGCTAACCATTTACATGAATGTTTGACTTTCAGCTCATCCCTGATTAAGTAGGCCCTTGCGTTTTTTATACGCCAATGCACAGAACTTTGCTACCTGCTGGGAGATGGTTGCATCCTTGTCTTCCTAATCTCTTGGTCAGAATCCCTTGCAATTATCAAGCTGTGTTGCACAAGCAGAGGTAAAATAAAGAGCTCTCTTTCTGCCTTATGCAGCATGCAGTGTAGCAAGATATGTATCATAGAATCAACATCCCCAGAATTACAAACACATTTCCTCAAATGCCAAGGGGTTTTCCCAAATCTGCCTATAAGCATGGATGATGGAAATGCGTCAAACCGTGCTCTAGAAAAGGCCCATCGGTATTTGGCTATGGTAATGTGTTGAATGTAGGGGGCCATTACTGTACCACTACCAGATTTCAATGGTCTATATAGAGCAGGAAGTGAGGCATTATCATTTTGGTAGTCAATGTCATCCAATCGTTGATATACCATCTTAAGAGCTAAGGGCAAGTCCCATTCAAGCATCAGCATAGGGTCTAGCCCAATCTGTTTAAGCTTCAGGATAATCTTCTCCGACCAGATTGGATATGGTGATGTTGACAGAAATGCTGGTAATAGGCCCTGGGGGTGTAGGTGGACTTTAATCCAATATTTGATGGCTCTCTTCCAGACTATAGTTTCCACTTTAGCTATTCCTGCTTCATGTCTCAATACAGTGTCAACAACAACATAAGAACTAGCTTGCTGGATCTGAAGAGAGTTCATCTAGTCCAGCACTCTGCTACTTCCAGTGGCCCACCAGGTGCCTTTGGGAGCTCATATGCAGGATGTGAAAGCAATGGCCTTCTGCTGCTGCTGCTGCTCCTGAGCACCTGGTCTGCTAAGGCATTTGCAATCTGAGATCAAGGAGGATCCAGATTGGGAACCATGGATCGACTTCTCCTCCATAAATCTGTCCAAGCCCCTTTTAAAGCTATCCAGGTGAGTGGCCGTGACCACCTCCTGTGGCAGCATCTTCCAAACACCGATCACACGTTGCGTGAAGAAGTGTTTCCTTTTATTAGTCCTAATTCTTCCCCCCAGCATTTTCAATGGATGCCCCCTGGTTCTAGCATTGTGAGAAAGAGAGAAAAATTTCTCTCTGTCAACATTTTCTACCCCAAGAAGAAGAAGAAGAAGAAGAAGAAGAAGAAGAAGAAGAAGAAGAAGAAGAAGAAGAAGAAGAAGAAGAAGAAGAAGAAGAAGAAGAAGAAGAAGAAGAAGAAGAAGAAGAAGAAGAAGAAGAAGAAGAAGAAAGGCAGCCCACACCATCCCCCTTCTGTAAGCATACTAGATACGCGGCCGTGAATAAGACTAGTGACCTAGAAATGCTGGGGCAGATTCTGTCACGCTGTCAGTGTTTCGATCCTCCGCGCGTGGCTGCGCCTTCTGTATAGCTCCTCCGGAGAGATAGATTTGTTGCTAGAGGTGGCAAATTATTGTCAAGCAAGCACAATAGACTCAAAGTGATATTGACAGTTCGAGGGCCGGATCCTTACTCCACCACCACGCCAGCAACTCCTCGCACCACCAGAAAAGAATACTAATGGCCCCCAGCCCGTCTCCAAGTACAATGTACGTGCGTGCGGAAGGGGGAGGGGCTCTCTCCAGGTGCTCGTCAAATGGCCAAAGCAAGCAGCCGCTTCAGGTGGCGAACGCGGTTTCCAGGGGCTCCAATGAAGCCGTGCGCCAATCCAAAGAGGAGCCCCCAGGATTTCCTTATAACCTTGCAGAGGGTGCTTGGGGGTCGTGTGTGCGTGTGTGTGTGTGTGTGTGTGTGTGTGTGTGTGTGTGTGTGTGTCCTGGCCAGATAAGCAGGACAGTGAAATGCTTTGGTCCGGTTCTGCAAAGCTGCTTGTCAAAATCTTGTGGGGACAGTTAAATTTTAACTTCCCAGTCAGTTGTCAGAAACGGAGGGCGCCTCGTGGTGGGCTGGGGGCAGATGCACAGCTCTGGGTGTTAAATGTGCAGTATACACAGGATTGCCGTGTGCTGCCTTTCTGGGAGGAACGCGCGCAGATTGCGAACACAAATGTCTGGACCTTGTGGGATCCCAGGGAACGCTGCCCTTTAGTGGGAACAGGTGTATACATTGGGAGAACACACTCTTACGTTATCAGTTTGGGAATTCACTCTGCCTGGTTCTGAGAGTCCCTGAGCGCCGCCGCCCCCCCCCCCCCGCAGTTCACCTCTAGGTAGGGGTCATGCCCCCAGAAAAGCTCTTATTAAGCCTCGGTTGTTCCTTCAGTCACAATGGGTTTAGTGCCTTTTGTTTAAGGGAGGGAACTTTAGTTGGACCCTGTCCCTTTGAGAAATCCCCCTAGAGGCTGTCTTCCTTTCATTACCCAGTAGTACCCCTGTTCAGTTTAGTTTTTAGTCTAAGGTGCCAGGGAAGCCGGAAGGCTGTACCATCTGCTATGTCTAAGGTGTATAGAGGATCAAGTGAAGGTGTCAACAGAAAGTAGAATGCAAATAAAGGACAGTGAAGGAGCCAAGAGGAAGCCCAGACAAAGTGGACTTTCCTGGAAGGAGTCATGAAAGGATAAAAGTCTCAAGCTTCAAGTTGTTCTAGTCCAGCTTTATTTTAATCAGACCCTGAGAGGAGGAGGAGGAGGAGGAGGAGGAGGAGGAGGAGAAGGAAGAGGAAGAGGAAGAGGAAGAGGAAGAGGAAGAGGAAGAAGAAGAAGAAGAAGAAGAAGAAGAAGAAGAAGAAGAAGAGGAGGAGGAGGAGGAGGAGGAGGAGGAGGAGGAGGAGGAGGAGGAGGAGGAGGAGGAGGAGGAGGAGGAGGAAGAGTTTGGATTTATATCCCCCTTTCTCTCCTGCAGGAGACTCAAAGGGGCTGACAACCTCCTTGCCCTTCCCCCCTCACAACAAACACCCTGTGAGGTAGGTGGGGCTGAGAAAGCTCCGAGAAGCTGTGACTAGCCCAAGGTCACCCAGCTGGCATGTGTGGGAGTGCACAGGCTAATCTGAATTCCCCAGATAAGCCTCCACAGCTCAGGCGGCAGAGCTGGGAATCAAACCCGGTTCCTCCAGACTAGATACACGAGCTCTTAACCTCCTACACCACTTCTAAGCTACAAAACCTCTCTCTTTTTTTGAACTGTTAAACCTTGCTTGTGAGTCTCCCACTCTGTTCTGGCCGAGTACAGGGCACCTCAGACTGTTTAACTTGGGGGACAGAGCAGCAGGGTCAGGGTCACCTGAAGTGGGCCGCGGAGAGGCCAAATATGCTCAGGACACTTCCAGACGACAACTTCTTTCTTGCCCAATAACTTTGCCATCATTCCTCATCTGCTGGAGGAGGTTGGATCATACTCCACTCAGCCCTGCCATGCTGGCAGGGGCTGATGGGAATTGTAGTCCATAACATCTGGAGTGCCAAAGGTTCGCCACCACGGTTCTAGCCTCTTTCCTGCTCCTGCAGAGGTGGGGAGCTGTCGCACGCCAGCCTACACTCCACAGATGTAAGTTCACATAATGATTATTTATTTCCCTTGTGGAACTTGGGTTTTGCCAATTTATAGGGGGCAGAATTCTTAGTGTCTTTGCCAAAGAACAATTCCCAGGATCTTGAAGGAAAGGGACTGAAATTTACACCGGTATAAAATCAATACCTGTCTGTTGTGCATTTCATCTCAATTACAGTACTTTGTCATGAGGAAACAGCTACAAGAGGGACTCTGCTGCATCCCAATAAAATGTTGGCTGGTGGGTGGGATCACTCCGATTTGCGTTCCTTCCTTTGGATACACATTTGGCGTCAGGGAAGGGGCCTTATCACAGGTTCCCGAGAGTAGGTTACTAATTATCTGTGTGTGCCGAGAGGGGGTTACTAATGGGTGATTTTGCCCCATGATTTTTGCCTTAGTTACGCCCCTCCTCTCAGCAGTAGCGCGCAGAACTGGAAGCAGTCTAGCAGGAGGTGCACCGGCGTGCGTGGTAGCCTTCCGTTTCGCGCAGCATCTGCGTTTCACAGTGGCTGCCGCCCCGCCACAGCCCTGCCCAGGAATGCCCATCCCCGAATGCCTGGCCACGCCCCCGTCGTGCCCCGCCCAGCCCCATTGGCGCTACGCCACAGTTTGAATCCCACCACCATGGGAACCTGTTACTAAAATTTCTGGATCCCACCACTGGCGTAAGTGCCTCTGCACCAATGTAAATACCCCTTACGCTGGCATCAGTGACATTTACATGGGCACTGGGGTCACACTGCATCCACAGCCTTTCCCCCTGCCCCCTTTCTGGACTGCCCAGTGAGTCTTCTTGTACTGAACGGGATTTCTTTCTGAGTGCACCTGCGTAGGGTCGTTCTGCCGCTCAGCGGAGGACGGCGCTTCCTCCTCGCACTTGCCAGCAAAGCCCCTCCGGCAGCAGAGAGTTGCCAAAATAGTTCAAGAGACAGATCACAGTCATTGAGAGGTGAGTTATTTCCCCTGGAGACTGGAATAGCTCTGATCACTGGTAGACATCTATTACAAGGGACGCTGGCTGTCCCGAGCTGCCACGGTTGATTTACGGACATAACGATCCTGCCTCGTTCATCCAGGGTGACCAGGCACGGGCGGCTCCGCTGCTCTCCTGAGACGCAGAGCCCTTCTAAGTGGCTCTTCTGAGTGACTGGGGAGTGGGTGGGGGGGGGGCACAGAAGACCCTCCACATTATACGCTTTTCCGCCCTCTGATGATCCTGAACTCTGAGAAGCACCAGAGAGGGCTTGACATGCATTGCTTGAGCCGGCTTCCTCACAGAGGTTTTTCTCAGCTGTGGCTTTCAAAGGCATTTTCCCCACAGACCAGATATCCTGGGATAAGGAGGTGAAACAGCCCAGTTCCGCCATGACTTCCACACGGCTTCTGGGCTTAAATTGGGCCCGCCCCGCAAGATTTCCCTTATCCTGCAGCTATCAAAAAATGATACAATACTAGAACCAGGGGGCATTCATTGAAAATGCTGGGGGGAAGAATTAGGACTAATAAAAGGAAACACTTCTTCACGCAACGTGTGATTGGTGTTTGGAATATGCTGCCATAGGAGGTGGTGATGGCCACTCACCTGGATGGCTTTAAAAAGCGCTTGGACAGATTGATGGAGGAGAAGTCGATCTCTGGCTACCAATCTTGATCCTCCTTGATCTGAGGTTGCAAATGCCTTAGCAGACCAGGTGCTTGGGAGCAGCAACAGCAGAAGGCCCTTGCTTTCACCTCCTGCACGTGAGCTCCCAAAGGCCACTGGTGGGCCACTGCGAGTAGCAGAGTGCTGGACTAGATGGACTCTGGTCTGATCCAGCAGGGGCGTTCTTATGTACTTATGATAAAATTGGAGGGTCTTTTTTAAAAGCCTGGGCCGCTCCCACTCCTGTGCAAACACCGCGGAAGATGCACCCGTTTATTATTCCTGCTTTGCCGCCTGCTCTCCCCGCCTCATGGCTACAGCCAATCAGAACGTCAGAAAAAACAGGAATGTTCGTGCATGCTCAGAAATCTACTTAAACTACATAAACGTATGTAGGCTAGGTAAACATAAACGTTCATGTGGAAAATGAAAATAAACCGGGGGCTCGTGCATAATTCACCGGAGTTCTTCCTCCTGGCCCGAAGACGCTGATGGGGCAGCTGTTCGAAGGGAGAAGCCGAGATACAAACAACCCAGTACGTTTGATCCTGGTTTTCCCTCGGGATATTATGTCTGTGGGGAAAATGCCCAACAGGAGTATTTCTTTTTTGGGAACATCTACATGAGATGCTCCGGTTGTCCTTTCTGGGTCCTGCGTATGCTCTTCTCCCAACCTCTTTGGACAGAGGGCAACCCAAGAGCCTGGAAAGGAAGTTGTACATTTTCCGAGGACTCTCCCGCACCAAGACCATTTTCCTCACCAGCCCCTGGCAGACACCATTTTCCTTTTTTCACCATCAGAGGTCTATATGAGGGGCTCAAAATAAATTGGTAAAAACTTTACAGCTGTAGCACCAGAGCAGATTTTTAAACTTAATCAATAGACAACAACACATTGAACACATCCCATATGTGGCCTTTTGGGCAGATCAGCAGGCAAAGAGCAGTTAGGAGTGGCTGATGGAGTGCCCAGAGCACTCCTGTGCGAGAGGGCTCCATTTCCAGCCCCTCGGCCTTCACAGCGACAACGAATGCAGAACAGAGAATCCCCCCCCCCCCAATGAGGAGGCAGCTTTGGTAAGCCTGGCGACCCCCTTGTAAGGTAGGCCACACTTGGGAGCTGAGTGCAAAAATACTTTTAGGGCACTGAGTTAATTACCAAGTTGAGATTCAAACTCAGGGGCCGTTTGCTTAACTACTATGCTGCACGATCTCACTGCCCGGCATTTGGCCCTTGAGCAGAAGTAGTGGGCTATATCGAGGGACCCCTCCCAAAGATCACACGAGGAGGAAGAAGAGTTGGTGTTTATACCCTGCTTTTCTCTACCAAGTCTCAAAGGGGCTTGCAATCACCTTCCCTACACAGACACCTGGCAAGGTTTAAGAGAGTTCTGACTGAACCGTGACTAGCTCAAGATCACCCAGCAGGCTTCATAGAGTAGAGGGTTTCTCCAGATGCCAGGAAGTCCACTCCCATCAGCTCTCTCTACCAGCATGGCCAATTGGCCATGCTGACAGAGGCTGATGGGAATTGTAGTTCCTGAACATCTGGAGAGCCGCAGGTTCCCTACCCCTGATGTAGAGGAACAGGGAATCAAACCCGGTTTTCCAGATTAGAGTCTGACACTTTTAACCACAACACTGAAAAAAGGGGCGGGGCGGGGCTGTTAAGCCTTCCTTCTTGCATCATTTTCCCAACTGGGAATAGCCCCTCAGAACTACAATTTGCCCAACTGATATAATACATTCATTCAACAAGTCTAATTGGGATTTGTTATGTTTCCCCAGTGGAGGAGACGACAGCTGGGGGGGGCATACCGTGGTGGTGAACCTATGGCACTCCAGATGTTCATGGACTACAATTCCCATCAGCCTCTGCCAGCATGGCCAATTGACCATGCTGGCAGGGGTTGATGGGGATTGTAGTCCATGAACATCTGGAGTGCCATAGGCTCACCACCACAGCTGGGAGGAAAATTCTGGGCACCACAGTCCCAGTAGGAAAATTGTGCTTGCTTTTTGATGGATGAAAAATGCTCCTTAACTCATCTGCAAGGAATGCACGCAGCTTGGCCATTCATCTCCTGGGCAAAATCCCCCGTATCCCAAGGGACCTTTACATCCCTGTTGGGCACCCACTGGGACACGGTCACGAGCTGTGTGGAGAAATGCCCTCCACGTTGGGCTACATCACACTGCTAAGAATGTTGGGGCTGCAAAACCCGCACATTCATTCTAAGGCATTTCTCTGTGAGTGCCAGGACAAGAAATAGGAGAGCGCTTAATTGCTCTCGAGTACCTCTGTCCTACTGATGGCCACTGCAACCACCCAGTACTTAAGGGCCTGGTTGTTCAACTGCTTCCTAGAGCTACCTCACTCCTTGGCAGGGGTGAGACAACAGGGAGACAGAGATGCTATTCATGGAAAATAATAGGACTGACCTGTGGGGCACACAGGGGGTGGGGGGGGGGGCGGGGGCGTCAATCAAAGGAGTTAAGTTCCCTGCACACAGCGGGAATGATGTCTGTCCTGGGTGATTCCATCTTGGGATAACTTGGAGGAAGACTCTCTCCCAGGTGGGCTGCAGCTGGAGGGCTGCCGTTTCCCCGTGAAGCTGACCGGGGGCAGGCGGGGGGCCTGGCCGAGGACTGAAATCCTCTCCCTCTCTGTGTGGCATGTTCATTCAGCAGGTGGGCTATGGAGATGTCGCCAGAGCCCCTGTTTCTGCAAGGATTTCTTAAATTGAACTTGATAAGGTTAACAATAAAATGCAGTGACGCTATAAATCGTATTTTTACATTTCGGATCTAAGCCCGGGTGCAGCTTTGCAAACTTCAAACCACATTCACTGTTATGGGCACAGGAGCCTCCTGGGGGGAGAGGAATCAATCACCGTCCATGCTGGGAACTGCTGTATGCCCAAGGTGACCAGATGTCCCGCTTTTGGCGGGACAGTCACGCTTTTGAGCAATTTGTCCCGCGTCCCGCTTTTTAATTCTTCCTGATTTAGTATTACAAGATTACCTTCTGGGGTGCTCTTTCCACCCTGTCACAGGGGCGGGAAACGGGAGCACCCCAGAAGGCAGTGCGGCAGCCTCCCGCGCACGCGACTGCAGGAGCACACTGCCTTTTGGGGTGCTCCCCAGTTTCCTGCCCTGTCATAGGGTGGGAAACTGGAGAGCGCCCCAAAAGGCAGTGCACTCCTGTGGCCACGTGTGCGTGCGTCCCGCGTTAAAAAGGTGAAAATCTGGTCACCTTATGTATGCCCCAAATGTGTGCTATGTTGGCATTAAGGAGGGGATCAGTTCTCCAGCCAAGCCAAAGTCAACTCACTGGCACAAGGACAGCATTGCCAGTCCTCCTAGCAGGATGTGTGTGCATGCAGAGGCAGAGCTGCAAGGGGAACCAGGGGGTGCACGTTGCACCAGGCACGTGCCTGCAGGGGGGCGCAAAATTCAGGTTATTGGTTTTTTTGTATTTTTTAGTGTTTTTCAGGTTTTGGCCTGCAGGGGGCGCAGTTTTTAGGCTAGCAGCACCAAATTTTCAGGGATTTTTTGGGTGACACTCCTAATGATACCACCCAAGTTAGGTAAGGTTTGGTTCAGAGGATCCAAAGTTATGGACTCCCAACGGGGGTGCCCCATCCCCCATTGTTTCCAATGGGAGCTAATAGGAGATGGGGGCTACACATTTGAGAGTCCATACCTTTGGACTTGAACCAAACTTCACCAAACCTGGGTGGTATCATCAGAGGAGTCTCCTAAAGATTCCCTGACATTTTAGTGCTGCTAAGCCTAATCACTGCGCCCCCTTCAGGCCAAAAACTGAAAAAACACTAAAATACAAAAAAACAAACAAACGGGGAGCAAAACCCAGATTTTGCATTGAGCTCCATTTTATCTAGCTACGCCTCTGTGTGCCTGTTACTAAGTTCAGTTTGGGAGATGGCTGGAGATTTGGTGGCAGAGACTGGGGAGGGCAGGGCTCTCAGTGGGGCACATTGTCCACTCTCCGATGTATCCATTTTCTTCAGGGGACCCTCTCTCTAGCATCTGGAGAGGAGCTGCAATTCTGTGAGATCCCCACGCCCTGCCTGGAGGCTGGCATCCCCATGCTGGGTGTGTGTGGACATACATGCCCTTCTGGGCCTGGGCCAGCGGGCTGGTGGGGGTACCTTAGTGGAGAAAACAGCATTCCTTGACCAGTCCCTGGATTTAAACCTGCAACCTGGGCACTCCCACCAACAGTTTTAAAGGGGGGGAGGGGAACCCACCCAGAAAACCTATCCGTGACCTTCTTTAGCCTTGAGAATAACCTACTTCCAGTATTTACCACTAACTGATCACGAAATACAGCCTGCTATGGTCTGTCTCAGAAAAAGATGCTAGTAGAGTTGTACATTCCTCTGCCACAGAACTCAACAACAGGTTGGACCTTCTTTGTAGCCGAACGCTCTTCCTGTGTACCAACGCCTACCGCGTATGATGCAGTTTGCAAAAGGCAAGTATTGCTTTTGCATCGAAGGACCATGTTTGATTGTGCACAAAATGATAGTTTTGATAAAGGCACCACGTAAAATGAACAATAATTCTTATATTCATTTGGGACTATATTCTAGTGCGGAAGCATATACTTTTCTCAATGGCTGAACCTCAGCTGAGAAGAAGAAGAAGAAGAAGAAGAAGAAGAAGAAGAAGAAGAAGAAGAAGAAGAAGAAGAAGAAGAAGAAGAAGAAGAAGAAGAGGAGGAGGAGGAGGAGGAGGAGGAGGAGGAGGAGGAGGAGGAGGAGGAGGAGGAAGGAGGAGGAGGAGTTTTGATTTATATCCCCCTTTCTCTCCTATGGGGCTGACAATCTCCTTGCCTTTCCCCCCTCACAACAAACACCCTGTGAGGTGGGTGGGGCTGAGAGAGCTCAGAAGATCTGTGACTAGCCCAAGGTCACCCAGCTGGTGTGTGCGGGAGTCCACAGGCTAATCTGAATTCCCCAGAGAAGCCTCCACAGCTCAAGTGGCAGAGCGGGGAATCAAACCCGGTTCCTCCAGATTAGAATGCACCTGCTCTTAACCACTACGCCACTGAGCTGACCATACTAACATCAAATTAGTGAACACCACTCAACCCTGCCCCATGTCCATGGCTCCCAATCTTGAAGCTCTCGTTTTGTGTTGGGAGCCGCCGTCACGATACCTGCCCGAATTTATAGCATCTTTCTTTAGGGGTCCCCACTGAGACAGCCTGCTTTCAAACTACATCCAATTTGTAGAATAATTGTGCGCGCTTGTGTCAGTGTCTGGACCTGTTTCCTGTTTGCAGTTGTGACCAGAAGGAGGAAGTAGCAAAGAGCTTCACTTCTGATTGCAGGGAACCAGAGGCTGCCCCGAAGCCTCGCGAGCAGAAAGCTAAGGCGAAAGAGTCCGGCCGAACAATGTACACGGCAAGCTAGTTTTCTGCATGCAGCGAGTGGCACGTTTTGTTTGCCTGGGAATCGTCCAGCATCTACCCAATGAGGCAATAAAACCCCGCTGGGATTGTAAAGTCGGATAATGTGGACTTTTCCTGATTAAGTGTTCTTTGCAGCTCAAGCATGATGATCTGCTCATATCAAATATCACTTAAATCACTAATACCTACTTCGATATCTAACTGCTGGAGAGGAGGCGGCTGAGGGGGGATATGATTGAAGTCTATGAAATTATGCCTGGGGTAGAAAATGTCGACAGAGAGAAATTTTCCTCTCTTTCTCACAATACTAGAACCAGGGGGCATCCATTGAAAATGCTGGGGGGAAGAATTAGGACTAATTAAAGGAAACACCTCTTCACGCAACGTGTGACTGGTGTTTGGAATATGCTGCCACAGGAGGTGGTGATGGCCACTAACCTGGATAGCTTAAAAGGGCTTTATGGAGGAGAAGTCGATCTATGGCTACCAATCTTGATCCTCTTTGATCTGAGATTGCAAATGCCTTAACAGACCAGGTGCTCAGAAGCAACAGCCGCAGAAGGCCCTTGCTTTCACATCCTGCAGGTGAGCTCCCAAAGGCACCTGGTGGGCCACTGCGAGTAGCAGAGAGCTGGACTAGATGGACTCTGGTCTGATCCAGCTGGCTTGTTCTTATGTTCTTATGTTCTTATGCTTTCAAAGGCAGAGTTACCAGTTTCAAAAGCTGGCAGTTCTAATAGGAAATATTTGAGCCTCGGCTATTCCCACATTAGACATTTTGTCCTGATTAACCATAATTTGTTCATTGAGTGCAAACTGTCAGGGACTATGTCAGCCACCTGTAATTTTTCCAGACTTTGCGGCTTTTTGTTCTGTTTTGTTCGGCTTTGAACAAAATTGCAGCATTCATTTGTTGACCGAGGACTTGCTAAGCTTTATTGATGTAGTACTCAGGAGGGGGGCTTTAGGTCAGGGACGTGGCTGGTAATTCCTGATTATTTTAAAGAACCCCTGGCTTGCAAAGATGAAATGAGATCAGCATTGTGTAATTGAAGGGCCAATTACACTAATGAGGGGTGAATGGGAAGCTAAGCTCTTAATGTGTTTGTTTGTAAGCAGGAATGCCTTTTTTTGTTTGAGATTCTGTTGCACAACCGTGAACATCTCACCGCATTTCATTCCAGAGCAAGATCTGTAGCCTGCTTCTTCAGAGGCTGTCAGTAGATCTGGGCTTGCCATGAGAGGATCTTATGTAGAAGTTTTGATAGAAAGCTGGTGTGGGCTAGGGGTTAAGGTGTCGGACTAACCCCACTGGCACCAGGGGAACTTGCGGGGTGACCCCGGGCCACCCTCGCCTCGACCCCAGCAAGTATTTGGAGGGGAGATCTTCAAGGAATGCCAGAGTCGTGACTCAGAGGCAGGAAATGACAAACCACCTACTCCAGAGTTCCTTGCCTTGAAAACACTATTGGGTTGCCACATGTCAGTTGTGACTTGATGGCAAAAAGGAAAGCTTTTTTATTTTTCAGAGAGGGAACCAAATGTATGGATGTAGGAGCAGCAGTGGCGCAGTGGTTAAGAGCAGGTGCACTCTAATCTGGAGGAACCAGGTTTGATTCCCCGCTCTGCCTCCTGAGCTGTGGAGGCTTATCTGGGGAATTCAGATTAGCCTGGGCACTCCAACACACGCCAGCTGGGTGACCTTGGGCTAGTCACAGCTCTACGGAGCTCTCTCAGCCCCATCTACATCACAAGGTGTCTGTTGGGGGGAGAGGAAGGGAAAGGAGATTGTAAGCCCCTTTGAGTCTCCTACAGGAGAGAAAGGAGGGTTATAAATCCAACTCTTCTTCTATAACTGTCTGCCTGCCTGCCTGCTTACCTGCCTGCCTGTCTGCCTGCCTGTCTGTCTGTCTGTCTGTCTGTCTGTCTGTCTGTCTGTATGTATGTATGTATGTATGTATGTATGTATGCATTTGTTTGTTTGTTTGTTTGTTTGTTTGTTTGATTTCTTATACCTCCCACCCCTGAAGGGCTCTGGGCGGTGCGGTGCACAACATATAAAATTCAATAATATAAACCCAATTACAACATAAAACCAGTTAAAATTAATAAATACAATCTCAGAGTCAGAAGGCCATTAAATGCAGGGAGTCCCGGGTGAAACAAAATGATATAAAATTCTCATATAATCAAGAGAAACACAGATCAATCCCAGTAGCAACGTTAAGCTAGTCAACCCCTAGTCTGCAACCTGCGGCTCTCCAGATGTTCATGGACTACACTTCCCATCAGCCCCTACCAGCATGGCCAATTGCCCTCGTCACATGTTTTGTCTGGGTGGTGCAGAATGGCCGACTGTGATCAGGAGAGTGGGGTTCAATTCTTGCTCCACCTGAAGCCCGCTGGGTGACCTTGGGCCAGTCCTAGTTCTCTCAGAACTTTCTCAGTCCCACCTACCTCACAAGGCACCTGTTGTGGGAAGAGGAACGGAAAAGCGTTTGTAAGCTGCTTTGAGACTCCTCAGAGGAAAGAAATGCAGGGCAGAAGTACAAACTCTTCTTATTCTCCAGTTACTTATCGTGACGTGAAAATCTTCAACCGCCTTCCTGCCATGAACTGCACTTTCGGATTTTTATCTCCTGATAATTGTGTCCATGCCGTTTGTTTGTTTGTTTGTTTTCCAAACTGCCTACAAGAAATGACTGTGTGGTACAGATGCACTCGTCACACCTGAAGAATTCCTGGAAAGCTTCTTCTACTAGAATAAAATTCTGTTTAGTCTTTTAGGCGCCCCTATCAGTGATGGCGAACCTTTGGCACTCCAGATGCCATAGGAGCAGCAGTGGCGTAGGAGGTTAAGAGCTTGTGTATCTAATCTGGAGGAACCGGGTTTGATTCCCAGCTCTGCCGCTTGAGTTGTGGAGGCTTATCTGGGGAATTCAGATTAGCCTGTGCACTCCCAAACACACCAGCTGGGTGACCTTGGGCTAGTCACAGCTTCTCGGAGCTCTCTCAGCCCCACCCACCTCACAGGGTGTTTGTTGTGAGGGGGGAAGGGCCAGGAGATTGTCAGCCCCTTTGAGTCTCCTGCAGGAGAGAAAGGGGGGATATAAATCCAAACTGTTCTTCCTCTTCTTCTTCTTCAGATGTTATGGACTACAATTCCCATCAGCCCCTGCTAGCATGGCCAATTGGCCAATCCCTTTTCTGCAGCAGGTGAATCAAGCTACACCTCTGGAACAACGAAATCGTTCAAGGGGTTTGTGATTTTGGGCAGTTTTGACCAAAAGGACAGAGCTGGACAGAGCCGGCTGAAATTGACTAGAATACGGCCTTTCCCAAGATTATTAATTGATTTTGGCAGCTTTCCTTAAAGTGTGACATTTTAAGAAAACACAGGGGACCCCGTTCCTGGCTCTAGTCTTTGCAATACTGAAGCACCTCTCGTTGGATAACTCAAAAGATGGTCTTTTGGGCCCAGGAAGCACAGAGATGGGCCAGTGGCCAGTGTAGTGGTTTCAAGCATGGACGTATCTCAGGTGCAGGTCTGGACCTGCTGTCAACTGACCAGAGAAGTGTGCCTTAACATCCGACATCCGACATGCTCACCAACTAACATCTGGAGGTCAGGATACTGGTAAAGGCAAAGCTACAAGGAACCGGTTCAAAAACATATCAGTTCATTGCAGTGGTGTACTACTCACGGGGACAGGCAGGGTCAAACGACCCCGGGCGCAACAGCGCCCACCCCTGCAAAATTGCCCCCCTCCTTCCCCATGCTGCCCCGGCTTGGAAGAGCTAAAGACAGAGCCGGCCTGCTGCCGTGGCACCTGTCTGAGCCAACTCCTTCCCTCCTCAGGCCCTCAGGGACGGCTCGGACAGGTACCGCAGTGGCAGGCCGGCTCCTGGGGTGGCCGGGCTAGGCGCCTCGTCTTCAATCTCCCCTGTAGGCTGTAGCTTCTGCCTCCCTGGGCCTGAGGAGGACAGGAGGCAGCCTGCAGGGAGGCAGGGGGCGGCTTGGGGGTGGCTTGCATGGGCGCTGTGACAGCAGGCCGGCCCAGGAGCCAGCCTGGTGCTGCGTTGCCTGTCCGAGCTGCCCGACCCCAAGCCCCAACCCCAAGCACAGGGGGGGCACAGGGGTGGGAAGGGCACGGAGCAGGTGTTGTCCCCAGGTGCCATTTCCCCCCGATACGCCTCTGGTTCACCCATGAACTGGAATGAGACATGCCATAGAGCCCAGGGCGGAATTCAGATATTAGGATTGTTTCTCATCAGCCCCCCGCCAACATGGCCACCACATGCTGGCAGGGGCTGATGGGAATTGTAGTCCATAACATCTGGAGTGCCAAAGGTTCGCCACCACTGCCATATTCTGTCCACCCTACAGTTTGCAGTATTTATTTATTTATTTGCTTATTTGCTTATTTGCTTATTTATTTATTTATTTATTTATTTATTTATTTATTTATTTATTTATTTATTTATATTTGTATACCACCCTCCCCAAAGGCTCAGGGCGGTGTGATAATGGGGTGATAATCCTGATCTAGCCAACAGGAAAAGTTGGCTTTCATACCCTGCTTTCCTCTGCCTTTCAGCAGTCTCAAAGCGGCTTACAAAGGCCTTCCCTCCCTCTCCCCACGGCAGACACCTTGTGCCAGAGATGGGGCTGAGAGAGTCCTGAGGGAACTCTGACCGGCCCAACGGTCCCCCACGGGCTTCATGTGCAGGAGTGGGGGAATCAAACCAGAAGAGTCCACCGCTCTGAACCACTCCACCAAATCACACTACAAGGCCTTTGCAGGGGTCACTGAAATGTTCATGGACTACAAATCCCATCAGTCCCTGCCAGCATGGCCAATTGAACATCTGGAGAGCCGCAGGTTGCAGACCCCTGGCTGGACAAAGGGACCTGAGCATTACAGATCCAAATGGCATGAATGGAGTCTGAATGGGAGGAAAAAGATTGAGCGGGCGATTTTCCAGGCCATTTTGCACTGAGCCTCCATTTAAAGTACAGGATCGGGGGGCCCCCGGCCCCCGCCGCCTTCTGTTTACAACCCTGCTGTGTAGAAATTTGCCAGCGTTTAAATTCCCCGTCTAGCTGCCCCTTTAACAACAACTTGATTTGCAGCGAACATCAGGCGATGTCATAAGAACATAAGAACTAGCCTGCTGGATCAGACCAGAGTCCATCTAGTCCAGCTCTCTGCTACTCGCAGTGGCCCACCAGGTGCCTTTGGGAGCTCACCTGCAGGAGGTGAAAGCAATGGCCTTCTGCGGCTGCTGCTGCTGCTCCCGAGCACCTGGTCTGCTAAGGCATCTGCAATCTCAGATCAAGGAGCATAAAGATTGGTAGCCATAGATCAACTTAGATGTCATTTAAATCCTGCCAACGAAAAGCTTCCACTGCCCCTGTTTTAGCATTAAGCCTCATTTGAAGAAACTACCCCGTGGGGCTGCCATAAGTCAGCTGTGACTTGGCAGAAACCAACCAACCTTGAAGGGACTGGAGATTCTTTTCCAGGATAGCCGGCAGTTTTAATTGTGCAGATACCGGTTGTCTTAAGGCCTGTCCAGCTCCAAGCATTGTTCATTTCCCAGACTCTATTCTGACCACCTGAGCTGTGAACAGCTCTATGGCGCCTACTCTCTTAGATCTTTGCAAATAAATATAATAGGTGCAAAATAGCGTTTATTTATTCTTTCGTTACCTATATTTCACTGCCACCAGGAATTTAATTCCAAACCCCTTTATAATTTCTTTAAAGCAGCTCTGAAGGGTTACAGAGTCCTCAGGAAATTGCTAGTGCGGGATTCAGGATACACTTAACAAATTTAATTTTTTATTTATATTATGTTCTTTAGCTGAAAAGTTTGCAAAAAACAATTTACACGGAATAAAACTGTCTGAGGCAACAACCTCTGTTTATTTATTTTATTTATTTATTATATTTATATACCGCCATCCCCGAAGGCTCAGGGCGGTTTCCATCAACAATAAAAGTTTAAAACATCATATATATAAGGTGACTTTCAGTCCACTCTCTCGCTCCTTGACCATCTGTGAGGCCCTCTTAGGATCTGACTCCATTTCTATTCTCTCAATGCTTCTGCCTATTTCTTTGGGCAGTTCTACACTTCATGTAACACTCTAAGTTTAGCACAGACAGCCTCTCTCTCTCAGTTCAGCACAGACTCTTCCCAGTCACTCTCCAGTCGCAACCCATCACCTTGCAGCTCTCGCAACCCCCTCTCACCCCGCCTCTTTCTACAACTTTATCTCTCATCATTTTAAAGAAACACACACACAATATTTTAAATTGTTCCCAGCTCTCCTGTCCCCATGTGAATTCCAAGTAAAGTTGCCAGCTTTTGAACCAGTCTTTGTAGCTGTGCCTTTATCAGCTGCTATTTGGATCACCAGGTCAGAGAGAGCCGTTCGAGCTGCTGTTGAAAGCACAAAGACCAGCAGGGCTGGACGGGGAGGGCTGGTCAGTTGTCCACTCTGTTGCTAAGATAAAACTTAATACGTCGCAAAGAGCTCATGCCTGGCTAGTGGCAAGTCACCTGGTGGGATCCTCTTTTCCATTCTTAACACTGAGCACGGGGGGAAAGAGCCATATCTGTGCAGTTAGCACAGAATGATTTGGGATCCTGGCAAAACATATTTCCTCTGGAACAGAGGCAGAGCCACAGGGGGGCCGGGGGGTGCGCGTTGCCTGTGGGGCGTGAAAAATTTTCAGGTTTGTTTTTTAGTATTTTTTAGTATTTTTCAGTTTTTGGCCTGCAGGGGGCACAGCTTTTAGGCTAGCACCACCAAAATTTCCGGAATTTTTTGGGAGACTCTCCTGATGATACCACCCAAGTTAAGTGAGGTTTGGTTGAGGTGGTCCAAAGTTATGGACTCCCAAAGGGGGTGCCCTATTGTTTCCAATGGGAGTTAATAGGAGATGGGGGCTACACTTTGAGAGTCCATAACTTTGGACCCCCTGAACCAAACTTCACCAAACCTGGGTGGTATCATCAGGAGTGTCTCCCAAAGGCACCCTGAAATTTGGTGCTGCTAGCCTTAAAAACTGTGCCCCCTGCAGGCCAAAAACTGAAAAAACACTAAAAATACAAAGAACACAAATATACAAAAAACACAAACGAACATGGGGGGTGGAGGTGGCGGCGGGGCTGCGCAAAACTCAGATTTTGCACTGGGCTCCATTTCCCCTAGCTACACCTCTTCTCTGGAAGGATTCCCAGCCCCAAAGACTGCTGGGTTCCGCTTTTCTCTTCTGGGGATGCACACCCGGTTCCTCCATAATGCAAGCAGGCAAGGGAGGAAAAGCATACAGCTGTGGATTGGAAACGAGCCGTCTTCCTCTTTTCCTCACTCTTTTGCTCTCACACCTGAAGAAAATGCAGGTGTGACATTCAAGGTGACAAGAGCATCCCCATTAAAAGTTGACAATCTATGCTTTAAGTCACATGCTGTTTATTTCAAGGGATTGGTTGAAAGAACTGTGCGGTGTGCATAGAGAAATTTGTCTTTAGCGTGTAGATCACTCCCTGTGATAGAGCAGGAATTCTGAAAAAATATATTCTACAGTACTTCCCAAACTGAGCTGTGATGAAAGGAAGGCAACGGCCTCCTCGGCTGCGTCTGCCTCAGATACTGACTCCCTCCAGGCTCCTTTGCACCCCCTTGGCATGATTTATCACTGCCTGTGATAAATCAAGTGGTGATCAACAGGTGCCAATAACCTGGAAGAAAATCCTTCTCCATCCCTTTAATAGACACATATGCACGTATAAAGTGCCATCAAGTCACAGTCTGTAGGGTTTTCAAGGCAAGAGATATTCATGTAGGGGTTAAGAGCAGATGGACTGTAATCCAGAGAACTGAGTTTGTTTCCCCAATTCCTACACATGAAGCCCGCTGGGTGATTTTGGGCCAGTTCTTGCCGAACTCTTTCAGCCCCTCATGCCCCACAAAGCATCTGTTGTGGGGAAAGGAAGGGAAGGAGTTTGTAAGCTGTTTTGAGACTCCTAATGGTTGAGAAAAGAGGGGTAGAAATCCAAACTCTTCTTCTTCTCTACACAGGTGAGGGAGTTCAGAGAGAACTGTGACAGGCCCAAAGTCACCCAGCAGGCGTCATGTGGAAGAGTGGGGAACCGAACCCAGTTCTCTAAGGCCCCTTCCACACACGCAAAATAATGTGTTTTCAAACCACTTTCACAACTGTTTGAAAGTGGATTTTGCTATTCCGTACAGCTTCAAAGAGCACTGAAAGCAGTTTGAAAGTGCATTATTCTGCATGTGCGGAATGAGCCTAAGATTAGAGCCTGCTGCTCTTAACTAGTACAGTATGCTGGATTACCCTGATATTATTTGCCAAGTGGTTTGATTTACCTTTGTTCCCTGAAAAGGTTCACAGACCAGTGTTTGACTGACCACACTACTAAATTATTAATCTATATCTAATATACAGGGTTGTAAATAAGATTTTATGTAGGGATATAGTTCTGTGTGGGGGGGGGGGTTATTTGTTGGCCTTGGAAGAAGATCCAGCAGGATCAAAATCCATGGCTGATTCCGCACGGTCCAAAAGCAGCAGTGTGAAAACAGTGTGAAAATGGAGTAAAGGGGTTTAAAACGGTGTAAAAGGGTTTATACTGTTTTCACACCGTTTTCACACCACTGGTTTTGGACCGTGCGGAATCAACCCCTCAGAATTTTTTGGGTCTCTTGGGGGATATTTTGCGTATGACCTGAACAATTGAGGTCTTGAGGTTATTTGTGGTATATTTTATACTATTTTACATGTGTTTTTAGATATTGATGTATCGTTTTCTACTGAGATTTTAATGTATAGTTTTCTATTGTCAAGCACAATGCCATAAAATGTGTACCTATTAGGCTCGCCAACCTTTTTGGATCCCTCGCTGGTTTCTTGGGTGGGTCTGGGTTTCTTCCCCTCCCCCCTCTTCTTGGGCAGCTAAAACCTTTGGGGTTTCCCAGAGGCTCATTGGGAGTTTCTCATTGAGAAGCACAGAAACCTTGGACAAGCTTCCCATTGGACGTCAGGCGGAGAATTCAGGATGTTCAGGAGTGGGCTGGCTGATCGTGGTGCAACCCAAGAAGCTTGGCTGGCATTTCCACGCATTTCCTCCATCCGTGGAATCCTCTGCAGTGCACAGGATCCACTGAAGACAGAAAGTAGGAAAAACCTCTCCTTTAGGTTGTAGGCGCAGAAACAGAAAAATATATTTTCCCTTCCTAGCCAGGCCTCGGATGGCAGCGGCCATAATCTGCTAAGCGAGAGGCCATGTAGGCTCTTTGACCTAGTCTATTAGCATTTGGCCTAATGGAATTCATAGTGTCATCAAAAGACCCCTTTTGTTCTAAATCATGCTCAAGAATCAAAGCATCCCAATGATAGACAACTCCCGTCTTCTGCCTAGAGACAAAACCTCCCTGGCACCAATGTTCTGAGATACTCCAGAGAAGTGTCCATAGTTCGCTTCTTTTGTTTAGTTTAAGTCAGGGCCATAAAAGGCACATTTAGATAAGAGAATAGGAACATCCGAGGAACAGGATGTCAATGTTGGAAGAAAGGGACTGTACGCTGTTTCCTGCCTCATCCTGCAGAGGGGGGTTTTTACTAGCGAGCTAGTGGCTAGATAGGGACTTAGGAATTTGTCACCTTTACTCTATCATGCTGTGTCTATCCCTTTGATGTAGACTGATACTCTTAGGGACTTCCTCCCTCTCTTCCGCCTTCTTCTCGACCTCTCCATTACTCTTACCTTCACCATGCCTAGGGAGAGGATGTGTCTCCTACGCATCTGCCTCCATCCAGCTAGATTAGACTAGATAGTGAACCTATCTCTACACCTTTCTATCCAGAATGGAGTTCACTAATAAATACTCTTTTTATTAGACTAGAAACTACAAATGACTCTGACTTTCTTTTGTGTCTGAAGTTCTCTCTAGCAAGCTCAACCACGTGTTTGTACCCAGGTAAGCTTCCCTGTGTTTTTAGCCTCTGTGCACTCTGCTACTTTTCAAGGGATACACACGCACCAGGTGTGGTTCCTCCAACAGGTTAATGGGCCCCAGCATTTAAGAGGTTAATTTTTGCCTCAGCTGTTTTTGGGCACCAACCGTGTTTTTTGCTTTTAAGTTTTGAGTGTATGCACATGCTAACGGGAGCACCTTTGAGAAAGCACATTTTGAAGTTTTGGAGCTTTTGAATGAGAGAGGAACTTGACACTAAGGAGTTAACTTTTGTTTGTTTTTCCTCAGAACTCTGAAGAGGGGTTTGCCGGAGGGCTTTTTTTTTTTTTGAATCCTTCTTTTGTTCACAATGACGGCAAATTACAACGCAAAGTATTCACTTTTGATTTTGACACGGGACAATTATTTGGAATGGAGAGATCGTATTACATTAGCATTGGACGCAGAAAATTATCTGGAGGTCTCTAAGCAGGATCCGCCCCCAGAAGGGAATTCGAATGAAACCCGCGCCGTGTTACAGAAATGGATCTGAATTGACGCAAGGGCGAGACACCTGATCTCCTTGTCTGTGAGTAATACCGCGTTATCACATATTCGTCATTTAAAAACAGCGAAATTGATGCTGGAAAAGCTGCACAACTTATTTGGCGACAGCCCTTGGTGTTCTGTCCACACATTACGAGCCGGACTGTATAGTCTACGGTATAGAGAAGGGGAGGATTTCCTCACCCATCTGACAAAAGTTGAAGACTATTTTACTAAGTTGACAAACGCAGGGGAACCCCTAACTGAGAGTGCTAAAACGTCTGCCTTATTTCTAACAATGCCATCTTCATTTAAATCGATTATATCTCAGTTGGAACGTGATAAGACTATGACATTTGATCAAGCTGCATCTAGATTATCCTCTGAGATCAGCTTAAGTCGCACATTAGAACTTCAGGAAAGCCATCCAGCAAGGGAAAACTTTGCCTTCTTGACTAATCATTCCAAACAAAGGGTAATTAACAGACACCCAAGGCAAACGAATGTCCATGAGGTTGCCAGGGCAACGCAGCCAGAAGGACGTGGTCACATGTCTGTAACCAGAGATCAGTCCTTTGAAGTCCGCATGAGAACAAACGGACAATCAGGCTCTTCGACCAGAGGGCATCACAAAGCCAACCGCCCCAAGTGTTATCGGTGTCACCAAGAAGGACATCTAGTGGACGAATGTCCAAATAACACCCAACGAAAATATTCTCCACCAAATGAGACGAAGTTTAAAGACAGGACAGGTCGTAACTATTTCTTAAAACCACCAAAAGAGGGCATCCGTGAAATTATTCTTGATAGTGGAGCAACCCAAAGTATTTTTAATGATTTAAACTATTTCACAAATCTTCATGTGACTCCTCAGCAACATATTTTTATGGCTAATGGCTCTAGTTTAATAGCTAAACAAAAAGGCACTGTGCTTATTGAGTGCAAGCTACCTGATAATTCAATCAGAAATTTTACTCTAGAGAATGTGCTGTATGTACCAAATATGGATACATCTCTGATAGCAATCTCTGATCTAGAAAGACGAGGCTATGCCATCACATTTCAAAAAGGAAGATGCCATGTCACCAAAGATCACAAATTATGCATGACTGCTTATAATATTGAAGGAGTGTATGCTGTGCAACACTGTACAGGAAACAATGACTGTTTTGATGAATCTGAGAACAATGATGTTTATTATGACTCTGATTTTAAAGTCCATGAGGTGAATTTTGCTAAGTCATGTAAACCAGACAACAGAGAGAGACAATTTATTCAGCAAAGCCATGCAGCTGAAAAAGTGTTTTGGAACAAGGATTTTAAGAAACAATGCTTTAATAACAAGTATGGTTCCTTCAACAGTCAATAGTGTGAAATATGCTAAATCAGGTCAAACTACGGATCTAAATCTCTGCATGTTTTGGGAACATTAAGAACATCTTTTGGCATATTGATGACTTCATTGTGACACTTACGCTGTAATCCTAGATGCACCAATCGGTCTTTTCTTCTTTTGATGTACTCTGGCTTGTACCCTTTCAAAAACCCTAGTGGCAGGGTGGGGATCTGAACCCCGGTCTTCTGGGTTCGAGTGAGTCCAGGGGTCTGCAACCTGCGGCTCTCCAGAGGTTCATGGACTACAAATCCCAATTGGCCATGATGGCAGGGGCTGGTGGGAATTGTAGTCCATGAACATCTGGAGAGCCGCAGGTTGCAGACCTCTGCACTCACTACACCCCCCCCCCTCTCTCTTTCAAATTTCAGTGTATTTTAATTTATGCTATCTTAAAGTGTGTTCACTGTTCTTTTAAATTCTGGCACAATATTTAGTTCCTTTCCATTTCAATTTTTTTTAAAAAAAGATGTGTCTAAAATTCAGTGTGTTGTATAGATTTCTCAATTAAAAACAGAGATGAGCAGAGATGAATGGACTTTGGAGAAGTCCAGTGTAGACCAATCTAACCATCAGATCCAGACCAGCACAGCCACGTTCTAAGCACAGGACTTCTCTTGCTTGGATTGTCTAAAATGCATCCAGAATCCATCAGAAAGGTTCACCGCATCTCTGAGCCTGCTAAGCAAAGCGCTTCCTCCTCGTCTGTTTCAGCATTCCAAGGATATAAAACCATTTCTCTCTCTTGGACTCAGCACTTGAGGACAAATAAGGTTTGTAATCTGACTGAAGCTGTTTTAGCATTCTGAACACTGATAATAGCAATTCAATAATAGGAAATAACTTTTTTTTATCTGATTGAAACTTTTTCTGCACACAGAGCAGAAAATTTCCCCTTGTGTGGGTGTTACGATGTGAAGAGAGACAGTGGCTACGGCTGGAGCTCTTTCCACATTCAAAGCATTTGTACGCCCCCCCCCCGCCCCCTGTGTGGATTTTTTGATGGGAAATAAGGCCTGATCCAGCCTGGCTCTTCCCCCCCGCCCCATATTCTCCCACTACATGGACAGTTCCATCAGGTGAAGACGTCAAAAAAGAGAGACCAGAACGATTCCAAAGCCTTCAGTTCTGCTCCACCAATCCATCATGCTCCAAGGGGTTATGATTGCTCAAAGGCAGGAGAAGGGCATTTTTCACATGTTCAGGGGCACTCTCGTTCCTCCACACAGGCGAGTATGACATTGCAAACAAGGTCTCCTGAGCAGCAGGCTGGACGGACCAGTTTTTCTTTCTTATGTCCCTGTCCATGTGACCTTTGGTTATGTTTATTGAAGCTACACTGAATGGCAAAACCCATCAGACAATTGTTGCCCATTTCTAAGGGGGAGTCCTGAGCACTGAACACCACACACCAAAAGGCAAAAGGAAGCAAGGCCTTCAAGGAAAGGTATAAGCACTTAGGAGGGAATGCCACAACCACAAAAAGTCATCATGGCTAAGCTTTCTCAAGAACTAGTCAGGCCAGCAGACCCCAGCTCTCCAGATGTTCATGGACTACAATTCCCAGCATGTCTGGCAGGGGCTGATATGAATTGTGGTCCATGAACATCTGGAGAGCCGCAAATTGCAGACCCCTGGGCCAGACGAATCTTATATCTCTCTTTTTTTTTGATAGAGTGACAAGCTTGGTAGATGAAGGGAATGCTGTGGACGTATCATACCTTGATTTTAGTAAAGCTTTTGACAAGGTGCCCCATAATATTCTCACAAGTAAGCTAGTGAAATGTGGACTAGACAATGCTACTTTTAGATGGATTTCTAATTGGCCGACTGACCGAACCGAAAGGGTGGTGATTAATGGCTCATCTTCATCCTGGAGAGAAGTGACTAGTGGGGTCCCACAGGATTCTGTCCTGGGTTCAATATGTGGAGGCTGGACCAATGGAGGGATTCAAACATTTTAACAACAGGTTCCGAAGGGGTTGGGATTCAAATAATGACTGTTAAAAAGTATTTAAAATATTTTAATATCACTTTTTTATTTTAAGTATTAAAAATATTAATTCTTAATAAAACATATTTTAAGTATTTAAAAAGTGATATTTTAAATTTTAACAACGGGTTCTACAGAACCTTCGGAACCCCCCGAATCCTACCTCTGGGCCGGACTTAATTATCACATTTGCAGATGGCATCAAATTAGGAAGAGTCGCTAATCCCCCGGAGGACAGAGTCAGAATTCAAAACGGCCTGGACAGATTAAAGAACTGGACCGAAACAAAGAAAACTAATTTCAACAGAGATAAATGTAAGATACTTTACTTAGGCAGAAAAAATGAAATGCACAGATATAGGATGGGGGACACCTGGTTTGACCACAGTACATGCGAAAGGGATCTGGGAGACTGAGTAGACCACAAACTGAACATGTGTGATGCGACAGCCAAGAAAGTCAATGCAATTCTGGGCTGCATCAATAGGAATATAGTGTTGAGATCGAGGAACGTAACAGTACCTCTCTATTCTGCACTGGCTAGACCTCACCTGGAATGCTGTATCCTGTTCTGGGCCCTGAAATTCAAGAAGGGTATTGAAAAGCTGGAATGGGTCTAGAGGAGGGTAACCAAAATGGTTCCTGCATAGCAAGAGGCTGGACTTGATGGCCCCTGGAGTCTCTTCCAACCCTTCGATTCTATATTCCCCCCCTTCTTAAATGCGTTGTGCTCTTAAACTCTGAAAAGCCTCCCTGTCCCCTCTGAAAAGGGAAATAATCTACTTTTGTATTTGTTGATGGCGGCACTTGAAGTATCTGCCTGGAAGGAATTGTTCCCGGCTGTTTCTGTGGGAACTTGAAGGCCCAGAAAGGTGCACAGGTCCCCACAGGTACACATGTGCTTTGCTTTACGCTTAAGAAGATGCTATACAGATGAATCATCCTTTGATGCACCAACGCCCTCCTGTCACACTCGCAGGAAGTTCGCCTCAGCCTTCCCACGCTCCCCTCTGACTGAGGAGGGGATACTCAGCAGCCCCGAGCAGAAGAGGGGCCAGACAATTTCCTTCAGCGTTAATTCAGAGCACAAAGGTGCAAGATGATGTCTGTGGGAGCATCCAGGTGTTAAGCGCAGCCCAGTTATCTCTGGGGGGGGGGGGTGTATGCGCGCACGCAGACAAAAGGAGACAGAGATGGATCTGTGAGTGGATGGGGCTTGAAAAGCAGTTCTGTGGAGGCTGGACTTAATTATGAAATTCAATTAGAAAGCATCAAGAGGCCTTTGCCGGTCCCCCTCTGGCAGGATTAACTGGCGCTATCGCAAAGGGCCAGTTTGATTAAGAAGACAACGGCAGGGCTGGAGGAGGAGGAGGAGGAGGAGGAGGAGGAGGAAGCAAGGAGGGGGGCAGCCCTTTCCTGCTCCCGCAACCCATTTTTAGTTTTTAAATTACCTGAACTGGCCCAGCAGAGCCCTGCTCCAAAACAATCCACAAAGTACAAACACCTTCCAAAGATCTAAAAAGCTTCACAATATCCCGACGGACCCTCCATCTATCCACTCACGGGGGTCCCGGCCTTTATTCCCCCCTTTTTGATTAGAGTCCTGTAGAAGAAATGGAATCAAAATGCTAAGGGGGGGGGGCGTTCACAAGAAGGCTTGGCAGGTGGAAGAGTGGTCGAGAAAGGGGGGTTATGGATGGATTTCTCGAAGAGAAAGAGGATGCTGGGCCACACTGGAAGCAGAGAAGCCCAGAACTTAGGCCGAGGGAGACTCAGAGACTTCTGCGCTTTTCCCCCAGAAGTGTGGGGGGGGGGGGGGGGGAAAACAGGCGACCCAGGAAATGGGCTGAAGGCTGCTCCTCTGACTTGGGGGTGGGGGAGAGGTTACACGTGCCTGCCTGTGTAGGTCCCGCTGGCTCCCCATACCCGGGGATGTTACCAAATTATATTTAGATAATTCCCAAGAAAAAGGATAGGCATTTGCGGGGGGGGGGGGGGGGCGGAGTGGCTTCCTCTCGACCCTTTTGTCATCTCTGGGAAGGCTGCACATTTTGTGTGTGTGAGGAGAGTCGTCTGCCTGGGCCAAGGGTCTGCAACCTGCAGCTCTCCAGATGTTCATGGACTACAAATCCCATCAGCCCCTTCCACTCATTCTGGAGCCTGTTCCAGGGGGTCTCTTCCACTGGGTGGGTTTAGAGCCCCTCAACACAGGAGAGGGGAGTCGAGGGCAGCTAGGAGGGGCTCGCAATGAATGGGTGACGATCCTGTCACCCTCGAGTGTCTCCCAAATATCTGGATCGGCAGAAGGCACCCCATGCGGACAGGCGGCGACGGGGTGCTGTCGTGCCCGGGCGAAGCCAAGAGAAGAGGAAGATTTCTCGCCACCTCTGCGCTGAAATGTCTTCCTAGAGTGCCCGTTCCCTCTCCCCCCCCCCCGCCTTTCCCCTTTGTCTGGGGGAGCGCCCCGACCCGCGGCCCCCTCTTTGGGGTCCTGGGGTTCGATCCCAAGGCAAGGCGACTTTGGGACAGGTTGCCTCCGGCGAGGAGAGGCTGCGCCCCTTTGGGCCCGGGGTCTCTCCCTCCCCCGGAGGGACGGGGGAGTGCGGCGGTGCAGTTGGCTCCAGCGCCGTGCGCTTTTACGCCCCGGGGGCCCGGAGACGGGGGGGGGGCAGGGTTGGCTCCGTCGTGGGCGCCGTCGGGGCGGCCTACCTGCCCGTTCTTGCAGAGGTCGGCCCACATGGAGGTGCCGTCGCCGCCCCGCATCAGGACGTGGTAGGTGAAGAAGTAGGTGCCGGGGATGTTGCAGGTGAACTTGCCGGTGGCCGCCTCGTAGTTGTTGCCCAGGTTGGTGACCACGTCGTCGAACTTGAGCACCTCGTAGCCCTCGTGCGGGTTCTTGAGGCCGGCGTAGAAGGCCACGCGCGGCACGGTGGTGTAGGTGGCCGTGCTGATGGCCCCGCTGGCCAGGGCCGGGCCCGGCAGCCCCGGGGCCCCGGCCTTGCCCGCCTCGCCCTTCTCGCCCGGCGGCCCCACGGGCCCCGGCGGCCCCGGCTCCCCCGGCGGCCCCGGCTTGCCCGGCCGGCCGGGCTTGCCCTGGGGGCCCTGGAGCAGCGTGGAGGGCGGCAGGGGCGGCCCGCTGGCGCGGATGCTGGCGCTGGTGGGGGCGGCCGGGCCGTAGGGCTCGCAGACCATGCGGCAGGCGCCCAGCATCTCGTAGTGGCCGTCCAGGCCCACCGAGCTGACCAGCACCGGGATCAGCACCACCAGCAGCAGCAGCATCACCACCCCGACGGCCGCCGCCACCAGCGTCTTCCTGCCCAGGCTGAGCCGCGGCAGGGGCTGGACGCGCTGCCTCCCGGCGCCCGGAATGGTGGCGGAGGGCCCGGCTCGCCGCGCGGAGAAGGAACGGCCGCCCCGGCAGGGAGCCCCGTCGAGCGCGAGGGCACCGCGAGCGCCCCCCGGGCAGCCCCCCGCCCGCCCGCCCCTCTGGCCGCCGCAGGGGACGCCTCAAGCCAGCGGGGGCCGGGCGGCCGGCGCGGGGTCCCAAAGGGGGCGAGCCCGGGGCGCGGCGGCGGCGGCGGTGGCGGAAGAGCCGGGGGGCGGGGGAGCCGCCGAGGAGGAGAGCCGGAGCCGGAGCCGGAGCCGGAGCGGGACTGCCCTTCTCTCCTCTCCTCTCCTGTCCGCGCCTGGCGCTCTGGCTGTGCTCAGCGCATCTCCGCGAGAGGCCCGCATCGATCCCCCCCCAGCCCGCCCGCCCCGCCCGTCCACTCCCTTCCTCACTCGGCCCTTCTCCTCCTCCTCTTCCTCCTCCCCCTTTTAGGGAAAAAAGGCAGGCGGGGAGGAGGGGGCGGCGGGCAGCCCTTCGACCCCCTCCCCTTCCCCTGGGGAGGGCAGCGAGCCTGGCTGGGGACCCCCCTCCCCCCCTCCCCTCGGGGCCGCCCCGTCCGGGCTGCGGGGCTCGGCGCTCGGGAGCTGTCCGCGGAGCGCCGGTGCTGAAAAGGAGCGCCGCTGCGGGGCGGCCGAGGGGCTCCCTCTCTCGCTCTCTCGCTCGCTCGCTCTTTTTCTGGGTCCGGGTCTCCCTCAGCCGCCAGGCGCTCGTGCAGCCGCCCAGATCCCCCCCCCCCACGCTGCTGCCCCTCAGAGAAGGAGCCCGAGTCGTCCCCCCCACGTCTTGCACGAGTCTGTTGGGCTTTTTGGCTGATCCGAAAAGGAAGGGTCGGTCGGGACTCCTCGACCACCGCGCGACCCTGTCTGGAAACTTTGCTTCCTCGCGAGAAGGCCGCTCGCTCGGGCGCGCCCTGGACGGACCTCTCCAGACGCCCTCGTTCGGCCGATGCCGGGACCCGGGACCTGAACCAGCCTCGGAACCAAGCCGGCCCAGGCAGCCCCCGGAAGCCCCCCGGAATCAACCGGGGCTGCCCCGATTAACGTCCGGGGCTCTTTTACCAGGAGGCAGAAGCAGCCGTGGAAAGGAAGCGGCGGGCCGGCACTCCACGCGTCGCGGTCGGGGCAGACAGACCAGACAGTCAGGAAATACGAATGGTGGAGAGGTTGTGCCATATTGCATCTTCCTGGCTGTGCAGCTTTGCGATATTTTAAACTTTAGGAACTAGCTGTTGGGGGGGGGGGTATTTTCATGCTAAAGTGCTCATTTTTTAAAAAAGGATCCAGCAAATTCACGATTAAAAAAAACCTTTAAAAGGGGGGAGGAGATCCAGCAAAAACACTGCTGTGAGCCACAATGGCTAACAATGAAACCTCCATGTACAAAGGCAGGAGAACTCTTGTAAAAAGAAGCCCGTCGATGCGGTGGGGCGGTTAACGCAGGATCACTGCATGAGCTTTTTGGGGTTCAGAGTTATGGGGTCAAACCTTAACCCTGAAACAGCAAGAGTTTTCAGAATTCTATTTGGGAGAGAAAGTGGCAAACCACGCCCGACCCCAAAAAAGTGGGGTGGGGGGCTATAATTCTGATAGGAACGTCTATTTCACGGGGAGAGCTTTTCAGAGAGAGAAGCCAGCCAAGCCGACGCGAACAGTTCTTTGTGCCTTCGGCAGATCCTTGCTTTGCAAGTTAAAGAATTATTTGGGGGAGGGCGGGGGGGTTGGTGGGGGAGGGCAGCAATATTCTTGATCCATCTTAGAGGGACGGTCCTCAGTTGCCCATGTAGAGAGTGAGGGCGAGGGGAGAGAGAAGTTCCAACATATTTCTGCCATCCAAAGGAATATGATCTAGTTCTGTCTGCAGCTCCTGCCTGGCTATCATCTCTGATCTCTTGCCTTCATTTGCTGATTCCCCGTGACTGGTCTGTCAGCTCACAACCACTTCGTGCCCCTCCAAGCTCCCCCCCTCCCCTCCCTTCCATGTCTGCATCCTTTGTTGGCTGGAGGAGAGCAGTTGAATGATTCGAAAGGATGGCTCATAGGGAGAGACTCGTTTAGAGAGAGACTAGCGCTGGCAGTGTAATGGTTAATTCTCTCTCCTCGTCCCCTTCAACACACAACCTTTTCCACTGTTTTTCTCCTTTCCCGTGACCTCTTCACTCCTTTTTTGTCAAGATGCTCTCCTTTGACTTGCACGGAGTGTCTTCATTTGCACAAACTGACACAAATCTCAATCAATTTGTCACAAACCCACATCTAAAGGATCCCTTGAGAACCTTTGTTTTAAAAGTCAACGCAATGTGCGTTTGCTGTGGACCAAGTCAGGCTGTGTAAGATTGTAGCCCTATCCTAAGATCGCAACCGTTCACATTACAGGCGTTTCTGAAGCGTGTTTGTGCGAACTGGATGCCTGTCTAGTCTTTCAGCCTCGGGAGTGACCCTTTTCAGGGGAAATGGCGACTTGTCTGGGTGTTCAGGAAGTTCACCCCCTCCACATGATATGGTCAACTTCAGCACTGAAGGCTGCTGTTGTCAGCGTTTGCCACGAGGCCTGTGCCATCCTTGACCTGGCAAATTGCACGTCCACACCTCAGCTGCAGACGGCCCAGCCGTTATCATCGCCCAAGGCTGTGGGGCCTCTTTCTTTTGCTCGCCAGTAACTAGCTCAATAGTGCTTAACTGTTTCTCCTTATCTGCCTTCCAGAGGGAGTAAACTGCCTGTCCCAACAACAACAATGTCTCTTTCTCACTGTCCTTTCACATGCTGATATTGTGGGAATGGGAGGGCGGGGGGAGGGGGAGGTTGAGTCAAACTGTAACCTTCAGGGGCCAGAGAGCCAAACCCCAGTTTCGGCCGTCTGGCTGTTGGGCTGACACAGTTCCAAATAAAGCTCTTGAACCTTCCCTGAGTCTTATTGTTGACTGGAGTAACAGACCCTGACCCACCAGGCCAGTCCAACTGCAGAGTCCTTTGCCATGTTTTCCTTCCTTCCTTTGCTGTTGCCCAGACTCTGGCTGACTCCATCTCCTCAGATTTCCAAAGCTCAGCAGGATCAGCCCTGGATGGAGGACCACTAAAGAAGTCCAGGGTCGCCCACGGAGCACGGAGCGGAGGAGGCGGGCAGGGGCCAGCCAATCACCTCTCTTGCCTTGAAAAGGCGATGGGGTCACCAGACAGAAAACAGATACTGGTTCCTTTCGCTGCCTCTGAAGGTCAGCAGTGGACCACAGTGGACCACACTCGCTTCCTCAGCCAGACGGGAGACCCTTATGCAGACGTTACCGTGGCAATAGACCTTCAAGTCAAAATCCTTGGGCAGTGAGGAGGGGATAATGTGCTACTACCCTGCCACCTTTGCCTTCTTGAAATAGGCCCAAAATAGCCCCCTCCAGTTGCTGACCAGTATCTTAGGCCCCTTCCGCACACGCAAAATAATGCGTTTTCAAACCACTTTCACAACTGTTTGCAAGGAGCAGCAGTGGCGTAGGAGGTTAAGAGCTCATGTATCTAATCTGGAGGAACCGGGTTTGATTCCCAGCTCCGCCGCCTGAGCTGTGGAGGCTTATCTGGGGAATTCAGATTAGCCTGTGCACTTCCACACACGCCAGCTGGGTGACCTTGGGCTAGTCACACACGCCAGCTGGGTGACCTTGGGCTAGTCACAGCTTCTCGGAGCTCTCTCAGCCCCACCCACCTCACAGGGTGTTTGTTGTGAGGGGGGAAGGGCAAGGAGATTGTAAGCCCCTTTGAGTCTTCTGCAGGAGAGAAAGGGGGGATAAACATCCAAACTCTTCTTCTTCTTCTTCTTCAAGTGGATTTTGCTATTCCGCACAGCTTCAAAGAGCACTGAAAGCAGTTTGAAAGTGCATTATTCTGCTTGTGCGGAATGAGCCTTAGTCTTATCCAAGTTTCCCATCTTTTAATTCATCTTTAGCGTGGCATAGCGGTTAAGAGCGGTGGATTCTAATCTGGTGAACTGGTTTCCCTGCCCCTGCCCCTGAAGCCTGCTGGTTGACCTTGGATTAGTCACAGTCCTCTCGGAACTCTCTCATCCCCACCCACCTCACAAGAGGTTTGCCGGGGAAACTATCGTTAAGCCACTTCGAGATTTCTTGCAGTTAAGAAAAGTGGGGGTCAAAATCCAAACTCCTCTTCTTCTTCTAGTGAGAAAGGCAGACTATTTTAAAAAGTCAATAATAAATCAATAATAAGTCACTTTCCGTCCCCGAGTTTGAACTTAGGAATGGGTCACAGAGATGGAAATGCACAAAATTAGCACAGATTTTTTTTTTTTAAAAGCTACCCCTCCAATTTTAGGAGGACAGACGCAGCATCGCGTGAGGCAAAGCTCCACCAGCCCCTGCGCTGGGACGAGAAGGAGTGGGGTGACCAGGTCGCAAAATCCTAACAGCAACTTCTGTCGAAAATGCACTGGAGTGGCGCATGGATGCAGCAATAGATTTCTTTTAGCTCTGGATCCCCCCTCTAATTTTTCTTGTCTGGGGTTTTTTTTTGCCATCAAGTCATACCTGACTTATAGCAACCCCTGGTGGGGTTTTCAAGACAAGAGATGTTTGGAGGTGGTTTGTCATTTCCTGCCACTGGTTTTCTTTGGAGCTCTCCCATCCAAATACTAGCCAAGGTCAGTGTGCAGCTGGCCCACAGGCAACCCGCAAGCTTCCAGGGTGCAAGAGAGATTTAAACCAGGGTTTCCCAGATCCTAGCACCCCATGCTGGCAAGACACTTTGGCTCCTGAAGCAGAAAATGCCAAAAAATATAACATTTTATGCTTCGTTTTCAGATTTCTATAATCCTACCCCTGTTGCTTTGGTTATCACCTGTCTTATTCTGTTGGTTGCGCTGACTTGCGATGTGTCCCCCACCTTGAAAAAGGGGACTATAAATAATGTGGTGAAAAATCCATTTTAAAACAGTGGACAATAGGCTACCCTGTCATGATATTCCCGCCCCCCTCCCAAGTCTGCTCCCTTGCCTCACCTAACAGCTGCCCCCCTCCCCTATCTTGTAAGTAATAACGCCCAGCTGTGGTCCTTCAATCTCATTCGCTCTGCAACGCAGATGGAAACAGGGAACCTCTCTTGATCTTGGGAAGTCTGGGTGGGGAGGGAGCACCAAATGCCTCAGGGGACAGCTGGATGTGGACCTCTGTAGACACCCTACCCAGTCTGGACTGCAGAAACAAGTGACTGAGCCCCTCCTCCAAGACAGGAGCCCCTCCCCCCCCCGTGCCATAGGACTTGCACCATTTTTATTTATTTATTTTATTTATTTATTATTGCATTTATAAACCTCCCCATCCCCTAAGGGCTCTGGGTGGTGAACAACAAATATTACCAAACAATATAACAATAACAATAAAATTAAGATATCAACATCATTAAAATATATAAAATTACAGCGTTCTATGAGTCATTTGGCGTACGACATTAAAACTATCAGTAAACCCCCCCCCCCCAGAGAGGGGGACGGTATTGATGTCACAAACTCCCAAGATGTTAAAGGGAGGGACAGGAGGGGCACACACCATCAGCGGCTGGCCTCCCCAAAGGCCGGGTGGAACAACTCAGTCTTACAGGCCCTGCGGAACTCTCCAAGGTCCCGCAGGGCCCGGACAGCTGGTGGTAGAGTGTTCCACCAGGCAGGGGCCAGGGCCGTAAAAGCCCTGGCCCGGGTGGAGGCCAGCCGTGTCATTGAGGGGCCGGGAACCACCAGTAGATTGGCCTCTGCTGAGCGCAGAGGCAGTGTAAGGACATATGGGGTAAGGCGGTCCCGAAGGTACGAGGGCCCCATTAGAAGACCGCAAGCTTAGACCCTCCTCCTAGTTCCATCTGCTTGGAATCCATTCCTTTCAGTAGTAAACAGAAAGAAAACTCTGCACATGCCCGAGTCCCAGAGGTGGTAGACATACCTACCAGCAGCCCACCTCAGCCTCTGGAATGGATTCCGGGAAGGGTTGGATTTTGCATTTGCCACCGTTCTCTGAACTGAAGAAAGATTGCTAAGAGGAGCTGTTGTGAGAAATGTGAGTTAAAGCTGCATGTCAAGACCCTCTCCAGAACAATAAAGCCACACACGACAGAACTCGCCGGCCTGTGGCAATTGGATCCCACCAAGCCCGTTCAGCACAGAAAGATGCGTGGTCTCTTTTCAAGGCCTGTGGTGCGGGGCCTGGGCGTGCCTCTCAGGTCGAGCTCCTGACTCCACAATTGGTTTCAGCTCAGACTGAGCCCTGCCCTTTGCCCCCACCCAGTTTTGTGGTTCTGACTGCAGGTCAGCCCCTCCCCCAAATGTTCCTCCTTGTTTACAGTTTCTCGCCACCCATTTTGCAGACTCTTGATTAGTAAGGGAAGACATATCTTTATTCCAGTGGATCCCAACCCAGCCCTCAAGAAGATCTTCTTCTCCTAAGCACTGGCCCTGTCTACCCTAGACGGATTTTCTGTTATTGGCACTAGCTGGACTGGAAAATAGTAGCAGCTGAAACTTCAGCAGAGATTGTGCTACTCCCTTCATGTCTGACAGAGACCTTCCTGACCCTCCTTGCATTGTGAGGTGGATTTAGAGTGTTGTGTGGTGTAGTGGTTAAGTGTGCTATACTCTAATCAGTAAACCGGGTTTGATTCCCACTTCATGAGTGGTGGACTCTATCCTGTTGAACTTCAGGTTTGTTCCACACTCCCTTCACATGAAGCCTGCTGGGTGACCTTGAGCTGAAAGTCACAGTTCTCTCTGAATTCTCTCAGCCAACCTTATCTCCACAAGGGGAGGGAAGGAAAAGGAGAGATATTAACTGCTGAGACTCCTTAGAGTAGAAAGGTGGGATATAAATCCAAACTCTTCTTCTTGTCCAATGACCTTGACCCTCAACCATATCCCTTGGCTAGAATGGGAGTCCATTCTTGGCAGCAAGAAAGTTCTCTACCCTGTTTTCTGACAGGCCCAGATTTTAGAAGAGACTGACCCACTGCATAGTAGTAGAAAGAAGAGTTTGGTTATATCCCCCCTTTCTTCCCTGCAGGAAGCTCAAGGGGCTAACCATCTCCTTGCCCTTCCCCGCTCCCAACAAACACCCTGTGGTGGGTGGGACTGAGAGAGCTCAGCTGTGACTAGCCCAAGGTCACCCAGCTGGCGTGTGTGGGAGTGCCCAGGCTAGTCTGAATTCCCCCAGATAAGCCTCCAGCTCGAAGGCAGAAGCGAGGGAATCAAACCGGTTCCTCTAGATTAGATACGAGCTCTTAACCTCCTACGCCACTGCTGCTCCTATCATTGCAGTATCACTACCTGCAGTATCATTGCAACATGCTGGCTACCACTTTTCGTTCCCATTTCAAGAGTATCACCATCTCTTTTACCTTGCCCGTGATGCAGTCCTTGGAGGCAAGCTCTGCAGAAATATCCAACAAAAGAAATAGATCTGCGTTGCTACGACATCAAAATCAAAAGTATGAATTGCAAAGTTTAATTTGGGTTTCTAGCAACTGCACGGAGTTTAGTGGTGTGTGACTGAAGGGAGATTTAAAGAGACACATGCTGTCAAAGGTTATAATCAGACACAGTGTACAGTGTAACCACGGCATAATTTTTGTTGTCACAATGCCATATTGAGTGCATGCCAAAGGATTACAGATGTGCTAAAATCTTGTTTTCTACATGGGGCTTAGAAGTTCTCTGGTTAGGACCTCTAAAAGTAGTACATAAATATGTTAACAAATGGCTGGTTTCAGATCTTCCAGGAGAAAAAAATGAGCTAAAATGAGCAAAGAGTTTTAAAAAACCCCTCTGAAGATGGCATTTCCCTGGAATTATTATTCAGTTCTTTGTATGACAAACATAATCCCATTAACTTTTAAATATAAATTCTGCAGAAACAAACAATTCACCAAGAAAACTGTTCAGGAATCACCTATGGATACCAGTCAGCAATACTCCTTTCTTTTCACGAACTGTGTCTTCCATTGACTGGCAAGAATTAACTGCGTATTCTGTTTAGATTTAGCAAGTCAGTGATATTTGTAATGTGCTGTGCACAGGCACTGAATGGTATGGGCTATTGGTTCTGATTGAATTCCTGAGCCTACTGATCCTTTACTCCTAAAATTGATTAATACTCAAGGTGAAGTTTGCTGCGTGGATGTTTGTTGAAGCATTAGATCGGTAGAGGAGAGACCTCAAAGGCAAGTCTTCCCCTTTGAGGCATGTTATCACAACCCACGAATATTCAATAGGAATGTAAATAGAAGGTGTGGAGGAGGTACAGCTGTGTTAACAGGAGGTTTGGAAACGAGCCAACTGATAGTTTAGCTGCTCAGGGCTGACCACACGGATTGCTGAGAGTATAGAACACAGGGTTGTGGAATGCTGATTTTTGTATAGCCGTTCTTTATTTCGTTCCTGCTTAGCCAGGTGTTAATGTGCTTTCTCTTTGACTTTTTTTAAGAATACTTGGTAATATGCGACTTGGAGCTGAACAAAGGACATACAAGCACTGCGCACTTAACTCTTGATTTCATTGGAACAATTCTTGCCACGAAGAGAAACAGTTCATGAAGCAAAGCACAGCTAGTCATTTTTCACAATAGAGACAGCACCCACTAATGCCAACAAAGTTTTAATTGTACCTATGATTTCCCATTTCACAAGTGTTTCTTCTTCTGTGCTCTGTATCACCAAAACTGATTCCTGTTGCTGTTCCACTGCCCAGGGTTGCTGTTTGGGGGTCTGGAGGGCAGGCGGTGGGAGGTTTTGGACAGACCAGCAGGGTGGCAAGAAGTGCAATCTTCTTGCTGTTTGGAGAACTGATAGAGGGCCCGAGCAAGTGGGGCCTGGCTTGGCCTGGCGGAGGTGGGAAGCAGTTAAAGGCGAAGTGGGGAGAAGGTGGTGGGGAAATGGGAGGATGCTGGTGGGCTTCCTGCCCACCCTCCCCAGTGGAGCCAGCTTAGCTCCTCAGACATGGGGAAAGCGATTGGAATGTGGGGAGGCCACTTCAATAATGGAAGTGCAGGACTCTAGCCGGAGTCCGGTGGCCCTTTGGTAGGAAGTGCATCTTTGCCATGTTCCATTCCTTGACAGTATGTCTAGGATGTATCATTCCTACTGATGATCCACCTAGAGGATATCACACAAAATTGTTGCTTGCCCCACAATTATTTTTTGCTTCATCGGTGGAAGCTTACAATGCAGCTGATCCAGAAGTGGGAGGATATTCCAGGTCTTACATAGAGTTCCTGCTTGAGCGATTCTACCATTCACTTCAATGCTGAAAGAAGTCTTAGCGAGCAAAAAAAGTTCCATGTGTACATTTGTTTCAGCAGAAAGTGTAATAATACACCAACATAAAAGGAGTCTGACTGCCATTGCTATCTCTCTCTGAAGGTAGGGAGCCAAGTAATGGCTGCCCAGTTTTATAGAAACCTACAAATAGATGTGGAGCAAATTGGTTGTTATTTCCTTTGTGTTAACTTGAATGTGTTTATGAATGCAAGAATGCATGAGACCTCCAAAAGCCAAATTGATTAGTAGGATCAACCACAAACCCGCCTCTTCTTTGAAGAACTTCCTGTAGTCTACTTTCCAGTTACTGATGGCGGGGCAATAAACAGATTTCTGGGCTGACTCTGAAGTGTACCAGATCTGAAAATGGCGAAGAGCACCAAATGATGTACTCTTTGCACAACCATGAAAGCTGTTTTCTCAGGGAAGAAACAATTTGTGTGCGTGCTTTCCTGCTGCATTCAAGACCACCACTATGGATGTACATAGTAGGGCACTGCAGTTACCAACTGGGGAGCAGCAGTGGTACGTAGGAAGGTTAAGAGCTCGTGTATCTAATCTGGAGGAACCCGGGTTTGATTCCAGCTCTGCCGCCTGAGCTGTAGAGGCTTATCTGGGAATTCAGATTAGCCTGTACCTCCACCGCCAACTGGGTGACCTTGGGCTGAATCACAGCTTCTGCGAGACTCTCTCAGAAGTCACCTACCTCACAGGGTGTTTGTTGTGAGGGGAAGGGCAAGAAGTTGTAGCCGGAGTCTCCTGCAGGAGGGGATATAAATCAAACTCTTCTTCTTCTTCCTTCTTCAATGAGAGTGAGATGCCATCTGGTCCATGAAGTCTGTGAAGAAATGATCAGAAGATCCTGGCTTGCCTCCTTTCTCTGAGCTGCCGTCAGTCTGCCTGTCCTGATTACTCACTTGCTGCTAGACTGTCCTTTTGCATTCCAGCTCAACTGGCATGATTGATACCTGCGTAATTCCAGCCTGCTGGCACGGATGGTGGTTGTTTTTCTTCCCATTCTGTGGGTGTCTGCAAACAGCTTATCTGCACACAGAAATCTGTTTCCACATAAGACTGCAAGTCTTTGTAGCAAATCCACACGGTTAGTGGTCTGCATTACAATTGAGTTTTCAATTTGACCTGAACATCGATGCTTAATGCCAATACTGGTAATGTAGCAATGTGAGGGAGTATTCAGAGTGGATTTTACATGCAAGAACTGATTTCAGAGCCACTTTGTTTATATTCTGCGTGACAAGATTCTTTTTCTAATAAAATGAGAGTCTCTACATCTGTTCTTGTTAAAATGTCTTTTTTAGGAGGCGGAGCTGTTTTAAAACCAAAAGCGCAGCTATGTAAAGCGTAATAAAGTCATGGAGGTATGGGATATTTTATGAAAATGTTTAATTCAACTGTTCTTTGGAATGTAGTAGTCATTGTTTGGAAATTTAAATTACAATTCAATCCTATGTGGTTTTTTTTTTTTCTTTAATGCTACTCCAGTGTCCTTGAATACAAAAAGCGTCATTTAAAGTTAAAAGGCTTTGCTGTTCATTTTGAAATAACAATTTAAAAGTGTCATATTGTCATAGAAAATAAAAATTTCTGTAAAAAAAAATTTGCACAAAGTTTATGATTTTATAAAACATGAAACAATATTATACCAGTAAAGGAAATCATTACATACAGAAGATTTTATAGGTCTTTTTTTTTTTTGAGAAAGAAAAAATATGTTATTTTACACTTTCAAAATTGGCAAACAATCTAAAACAATATAAACTGAACATTTTATAACACTGCCTTTACAAATTAATAACTTTATAAACATATAATTTTTAAATATATTTATCAGTGCAAGATACTTTTTCCCCATTTTAAAAGGTTGCAGTATCGTTTTCCTTTGTCAGCGGGCAGTTTTCCTCAATCCTTCTTTTGAGAAATCACAAATCCAGAATCCTGATTTAACATGGCTGATGGCTGCATTGATGAGGGTCTCCTTAAGCTTGTCTGCAATGCGATTGACACTTGGCTTTAGCTGTGCTGCTGGCTTCTCGGCTTCCTGTGCAAATGTCATCATTCACTGTCAGAGTGGTGCTCTGTAAGTAACATGCCTCTCCTGGGTATTAAAAGGCTGGCAATAATGGCAAGGTTTGAAAGAGCCAAAACAGATGCCAACCACCAAGCACGACTCTTGTATAGCTTTGTTTCGCGGGTACGTACTGAAACGAATGGTGGATCAGAGCAGCCAATGGACTGCAGCCAAAACTTTCCGTTCTAACTGGAACAAAACAAACAGCAGAGCTCCACATCTATTAAAACCAATCGAAACATTTGGGTTTTCCCCCTCTCTCTCCGATTGGAAGTATGTGCGTGTATGTATTCAGACCTCTATTCATACTAATAAGTTTTCATGTTGTCAGCCAGGAGCTTCTTGCGATATAATTCTTGCATTGCAACTTAAAAGATCCATGCAAGATCATTTTAAAGATTTTTAGTGGTTTTAATATCTTCTCCAGCATTGAACATGGCATTTGGGGGGGTCTCTGGAAGTGCCAAGCATGTTTTCTTGGACTTAATGAATGCCAAATGGTAGAGCCTGTATTTCTCAAGGTAATTTGGCATGTGAGTTCATCGCCGCGTTGAATACAGGATCAAGCTGGCCCCAACTTTAGCAATGTGTGAACAAGTGGCAACAGATACAACTTTCACCTCACCAGGCATTGGCTCAAACACAATACTTTCCAATACAGAGAGTTCACATGTTTGTGTGAAAGTGATTAAGATTTAAGAATCATCAATAAGGAGGCAGTGTATGGATGAAACAATCCAAACATGTTACTACAGTTCCCATCATCCCCTGCCAGCATCATGCTGGCAGGGGATGATGGGAACTGTAGTCCATAACATCTGGAGGGCTGCGAGTTTGACACCTATGGCCTAAAGGCACTGCAACTGTGCTCGAGCTCAAAAGACGATACAAGTTAGGTTGGGGGAGAGAAATCGGAGGGGCCCACCTCAAAGTGTCTGCCATGGGGGAGAACTATCAGAAAATGCTTGGCAGTCCCGAGCCAAGTGTCCTACAGGGATGGGGACAGCTGTTTCCAGATAGACAGCCCCCCCCCCCCCGCAGAATCAAAGGTCTGGGATCTTTGGAAGTACCTTGCAACTCAAATAGCAACATTTTGCTGTGGAAAGAAGTGCTTGGGGAAGATGCAACTTGGTGCCAGGGAACACATCAACAGGCACTGTAGGGCTGGCAGTTGCTACTTTGGGGGCCCTGGCATCGGCCGTTTCCCCACTCACCTTTTGTTGTGCGCTACTCGCTCCAAATAACGCGGGTTCCAGCGGCACTCCCCACTACCAGAACGGCAACAACGCAGCCGCCCCGATTCTGCTGCCCTCGCGACCCCTCAGCACGCGTCATTTCTGTTCCTGTTCGGAACAGCGCCTTTTGGGAAACCCCGCGCGACTACCTGCGGTGGGGAGCGTGGCTGCGCGCTCAAAAACACCAGAAGCTTGCAAAACCGTTTTGCCTCTGCTTTTTTTTTAAAGTGAGGAAACGGACGTAGAACCTGTTGGACATGGGGACGGGATTGCCAGTTCTGGGATGGAAAATACCTGGAGATTTTGGGTGTGAAACCTGAGGAGGTTTAAGGAGGGACCTCGTCAAGGTATAATGTCTTAGAGCCCACCCTCTGAAACAGAGGCGTAGGGGGGGAATGGCGTCCAGGGACCACTCCTTCTCCAAGCACCCCTCCGCACGGGTGTGGGCTCAGGGTGGGGCTCGTGGTGCTGAGCGACAGCCCCAGCCTCCATGCAGACCAGCTTTTGAAAGCCTGCCTGCACTTATGCTGGGAGGCGTAGCTTGTGGAACAGGGGCAGGAGCAGTGGTGGGATCCAAAAATTTTAGTAGGTTCCCATGGTAGTGGGATTCAAACTGTGGCGTAGTGCCAATGGGGCTGGGCTGGGCATGATGGGGGCGTGGCCAGGCATTCTGGGGTGCGGCATTGCTGGGCGGGGCTGTGGCAAGGACGCAGCCGCTGCGCAGGTCCTTGGGCGGGAAACGAATGCACGCAGGCGCAGGCTGCCACGCACGCCGGCGCACCTCCTGCTAGACTGCTTCAAGTTCTGCACACTACTGCTGAGAGGAGGGCGTAACTCAGGCAAAAATCACGTGGCAAAATCACCAATTAGTAACCCCCTCTCGGCACACACAAATAATTAGTAACCTACTCTCCGGGACCTGTGAGAACCTGCTGGATCCCACCTCTGGGCATGCCCCCTGTGCTTGGGGTGTATGCAGTGGTGGGATCCAAAAATGTTAATAACAGGTTCCGATGGTGGTGGGGTTCAAACAGTGGTGCTGCCACACACACGCACCCCTCCAGTCCCTATTGGGCAGGGAGGTTGCTTTAGTAACCCCTTCTCGGCACTCAGAAAAAATTAGTAACCACTTCTAGAAAAGTAGTGAGAACTGATTGAATAGAATAGAATAACTTTAATGTCGTTGTGCACACACATTGGGCCTTGTGTCCACACAACGAAAATACAAAACAGCGAAAATACAAAAATACAAAACATCCCCCGATGAACATCTCTACAATCCGCACTAGGCATTGGGGGGCTGCAATCCGCACACCCCCAACTTACAGCCATCCCTACACAACCATCTCTACGCAGCCCCCACCACGTCAACACATCGCCATGGAGTTAATCATAGCCACAGCTCTAGGATACAAGCTGTCTCTGAGTCTAGTTGTCCTGGTCTTCATGATCCTGTATCTTCTGCCAGATGGTAATAGTTCAAAAAAAGAAAAAGCAGGATCCCACCTCTGGGTGTGTGGCTCAGGGGTGTGGCTCAGGGGCACTGAGCCACGCCCCCAGCCTCTCAGCCAATTACTTTTTCCCTCGGAGACCTGAGAAAGAAGTTAAATAGCTTTAAATTGCAGACCCAATTCTGAGACCAGAAACCAGGGGATGGAGAAGCCGGGGCAACCGACAGGCCTGATTTTTGCTTTCTTCTGCTTTCAACGAGGGGTGCTACAGAGTCCACATTTAATGTGTTTTGACAGTGGAACATACTATGTGATCATCCACTGTGATGATCAGATGCGAGCTGATTGACAGGTTGATTCAGTTTGGCAATGAACAACTCAAACACCTTCTGAATATATTTGCATGTCGGTTTGGTTTTTTTCAGAACTGTTCGGGAGCGAAACCTCCACCAGCCCAGGCAGATAGGGAGCGACTCATGATGATAAGGACAGCTTGGATATACTTATTTCTCGCTTGACGTTTCGCCTGCATCTGTGGCTGGCATCTTCAGAGGATGCAGGGGAAACGTGAGGAGAGAATGCTGCTAGAACATGGCCCTACAGCCCGGAAACCACACAGCACCCCAGTGATTCCGGCCGTGAAAGCCTTCGACAATACACTTTACAAAGTTCTTCCCCAAAACTCTTTTTATAACCTTATATTTAGGATGTTATATCTATGCTGTGCGAAATCCACTAATGTCCATGTTCTGTGTGAACTTCACCTGGCATTGTCGGACTGCCGGCACTGCAGTAGAACAAATGCCCGGTCTCAGGGGCTGTCAGGTTGGGGAGGAGAGCCAGACCAGAGAAGAGATGATGACCAGGAGCAATAGTTAGGATGAGGCATCTGAGTCCATCACGCCAGACAGACAGATTCCCCTCTGTCCAAAGCACTGGGCACCATCAGGTCAAATGTTCTTTTTCAATGTTAATGATTTCCACAGGCTAGCTCAAGGCTCTGCAACTTGCGGCTCTCCAGATGTTCATGGACTACAATTCCCATCAATCCCTGCCACCATGGCCAAACGAAACAGAAATCAACTTTTAAGACTGCAAGTGGTAAAACCATAACCAGGCTATCAGATAATTAAAATAAACCAGTCCTCAATGAATATCCCAACAAAATTGCTTTAATCGTGTATAAATAAGAACTGTCCCTTGAAGAGTGCATGGAATTAATCACAGACTCATGTGTGCGCACATTAACAAAATCCTCTGCTGACATGTTCCTATGTAGGACTGCAGAATAACAGAAGAAGCTGTTTGTGGGAGATTTCGTCTAAGTTATTACTGTTAAGGTATCTTGTTGTAAGGCTGTTCTAAAAGATGCATGATGGTTTCTACATAGGAATGGGGCATCAGAGAATTTTGTTAATGTGCTCACATGTATCTGTGACAAATTCTACATATCCTGTTTCCCCGAATATAAGACATCCCCAGAAAATAAGACGTAGTAGAGGTTTTGCTGAAGTGCGAAATATAAGGCATCCCCCAAAAGTAAGACGTAGCAAAGTTTTTGTTTGGAAGCATGTCCGACGAACAGAACACAGAAAAACAAGACATCCCCTGAAAATAAGACATAGTGCATCTTTGGGAGCAAAAATTATTATAAGACGCTGTCTTATTTTCAGGGAAACACGGTACTTTTAAAGGGACAGTTCTTATTTAAACATGATTAAGGTAGGTTTGCTAGTATATGTACTGGTTTATATTAATTATATTATAGCCTGGTTACGTTTTTGCTGGTGGTCGTTTCCATCACATACAATTATCCCTCGTCACGTGGGCACCTTTAAGACTAGACAGGCGTATTCTGACATATCAGCGTTCATGAGTCAGAGCTCTCTCTGCCAGATGTAGAGGGCCTGGAAAATCTTGTTGGAGATCATTATAACCAACTTCGTGGAAAAGGGAGATGAGGAGTTATAGCAGAAATATACCTGTTATAACCCATTCAGGTGTCCAGCCCTTGTGTGAGGGGTTAGAATATTTGAGGGAGGTCAGAGGTTCTGAACTCAGGAGTGCACAGAAGAACAGCAGAGTAAACAGTATCTAATCAAGAAAAATCCAGTATGAAGCATAAGGGGGGGGGGGGGAGTCTGTAAAGGGTTTCAACATCTCTAATGTGAGTCCTGTTGAGCCATTAGCAACACACAAGCATGAGAACTCTGTCATGCGTAAATCAGTGGTCCCCAACATGGCGTCCGTGGACATCAAGGCCTAACCTTTTTTGGCCCTCCCAAAGTGTTTTTTAGGAAGCGGATGGAGCTAGGTAGGGTTTTCGCCCAGCAAAGTTCTGATTAACTATTGGAGATTTGATTGGGTATACAGAGGTTTTCTTAAACATTGCTGTGGCAGCATCTGCCCTTGCAGCACAAGGATCTCCATTGTGTTACTGCAGTTAAGCTGTGACAATCATTTTGAGCCTGTCACTGCTCCCCCACCCCCCCCGGCAGCCATTTTATGGCAGCCATCTTGTTGCTGTGCCCACCATGCCGTGTCAGGAGTGCGGAAAAACATCTGGTTCACTACAGAAGAGTTGGCTGCTCAGGTTCTCGACCCCAGAGAGTCTGAATGGACAATACTGAGGCTGACGGCCCCACGGCCTGATTCAGTGCGAGGCAACTGAGGGTGCTCATGGCACAGATTCAGCGTCCGTGCAGAAGGGGAGCTGAAACTGCTGGATTCCAACAAGCTGCAGTTCTGAACTGGGTTTGGGGGCCCAAGGCAGGTCTTTCTGGCTTTTGTAAGTGGTTGGAAATCGCAGTCTGAGTCAGCTGAGTTCTGTTCCAGAGGTGTGACCCACTTTGGCTCTACTCTAACCTGGGAGTTCATGCTGTGCAAAGCAAATCCTGCTGTGGATATTTCAGTAGACCAAACAAAAAGGCCCCACACGAAAGAAGCAAAAGGTCCAAATGTCCATTCAGAGAGAGGTCGGAGCACGCCTGCACCTGCTTCCTCCTTGTGTCCTTGCCCTGGTCAAGCTTTCATTGGCGGAGCGGCTTCCTGGGCTGTCGGGGGTTAAAAGCCTCTTCGGTCATGCAACGGATCTGGCTAAACTGACTTAGTATGTTTGTATCAGGAAAGAGACACTACAAAGCAAAGATTGCGCGGAGAGGTCTGGGGGGCATCTGCAGATTACTGGAATAAATGTGACATATGTTGATTGTGTTGTACATGAGCTGGCAGCAGTTTTTAAAGGGAGAAAAACAGAGCGCTTCTGTATCACCACCAACCATCCTTTGCCCGGAAGAGCCCCCCGCAGCCACCACGCGTGACGTTCCCTCAGTCACGGAGCAGCTCCTTCTGATCCCAGACTGTCTGTTTGTCCTCCTGCACTTGGGGGACCCCTGGAGGGGCGGGAGGGGAAAGGAATGAAGCACAGATGGGGCGGGAGGGGAGTCGCAGCGTCTTGTTCAGAGTAGACTGCTATGAGTCTTAGTGGAAGGACTGGGTGTCACATGAAGTACGCCAGCCCATAGCCCAGGGGTCTGCAACCTGAGGCTCTCCAGATGTTCATGGACAACAATTCCCATCAGCCCCTGCCAGCATGGCCAATTGGCCATGGGATCTGCAACCTGTGTCTCTCCAGATGTTCATGGACTACAAATCCCATCAGCCAATTGGCCATGCTGGCAGGGACTGATGGGAATTGTAGTCCATGGACATCTGGAGAGTCACAGGTTGCAGACCCCTGCCACAGCCAGTTTAGAACAGGGGTGTCAAACATATGGGCCGCAGCCCTGATTTGGCCCCCTGAGGGCTCTTATTTGGCCCCTGAGCTTCTCCAGCACTAGCCAGGCTGAGCCAAGGGTTGAACTGTGGGCTCTGCCTCCAAAGTCCATATGGATTCAGGCCAGGCCGAGCCCAACGCTAGATTCAGGCTTCGCAGAGCTAGGGATGGGTTCAGCTTCAAACTGCGGACTTCACTTCCAAAGCTAACAGCTCCAAGCTGTGTCCATCGTATTGAACGGCAGGCCCAGCCAGGCTGGGTCCAGCTCTATTCTGCCGGCCACGGCGGCCATTGGCCCCATCCTCCCAAGCACAGGCAGGACTCTCCGTTCAGTTCAACCAGTTGCTCATTAGTTCCTTCAGACTCACAATGCAATGAGGCAGAAGCGTATCTATCTATTTATTTTTATTTATTTATTTTTCAAATTTATATCCCGCCCAACCCCCGAAGGGCTCTAGGCAAACTGGGGCCCGTGGGGCAAGACCTGAGTTTGGTGCCCCCCCAATGGGTGGCCACCCTCCAGAGTGGGCGGGGCGTAGACATTTTGGCACCCCCATGTGACTGAAAATTGTTGCGCCTGAGGGCAAGTGCCCTCCCTTACCCATAGGCAGATACGCCACTGCAATGAGGCTGTTGGCTCTTGCACGCCTCCTGCCTCATGGCTCCACAGTTCCCTTTGCAGTGGCAGCTGCGCTTCCCTAGCAAGCCTCTCCCTGCTGCTTGTAAAAGCCTTTCCACTTGACTGCCCCGCTGCCCCATCTACTCCCCACTGCTGCTGACAGCTGGGCCGATCCCCGGAGCGGTTAGCTCCCACCAGCAACACCTGGGTCCATCTTGCCTCTTCTGAGCAGACTCCTCAGAGCTGCAGGTGGATCCTTTTGCTTCCAGCCAAGCCTGAGGGCTTTCCTCACAAGGAGCACTTCCTGGCGTCCCTTTCAGAGTCACTATCATGTCCACAACAGACGGTTCCCAGGGATGCCAAGACAGGGAGCTACTGCTGGCTCACTCCTTCCCCACCACGAGTCTGTCAGGAGACGATAACTCTATGGGAAGGTTGCCCCACTCAACATCTGCTCTGACATCCAACCCCCAGCTGTCCGGAGTGGCTGGGATTTGCTGTGATTCTGCTGTGCTTCTATCCTTGCTTTTTGGAGTCAGAGGAAGAGACACAGAGGAGCATATTTTGTCACATCAGAAAAGGATTGTGTGCGATGCACGGCTGGACTGAGCTCTGGGGTCAGGCTTGGGAGGGTCACTTTTCCCAGGGTCTGTGATTTCACCTCTAGGAATATCACACGGGCAGCGCCTCCCACCCCCACCCCCAATTTAGCACCGTCAGCAGTGGCTCCTCCTCAGCCCTGCACTAGCTCCTCACCCACCCAAGTCCCCAGGCAAGCAGCAGACAGGGGCTCCAGCTGCCACTCAAGGATGGTGACCTCATGGCCTTGTGTGATGTCACTGTGTTCAGAGCTTCCTTGGCCATTGGCAGCTAATCGTTTTATGGTACTCTCATAGTACTTTATTTTATAGTCCTATGAGAGCAGCAGTGGCGTAGGAGGTTAAGAGCTCATGTATCTAATCTAGAGGGACCGGGTTTGATTCCCAGCTCTGCCGCCTGAGCTGTGGAGGCTTATCTGGGGGATTCACGCCACACACGCCAGCTGGGTGACTTTGGGCTAGTCACAGCTTCTCGGAGCTCTCTCAGCCCCACCTACCTCGCAGGGTGTTTGTTGTGAGGGGGGAAGGGCAAGGAGATTGTGAGCCCCTTTGAGTCTCCTGCAGGAGAGAAAGGGGGGGATATAAATCCAAACTCTTCTTCTTCAAATGAAGTTTAAATGCTTATTCCTGAGTTTACTGCTTCATAATAAAGAAATCAACTGAAGCAGACACAGACGCTCACTATCAAACAGTCCAGGAACACGACAATGCCACCGAAACGGTTAATGCAAACATGGACCCATCTGGGAGAAGAGATGGGGGGAAGGTTTGACTTGGCCGGGTAGCTGGGAGCCATTGGCTCCGTCCAGCCCGTCCCGTTGTCTGCCACGTCAATCGCCATCGATAAGGAATGACAGGCACCCAGGGGGAAGCGGGGCTCTGGAATGAAATGAAGACGCACGCAGCCTCACGGGCTCTCTGCGGAATGACAACATTGTGAGGACATCTGTGCATCTGAAAAGGCATTTTGCACTCGCTGGCTCTGTGGACCCGGCCAGGGCAGTGGAGAGCCAAAGAGAGAGGGCCTTCAGTCACAAATGTACCAGGTGGCTCGAAAGAAGGCTCAGCTCCCCCGGTCTGTTAAAATGTGGTCATAACGCCCACCCGACCTAACAGAATTGCAGAAATAACATGTCGCCCCTGACGTGCAGAGTGACTCCGCTGCAGAGTGACTCCGATCTCAGTCTGCCGAAAGCAACAGGCTTGGGATCACTCTGCACTATAAAGTTTTTCCCAAACGCTCAACAGTCTTTGCAAAGGGATCTGTTGTCAACGCCAGCCAGTCGACCGTGGCATGTATGAAATACAAATAAACAAAATGACTCCCGAGCCCAACGCAGGGGGAAGTTGCATCACCGCTAAGCATCAAGAATCCCTACAGAAGGAAGACTTCCAGAAGGACTTTGGGAACAGGGAGCGCCGAGATCAGAAACGCAACATCTGCTCAGAAGAGGGCAGTCTTAAAAGCGGCCTGGTCCCTGCAGGGGAGGGTAAATTGAACAACAAGGAATCTCATGGCAAAGCAAAGCATGTTTTCTGTGTGTTGCTGCGAGTCCTCTCCCAGTGGCTCTGGTGTCACGGATGAGGGACAGACACCAGGCACCGTGGAAGCCAAGCGCCAAACCAGACAGGCTGGTTTTGAAAGAGCTGGGTTTGGGTTCACGTTTCTGGAACAGAATTATTCTTCTTAGGCATTCATTTATTTTATTTTATTTAGAACAGGGGTCTGCAACCTGCGGCTCTCCAGAAGTTCGTGGACTACAATTCCCATCAGCCCCTGCCGGCATGGCTGATGGGAATTGTAGTCCGTGAACATCTGGAGAGCCGCAGGTCGCAGACCCCTGATTTAGAACATTTTCATACCACCTCTCAAGGGACAGGTCTGAGGTGGACAAAAACAAAACATTAAACGGTATTAAATTGAAATCTAGCATTAAAAACATAGCCAGCAATAAAAGATAATTTAAAAAAACCATCGACAACTTACAATACCAGTTTCCAGACTAAAACAGAGTCAAAAGCATCAGCCCCTGAATTAAAAACCTGGGCGAACAGAAACATTTGGCCTGGCACGTAAAAGAAAGCAACACAGGTGCCAGGTGAGCCTTCCGCAAGCAAGGTGCTCTGAGTGGAAAGGCCTGTCTCTGCTTGCCACCTGCCTACCTCTGAAGGTGTGGGCACAAAGGGCGGGGCTGGTGAGGCAAATTTAACTGGTGGGGCTGGATATTATAGGCAGTGATGGTGAACCTTTCCGAGACCAAGTGCCCAAACTGCAACCCAAAACCCACTTATTTATTCCAAAGTGCCAACATGGCAATTTAACCTGAATGCTGAGGTTTTAGTTTAGAAAAAACGGTTGGCTCCGAGGCGTGCATTACTCAGGAGTAAGTGGTAGTTGGTGGCTTTGCTTTGAAGAAACCATGCATCTCTTCCAACGGGTGAATCACAACCCTAGGAGGATTTACTCAGAAGCAAGCCCCGTTGCCAGCAACCGAGCTTACTCCCAGGTAAGGGATTGCACTTTAGTTCTTTGCATGAAAATCAGCGGGGTTTAACAGCGCTTAACAGGGTTACCTGCACTGGTTCCCCAAAACTAGGTCTTAAGTTTAATGCTAATAATCGAGCCCAGCAGCTCAGGCCAGCCTAGATGTGTGTGTGTGGGGGGGGTGACTCTGCGCGTGCCCACAGAGAGGGCTCTGAGTGCCACCTCTGGCACCCGTGCCACAGGTTCGCCACCACTGGTATAGGAGGAGAAGATCCCACAGGTACCTCGACCCCGAGTCATTTAGGGCCTTAAAGCAGCTCAAATTGTGTCCAGAAACAAATTCACAGCCAGTACAGGTCTGACACGTTTGCTCCAGATGTTTTGCAGTTCCCACATCTGGATGCTGCTCAAAAGAAGACGGCATCGCAGGGCTGGCAGAGGGTCCCTGGGGCCAGACACAGCTGTGTCTTGGGCACGCAAATGACCGGCTGCCCTGGTTTGTGCTCCTCCGGACAAGAATGTTCTCCATTAACAAACGGCCATCCTTTCAGCTGGTCCTCCTGACCACCGGGTCTAATACAATCCTGACTTTGATTCAGACAGGGTGTCTGCCTGCAAGAGGCCGGGGCGGTGGAAGGCCGGGCCCAGCTTCTCCACTTTCCCGGCCTGCCTCCTTTAAACCGAGATGATCCCGGCTCCATCTCTATGAGCGCTGCTCTCTCACGCTCTCTCTGCCTGTCTCTCTCTCTCTCTCTCTTTTCAACCCACAAGGTTTGCTCGTACATCTTTCTCCAAATACCTCATTAGATGTGACAGTTCCAGCCTCACACTTGGCAAATAAATGAGATTCTTCCAATAAAATGAGATGAAACGGTGGGGAAGGAAACGGGAAGGCTTGGAAGGGGTGGAAGCAACTTCGGGCTGCAAGTGACAGAACTAGTGACTCCCCTCACTTAATATCCTAGTTTGGAAAAGGGTGTTCTTACGAGAAGCTGCAACCCACTGAATCCTGGACCCGTTCACATTAGAAATGTGCGTTTATTTCATCATTAATTACAATCATTATGAAAATGGGGGGTCTCTTAATTACTGTAATTCGTATCAAAAGAAAACATATCGCCCAACTAAAGAGGCTGAAATGGCAAAAAAGGAACAAACAAGATTTTCTGTTCTTGTTTCTTTTGTTATCACAGCCTCTGCCTCTACTGGTTCCAATTTTACAAGATAGTCCGCATTTTTCTAATAAAGGAATAGAGATAGCCTAGTGTTCCTTTGGGCTTGGGTGGGGGGGACAAAATCCTCTGGACGTCCTTGATTGACTGCATGTTGTAGCCACTAGGAAAATATACATGTAACCAGTGGTGGGATTCAAATAATTTAACAACCTGTTCCGGTGGTGGGATTCATATAACTTAACAACTGGTTGTTTACCATTTTAACAACTGTTTCTGCCGAAGTGGTGCGAACCGGCTGAATCCCACCATTGCATGTAACTCTCTATATTTATATAACTTGTCTTATCTTTCTATAGAAGTCTTCATGATTGTGTCAGAGAAGCAGGGACTGCTTTCCTCACCTCTTTCCAGCCCAGCTGATCCGGCTAAAAATTTCCCTCCTATCTATCCGAGATCTGGAAACTCCACTGTTCACTTTGCCTGTGGTGATTCCTACTGTGGGCTTTTCTGCATGTTAAACCCACCAACCAACCCCCACACACACCAAGTTCTAGTCCCATATTGCTTTGGTTTATTCCATGACTTCTGCAGGTGTTTTTGAGCCTTTAGCTTTCACTTCAGGTTTTGTTGTCGTGATCCCCTCCATTTGCCCCCCCTCCCCCCCCCCCCGGGGAAGGAGTTTCTATTTCTTTGGAGAGCATTTTTAATCCGATCTCTTTCTGGAAGTCAGTTTTGAGTCACCTTTTTCTTCATGCGTAATGTTTCTGTTGGTTTTCATTGTCCCACCTACTCCCACGCACAGTGGTGGGATCCAAAAATCTTAGTAACAGGTTCCCATGGTGGTGGGATTCAAACTGTGGCGTAGCGCCAATGGGGCTGGGCGGGGCACGATGGGGGCGTGGCTGGGCATTCTGGGGTGGAGCATTCCTGGGCGGGGCTGTGGCAAGGACGCAGCTGCTGTGCCGGTCCTTGGGCGGGAAACGAATGCACGCAGGCGCAGGGTGCCACGCACGCCGGTGCACCTCCTGCTAGACTGCTTCAAGTTCTGCACGCTACTGCTGAGAGGAGGGGCGTAACTCAGGCAACAATCACGTGGCAAAATCACCAATTAGTAACCCCCTCTCGGCACACACAAATAATTAGTAACCTACTCTCGGGAACCTGTGAGAACCTGCTGGATCCCACCTCCGCCCATGCTCCTCCACCCCCCCCTTTTCAGTGATTGGATGGTTGTCATTATCAAACTCTCCCTTTCCTCCCCCACCCCCACCTTGAAGATGAGCAGTTTCATTTTTAAAGGCATTAACATGTCAGTGTATCAATATACTACTGATCTACTCAGTTTGTTCAACCTGGGCCACTCAATATTTCTCTCTGCAGCAATCTGTCTAACTGTAGGTGTCTTCCAACATATGATATACTCTGTGGTGGGATTCAGCCGGTTCGCACCACTTCGGCAGAACCGGTTGTTAAAATGATGCTTGTAAACAACCAGTTGTTACATTCTTTGAATCCCACCACTGGATATACTTCTTATATTTGAATAAAGCGGTCTCCAGTTTTAAAAAGTTCATTCACAACCATCTTTAGTAAATAAACCCATAAGAAATCTAGCTCAGCTTACTCTTGTACCTTGATCAAGCACAAAACCAGGGGCCAAACAGGGAGCGGCTCACATAGTAGTGGTAAATGAGAAGCTCTGGAAACAGGGGATTAATTTTGCTGAAACTTTTTTTTGAGGTTGTTTGTCATATAACATGAAGTTTAATGCCTGCAGTAGCAAAGCTGAATTTACAAATGGACAAGTAACAGAAATCCCACCAATATAACAGTACTAGTATATTTTATCCTCACAACAACCCAGTGAGGTAGGTTAGGCTGAGATGGTATGAGCTTCCATGGCAGAGTTGTGGATATGACGTTCTAAATGCTGCCTCCAGGCCTGTCTTATAACAAGAATGTGTTCAAGCACTTTAACTTGTTCCGGACTTGAGGAGGAGGAGGAGGAGGAGGAGGAGAACAAGGAGAAGAAGAGGAGGAGGAGGAGGAGGAGGAGGAGTTTGGATTTATACCCCACCTTTCTCTCCTGTAAGGAGACAAAGGCCCCTTCTGCACACGCAAAATAATGCGTTTTCAAACCACCTTCACAACTGTTTGCAAGTGGATTTTGCCATTCCACACAGCTTCAAAGAGCACTGAAAGCAGTTTGAAAGTGCATTATTCTGCATGTGCGGAATGAGCCTCAGAGGGACCTACAAACTTGTTTCCCTTCCTCTCCCCACAACAGACACCTGGGCTGATTCCGCATGGGCCAAAAACAGCAGTGTGAAAATGGTGTGAAAATGGTGTAAAAGGGTTTAAAACGGTGTAAAAGGGTTTATACTGTTTTCACACCATTTTCACACCACTGTTTTTGGCCCATGCGGAATCAGCCCTGGTGAGGTAGGTGGGGCTGAGAGAGTTTGGAAAAACTGTAAGAATGTAGGAGTGTGGAAACACATCTGGTTCACAGGAGATTTTCACCTTCTTCTGTTTCCTCGAATACCCACTTAAAGAGGCTTGGAATTCTACCAGAATTTTAACTGGTCTCCGGACTACAGAGGTCACTGATTTGCCCTGGAGGAATGGCTGTTTTGGGAGGTGGCAGCAGGACATCCCTGCCCGGCTACTTCCCCGCCCCAAACTCTGCCCTCCGCGGGCACCACTGACCTGTCTCTAGGAATTTCCCAAGCAAGAGTTGGCAAATGTAAATGCCTTCGGAATATTCCTCAAAACCACCCGTGAGGGGTAGGGGGATAAGGTTGGCTGGAGCCTGCACTCAGCTGTCTGTTGCCAGGGGAGGGGAAACACTGGAATAGCCTCAGAAGCTACCTGCAAGGGAGACCTCCAGTGGCGTTCCTGCCTAGGGACAGGGGGTACCCTATGTCCCCGGGCGCCCCCCATTTGGTCACGTGGGGACGCGCCAACATTTCAGGGTCGTTTGTGTGTTTTTAAATTTTTAAGTGTTTTTTCACGTTCCAGCCTGCAGGGGCGCATGTTTAAGGCTAGCGGCACCAAAATTTCAGGGTATCATACAGAGACTGTCCTGATGATACCACCCAAATCTGGTGATGTTTGGTTCAGGGGAAGCAAAGTTATGGACCCCCAAAGGGGGTGCCCCATCCCCATTGTTTTCAATGGGAGATAACCTGAGATGGGGGCTACCCATTTGAAGGATCATAACTTTGGTCCCCCTGAACATAACTTCACCAAACTTGGGTGGCATCATAAGAATAGTTAACAGATGATATCCTGAAAATTTGGTGTCACTAGCTTTAAAAATACACCCCTTCCAGGCACCCCAATAAATTTGCCCAAGATTCTTTGTTTTGCAGTGATTTTGCTCCATTATAGCTAATGGGGAATTTCTGAGTGTGTAGGCACAGACCTCCAAGGAAGACGGCAGAGGAATGTGATGCCAAACCACCTCACTTGACTTGAAAGGCCCTTGCTGGGGTCCCCTTAAGTCAGCTGAGGCTCGACAGCACTTTACCGATACACACCTGTAGCCAAACACCTCCGAAAATGGGCCAGGTGCACGCACTGGGACTGGCTTTTCACATCAAATACTTCAAAGGTTATTTCAAAGAATGGATTTCCTCCAAACCTCTGCATACGCAGCACCTTGAAAAAGGGAAAGCAAAGCAAATGTCTTCCTCTCTCTTTGAGCATCGCTGCATCACTCCAGGACACCCCCCCCCCCCCCCCGACCCTCCCACGGAACAATTAAAACTGACCAGAACAGAAAAATGCCTGCAATTTGGTTGGTTTCATGACTCTGACTGACAGGGAAGGCAGCTGTAATTAGGACCTGCATCTACTTCCCGGCTCCCCTCTGCAATGGAGTTTTCCTTCCTCCTGCATTAAATGGGTACAGTTAACCAGTCCCTGGCCTGGGATCGTGTCACAACTGTGTGATAGAGGAAGTCGATCGCCTCCAGCTTCCAGGAGCCACGTTTCGTGACCTGGCTTCCCGAAAGGATCTTTGTCCAGGTGCCGCTGTTTTGCAAAGGGGCATGAAGAGTGTCAGAGCTGGAATTCCAGCTTCCCCAAAAGGGGCAAGATGTCACATTTCTTCACAATGCTGGCGGGCGGCTGCACACCGACTCTTCCCTTCCGCGCCACACGCTCAGGGCCTCTCAATCGCCTCCTCCTTTCTTGTCAATGTAGCAGGTTAGAGGAACAAATCGGAGCGGGAACACAGCGTCCCACCGGCATCCGTAGAGTCTTCTAATTAATTCATCTCTGCAAGAACCTCAGAGACTCATTTAGGTCCATTCTGGCAAGGAGAACATTTAATCATTTCTCAAAGCATTGATTTTCAAATCAATTTCTTTGTCTCCCTCACAACGCAGCGCAGCCTCTGTGACCTCCTTATTTTCCCCCCATTGCTCGCGCAAAGTGCTTCAAATTTAATCCATGTACCAAAATCAATTAGACATTTATGAGCTGCAGTTTTACTTACTGTGGCAGCAGATAAAGACACCACCCCAGTTAAAAAAAATTGTTTTAGAACAGGCAGACAATTATTCTTACTTAATTTATCTTAACTAGAGTGGTTTTTTAAAAAGGATTTCAAAAGACCTATTTGCTAGCGTATGGAACTTATCGTTTTTAGGAAGGAAATTTGTTCTCGGAAAAAGCCTTCCGGGTTGCCTGGGGAATTGGATAACTGTTTTGTGAATCCCTCCCCAGAGTGAAGGGGTGTGGTAGAGCTAATCAGAATTAATTGGGCTGCTGTGAGGACTGCCATGTTCGTTCCCGGTCAGGCGCATGCCCGCGCACACAAGCGCTCGCCAAGAAGGTCTCTCATTAAAAGCTGAACTCCTTGCCACACGCTGGAAGCCCACAGAGAAATACCAAATGCAAGATTCAGATTTGGTACCCTTTGACTTTTCAGCATCGTTCAGAGTTTGAAACTCAAGGGACAGCTTTCCCGTTCTGCTACCCAGCCACCTAATTTGTCGCCCATCTAAAACAATCAGCACACAGTTGGAATCGTGCCCAAATTTGAGAGAAGAAGCCAAAATTCCTGCTGACTTCTGAAGTTCCTTCTGACCACGGGTAAGACTGCTTGCTCCCCAGGGAACAATCTACACCAGTTAGTCTGCTATCACTAGAATACACCTGGACTTCCTTTCCTGGAATTATTTCGGTGGATTCCCTTCTTCTAACATTCTTAAATTTATTTATTTATTTATTTATTATTTAAATTTATAGACCGCCCAATCCCCAAGGGGCTCTGGGCGGTGCACAACATCATCCATGTACAATATATAACAAGGGTCACAATAGTGGCCATATGTACTAAAATTCATTAAACACCTCTATCACTTACCCACCTGCTGCCTTTACAGCTTGATCTTAAATAACCATGCTAATTTGGCTTCTTTCAGGCTGCATTGCTAAATGCAAACAACCCCCCCCCCCCGCACACACACACACATTACAGCTTTAGATACCATTAGCCCTGCAGTCCCAGCATGGAAAACCCAGAAAATCCAGGAATACAAACTTACAGGAATAGAAACTTACTAGCTCCCGCCCCAAACTGCTCACAGGTGTATAAACATAAGAACATAAGAACAAGCCAGCTGGATCAGACCAGAGTCCATCTAGTCCAGCTCTCTGCTACTCGCAGTGGCCCACCAGGTGCCTTTGGGAGCTCACAGGCAGGATGTGAAAGCAATGGCCTTCTGCGGCTGTTGCTCCTGAGCACCTGGTCTGTTAAGGCATTTGCAATCTCAGATCAAAGAGGATCAAGATTGGGAGCCGTAAATCGACTTCTCCTCCATCAATCTGTCCAAGCCCCTTTTAAAGCGATCCAGGTTAGTGGCCATCACTACCTCCTGTGGCAGCATATTCCAAACACCCATCACACGTTGCGTGAAGAAGTGTTTCCTTTTATTAGTCCTAATTCTTCCCCCCAGCATTTTCAATGAATGCCCCCTGGTTCTAGTATTGTGAGAAAGAGAGAAAAATTTCTCTCTGCCAGCATTTTCTATCCCATGCATAATTTTATAGACTTCAATCATATCCCCCCTCAGACATCTCCTCTCCAAACTAAACAGTCCCAAATGCTGCAGCCTCTCCTCATAAGGAAGGTGCTCCAGTCCCTCAATCATCCTCGTTGCCTTTCTCTGCACTTTTTCTATCTCTTCAATATCCTTTTTGAGATGTGGCGACCAGAACTGAACACAGGACTCCAAGTGCGGTCGCACCACTGCTTTATATAAGGGCATGACAATCTTTGCCGTTTTATTCTCAATTCCTTTCCTAATTATCCCCAGCATAGAGTTTGCCTTTTTCACAGCTGCCATGCATTGAGTTGACATTCCCATGGAACTATCAACTAAGACGCCCAAATAAAAACACAGTGCACCCCAAGTTCCACGTTCTCAATTCTGGCTCTCAATGCTGGCTCAAGCCACATTTTAACATTATTGCTTGCTACTGAAAATCTGCAATGCACACACCAGTGGTCAGACTGGCAAGCAAGAATCAGGAATGCGTGCCGGAACTGACGTCGCTCTGGCAGGGACAAGGCTAGTGTGGATAGCCGTTCTCCTCTGCCAGTGGGCAGCTGCATTACGACGGTCTCTTAGATACACAGGTAAGTGCCATCAAGATGCAACCAACTTATGGCCACCCCAGCAAGGAGATTTCCAGGCAAAGGAGAAACAGAAGAGGTTTACCAGATGAGGTTTTCCCTGCCTCTGCAGAGCCTTCCTTGGCGCTGTCCCATCCAAGTACCAATCCTGCTTAGGTTTCAAGATGTGACAAGATTAGATGACACCATACTTCTGTCCCTCCACCACCTCTTAGATGGGGAGGAAGGAAGAGGGGCAGAGAGATGATAACATTGAGCAGAAGAATGTGAGAACAGGATAAAGACAGACTACATGGACGGGCTGACACGACAGGCTGTTAAAGGGGGATCCGATATTGCAAAGGAAGGCGGGACATGAATCGGAGTCGTGGAATGACAGAAGGGCATTTGTTGCTGTTGCCCGGGCTGGCGTGGATTCCTGCCCCCTTTTACAAATGTGGATGAGGCTCTGCCAGCACGGAACTCACAACTCACATCTGATTGTTCAGAGCGGGTCTGGGGGGAACCTCACGTGTGGGTAGACCCCCTATTCAAGATGACACAAAAGATAAATGAGTGGGTGGTTTCTCTTAAATGAATACACTCCCAGCTTCTACTAGACCCGCGGTGGCAAACCTATGGCACTCCAGATGTTCATGGACTACAATTCCCATCACCTGCATCTGTGGCTGGCATCTTCAGAGGACCTGATAGTAGGAAAGCAAGAGGAGTATATATACCTGTTGGAGTGTCCAGGGTGGGGGAAAGAACCATTGTCTGTTAACAAGAAAAGGGTGCAATTAGCAAGCTAGATACTCTGAAGATGCCAGCCACAGATGCAGGAGAGAATGCTGCGAGAACACGGCCATACAGCCCGGAAACCACACAGCACCCCAGTGATTCCGGCTGTGAAAGCCTTCGGCAATACATTAAACTAGCAATAGTGCTTAAACTGTTTCTCCTTATCTGCCTTATGGAGGGAGTAACTGCCTGTTCCAAAAACAGTGTCTCTTTCTCACTGTCCTTTCACTTGCTGATACTATGGCTCATTCTGCACACGCAAAATAATGCACTTTCAAGCTGCTTTCACAACTGTTTTTGCCATCCACACAGCTTCGAAGAGCCCTGAAAGCAGCTTGAAAGTGCATTATTCTGCGTGTGCGGAATGAGCCTATGGGAATGTTACACTGGCTAAGGATCAGAGCAAAGAAACCAGTGTTGTCCAAAAGCCTCCACAAGTCCTGGAAAGAACATGTATATACAAATGTGCTGATATTTCACATGGTTTCCTTCTTGCCTTTGTCCCTTTTAAGGTTTAATGTAAGCCCCTCAGTGTTGGCTTTTTTATTTAGCTAGGTTCTCCAGTTGATTTAAGGTTTTGTTACTGTTGTTGCTGATACTTTGTTACTGTTACTGTTACTGTTTGTTACTGTTGTTGCTGATACTTTGTTACTGTTGTTACTGTTTTGTTACTGTTGTTGCTGATACTCTTGCTTATATGTTTATATGGGCTTGTACTGTATTGGAGGTTCTTTGTTATAAGGTTAAGGGATTCTATAGAGTTACTTTAAGTGATAGACAAGAAGAGAAATGGATTAGAAATATTCTTCTTACTTTATTGTATTAATAGAAGAAGCCTCTTAGGATTTTAGTAGTTTTATTTTAGCTAGGTAACAAGGAAGTAGATCAGAAAATGCAAAGTAAGGACAACTCCTCCTTACAATCTGATAAATTTGTCAACACCAACAAAAGACCTTTTGGACTTACAAGGTGTGCCTTGGCCGTTTGGAGGACATCACCCCATTGGACTATTTGAATTTTCACTTTTAGGATCTCAAGACCCATTGGACTATTGCATTTTCCATTTCTAGGATCTCAAGATTCATTGGCAGCCTTTTCTTCTGGGACTTAATCCCATCAGCAAAAACAAAAGACTGTTTTCCTCCTCTTTGTTTTAGATTGTCTGTATTATGTGGCAGGGGACTGCCCCCTTCCTCCTCTGATTGGGTGAAAAACTGTATAAAAAGGGCTGTGTTTCGTTCTGTACTGGGCAGTCTGGCCTGGAAAGAGCTTGAAATCACAATAAAGAACCTCTGCTCTGAAGGCAGCCTGCCTCTGCATCCACTCACTGCTGCTAATGCTGAAATCACTCCGAAATCACTTTCTAGTTACCCCTGGCAGTGGGTAACAGGAATGCGAGGGTGGGGGGGGGGATATGGGGTTGAGTCAAACTGTAACCTTCAGGTATATACCAGGGGCCAGAGAGCCAAACCCCAGTTTTGGCTATCTGGCTGTTGGGCTGACACAGTTCCAATAAAGCTCTTGAACCATTCTTGAGACATTGACTGGGGTAACAGACCCTTACAATCTGGCCATCAAGGAGGGGAACTGCCTGGAACATGAGTAGCTGGCATCTCTTCTCCTCCCTCTATCAGCATCCACGGCTGGCTTCACAGAAACATCATGTTCGATACCCCTGAGAAGTGTGTGTGTGTGGGGAGGCTGTATTTTTCATATTTGGGGAATGACGGTGGGTGAGTCAATAATCTTTCTCTTCTGACATTGTTTTAAAATCTTCCCCATGTTCATCTGAGTCACTCTTTTGTTGAAATAAAAAATGTGCCACGTGCTTGGGTTTTACACCTTCCTGTGACTCCCAAGTTTTCTTGTGGTCACTGTAGAACAAACCATTGTTTGGGGGCTGCAGCAGGTCACATGTACAAGAATCCCTCTGAAGACCGGCTGCTCTCTCACGTAGGTGAGTGTGCTGAAGACCCCAACCAGATTAGTCTCAGACATGCAAATTCTGCTTCTGACAGGCCCGGTGGCACCGCTAAGAGCTGTCACTGGAGTGAAAAATAATAGCCACGCTTTAGCTCCCTTCCTTTCCCTCGCCATAGTCTCTTTCTTATTATTATTATTCAGTCTCCTTTCTCTTTTAATGAGCTCCTAAAAATATTCTCCGCTGTGAGGCTGTGGGCTAAATGAGTCAGCGGCTCCCCGTTTTGACCAATTGCCAGCAAATCCCAAGACATCCAGACCCAGATGGGATTCTGACATTTGAACCAGGCATCTCCCTCTCCCTGAGACTTGGGGGGGAAGCGGGTTGCTGGCACTGCCATGTTTAAAAGGGGCTATTCACACTTTAAAAAAAATAAAGTTTGTGCTTCTTTTCTCCTTTAAAGTCTGCTGCGGGAGAATGGAGAAAGAGGGCAGGCTGCTTGGCGAAGCTTATCTTTTGTGCGGGGAAATCCTAAATTCAGATCCTTCACCACAGGATGCGACTCCACAGGATGCGAAGAAAAGGCGTTCCGTGGGCCCCATCTTTCTTCCAGGTAGCCCCCTTCCCCCATCCATTTGGATTGCTGTATCATATACACTTCAGACTCTGCTCTGCCTACTAGGACCAACAGCCAAAGCCACTATAGCAGTGATGGCGAACCTATGGCACGGGTGCCAGAGGTGGCACTCAGAGCCCTCTCTGTGGGCACGCATGCACAGAGTTTGTCATGTTGGAGGGGGGGCAAAAATCGCCCCCCACACACACATCTAGGTTAGCCTGGGCTGCTGGGCACGACATGTAGGTAACCCTGTTCTGTTAAACCCCACTGATTTTCATGGGAAGAACTAAAGCACAATCCTTTACCTGGGAGTAAGCTCGATTGCTGACAATGAGGCTTGCTGCTAAACCCTCCTAGGGTCATGATTCACCCATTCAAAGCGTTGCACGATTGCTTCAAAGCAAAGCCGCTGACTACCACCAAGCTTACTCCCAAGTAATGCGTGCCTTGGAGCCAACCGTTTTTTCTAAACTAAAACCTCAGTGTTCAGGTTAAATTGCCGTGTTGGCACTTTGCGATAAATAAGTGGGTTTTGGGTTGCAATTTGGGCACTCGGTCTCGAAAAAGTTTGCCATCCCTGCACTATAGAGTAGTCTGTGCCTTCATGTCCCAGTGGCTCACCCCACTTGAATCCTTTGCGGAAAACAACACCTGTGGCGGATTCCACATGGATAAAAAACAGCGGTGTGAAAATGGTGTAAAAATGGTGTAAACCCTTTAATACCGTTTTAAACCATTTGACACCATTTTCACATTTTCACACCACTGGGTTTTTTTGCCTATGCGGAATCCGCCTAAGACCTTACAGCTCCCACCTAAAGGTTGCACGCTTGCTTTTAAAATAAGAACCTTCCTGATTTTACAGAAGGCAGCAGCAACTGTTCATTCTCCAGGGCAGGGGTCCCAAAACTTTCTGAGCCTTTGGAATTCTGACACGGTGTGGGCACAGAAACAAAATGGCTGCCACAAAATGGTTGCTGCAGGAGGCGGAGCCAACCACAAAATGATTGCCGCGGCTTAACTTTAGTAATACAGTGCAGATCCTTATGCCATGATGGCAGCTGCTGCCGAAGCAACATGTTAAAAAAACCTTCACAGCCAATTAAATCTCTACTAGAAACTCAGAAGCCTTCACTGCGCCAAAGCCCAGCCGGGTCTCACCCATTTCCTAGATCACTTAGGCCGTTTCCGCACGGCCTTCTTCCACTACGCCCGCCAAGAGTGCGAGGCGGCATGAAGCGAGAAGCCCGTTCGCATGCAAGCATCCGAACGGGCGAAGCGGAGGCCGGCAGACGGCAGGCGGCTCCGCACGGAGCCGCCTCTGCGCCCTCCTCCGCCCCACTCACGGTGTCCTCCTCGTTGCCTGCAGAGCGTCACAGCTCAAGCCCTTACGCTGCCCTCCGAGCCCCTGGAGGTCGGAGGACAGTGTGGGCGGGCTGCGATGCCCTGCAAGTGTAGAATCGCACCCGCGAGGAGGAGCAATGAGCAGCGTGAAGTATGGAGAAAGCAGGAACTGAAGAACAGCTGCAGGGTGGCGGACGCCCTCCCAACAACAAACCTTTTGAAGAAAGGGTTGTTGTTTAGGCGTTTGGCTTGACAGCCACCCCTGGGGAGGAAGAAGGAGTCAGATCACGAAAGGCGCCACCAATGCGAATGGCGGCCGAGTGCACTGGGAAGCGCCTTTTTAGTTTCCCCTGGTGGCCGTCATAGCAATGGAAACGTCAGGCGTCTTGAGCGCCTCCTTCCTAGTGGAGTTCCAGAAGTGTATTGACGAGGTGCCATCCACGGAACCCACCAGGCCCCTACATTGGTCACCCCTACTCTAAAAAAGTACCAAGACCACCCCTCCGAAAGCTTGCACAAGGGACAGAGTTAGAAGCTTCAAGATGCTTCCAGCACCACTTGCCTGTTAGGGGAGGAACCGGCTGTTTCCTGTTTAGGGCGAGGCGTTAAAAATATCCTCCTATCAAAGGTCCTATGCTGTTACACATCTCTTCTCAGCCTCTAATAACTCCGGTAGCTTGCGGCAATTTTCCACCTGGAAGCTACAGACCCGTCTGTTCTTCGCAGCCTCTAGGCTTTTTGTAGCCAGGGGTCTGGAAACTTTTAGAATCTGGGCTCTGCAGATCTGTCATGGACTTCAAGTGTTCATGGACACAAATCCCATCAGCCTGGCTCTGCTACAATGGCCAAATTGCTTATGCCATGACGGTGTAGTCGCATGAACATCTGGCTTCTGAGCCGCAGGTTGCAGACCCCCTGTTTTAGACTCATTGTTTAAAAGCCTGTACCCATTTCTCCAGCCAGTTAATGCTCCAGGACAGGGGACGGCGCCCAGTCCAACTTCTTTTACAGACGAGCCCGTCATGATGTCGGAAGAGAAGGACTTTTCGCTGTTCCTGCCTCGACCCACAGAGGGTTTTACTAGATAGCCAGTGGCCAAATAGGGACCTAGGGATGGACAGCTTTACTCTATCATGCTGGCTGTATCCCTTAGACTGATACTTTCAGGGACGAACTTCCCTCCTTCCGGGCCTTCTTCTCGAGACTTCTCCATCGTACTTTCTCCATGCCTTAGATGGAGGATGGGTGAGTTACTCCAATGCCATCCGGGCTCTCCATCCAGCTAGATTAGGATAGATTAGTGAACCTTTCCACCTACCTTTCTATCCAGAATGGAGTTCACTAATAAATACTACAAGTGACTCCGACTTTCTTTTGTGCAAGCTTACACACACATGCAGGCAGGATCCCCTCACACGCGCGCTAAGGCCACCAGGCTCAGGCTTCACTGCTGGGCTCTCAGCTCCTCCCATGCACTTGTAACCCCCCATGGCTCCAGGAAATCGGGTTGACCCAGTAAGGGTGGAGACTCAAAGCAGCAAGAGGCTGCAGACCTCATTTAATTGGAGGAGATGAGGCTACCAGACTTCTCGGACCTTGATTTTGCATAAGCCCCTTCTGCCACCTTGTTAAGGGTTTCTTTCGTAATTGTAATGGGTGAGAGTTCTCCTGGAAACCTTCATCATGTCCCGAATCCCTGTTCATCCAAGCCCTTTGAGTCTTCAGGGAGCCAACCCACTTGCAAAGGAAGGATTGGACTTGGCAATTATCAGTAGACTGTAACTAGAAGGACTTGAAGTGGAAACCTGAACAGGGACCTTGAAGTGTGATGTTACAGCAAATGTTGATGTTTCCCGATGTTAAGAAAATAAACCATTTTGTTTTAAAATTTGTTGTTACTCAAACTCATTTCCAAGTTCTGTCCCCACAGAACCCCTTTGGCCAAGCGGAGGGTTACACTCTACTCAAATCAATGTGGTTTTCACAGGAATAAACTCCACTAAACAGCAGTGTCTCTGTCTCGAAAGCGACAACTGCCTCGTTCCAGCAAAAGCCCGCCCCTTTTGGAAACTGCGTAAGCCTTCCCGGGCCCCATCATTCATCCCACATCCAAAGAACCTCTTGGGGCTACAATGGTTCTAATTTAACTGTGTCACTTTAAGGAGAGAACCTTGACAGAGCCCTTTTCTTGCAACTACCAGGCATTGATGGAGGAGATCTTGTGCCTCTGCGAGGGGAGTTGATGGCGGTAGGATCTGTCAATGAACCAGGAAAAGACTTCCAGCAAACAAGTAAGCTGCAAGGCAGACGAATGAATTCCTCACTTGCATGTGTAAACAGAGAAGCACTTAGTTATTCCCACTCCTACAGCCCCACTGCACAGCTAAGAGCCGGAGGTAAGTGTTCCATGCATAACGTGTCCAAATGTGCACAAGGCCTGTAACCACTAACCTGGCCCTTTTAAGACTAAAAGGGTTACCTTTGGCAGGGTCTGTCCAAGATGCAGCGTCCCAAGATTGTTCCCCTGTTCAATGCCTGAAACTATTTTTTTGCTGAAAAATCAGAATATTATGACACTGCATATCCTGTATAATATGGCAGCACATTTGTTAGAAGGCTCGCGTAAGGGGATTTTTACAGATTCAAATAAATCTTTTCTGATAACAATTATTCCTGAGGTGCACAGTGAAGGGACGAAAAAAGACCCCGAGGGTATGGAGCGTAAGTTCGTGGGATTATACTCAGGATGAAGGACACTGCTGATGCTGCACGGCGTGAGCTGAAAATGCCAGTTGAAGCTTTGCAAATCTCAAGTAAAGTTATAACGGAGCATCCAGTTTGGAAGTTTACAACTAGTTCAGATAATTTGTTTAGTAGGGTGCAGTGTGGTTTCCGGGCTGCATGGCCGTGTTCTAGCAGCATTTTCTCCTGACGTTTTGCCTGCATCTGTGGCTGGCATCTTCAGAGGATCTGATGGAGTTTTAGAAAGGGGCTACAATATCAATTTAACCGCACTTTAAAGGGCTTTTAACAGAGCCCTTTTTCTTGCAACTACCAGGTGTGATGAGATCTGTGCCTTTAAGAGGGAGTTGATTTCGCCATTCAAAATATGGCTGTCTGGAATGGTAATGAGGAAACCTGGCGCTTTTGTCGTTAGAACCATCATCCCGTTTAACAAGTGTACAGGGTGCAATTAGCATAAGCTCCAGGTGAAAGCAGCGGCGTAGGCGGTGGTAAGAGCAAGGTGTACCTTTAATCTGGAGAAACCGGGTTTTGATTCCCAGCTCTGCCGTCACTGAAGCTGTGTGGGAGTGCTTATCTGGGGATCGACAAAGTTACCCCAGTGCACTCCTGTACACCAGCTGGGGTGGACCTTGGTTGGGTCACAGTTCTTTGGGAGTTCTCTCAGCCACCACCCACCTCACAGAGTGTTTGTTGTGCTGGGGGAAGGGAAAAGAGAAAGAGGTTTGTCAGCTCCTTTGAGGTGCCCCTACTGCTTGAGAGAGAAGGGGGGATATAGAGACCAAACTCTTCTTTTCTTCTTCTTGATTTGCATGTGAGTAACCATGAAGATAGCATAATCAATTGGTGAGAGTATCTGCACCATAGATCCTCTGAAGATGCCAGCCACTGATGCAGGCAAAACATCAGGAGAAAATGCTGCTAGAACATGGCCATGCAGCCTGGAAACCACACAGCACCCCAGTGATTCCGGCCGTGAAAGCCTTCGACAATTTGTTTAGTACTTCAGAGTTGAAATTGCTAAAGAGAATGATCTGTTTCTTGGGGGGGGGGGGGGGGGGGAGCCAAGAAAGATGTTTAAGATTTACTGGGCAGTACTTCTTCTATGCTGACTCCAAATATTGCTGCCTCTCCTGAGGCATGGGCTCAAGGATTTGGAAAAGCAGTGGGAAATGTTATTCATCCTCACTTGGCATCCGTTCCCTGTTGGAAGCTAAAACTTTCCCCAGGGGCAACTGTACAAAACACCTGGGGAAAGGGAAGTTTTGTCACGTGCAGTGGTGTGAGAATGGCTCAGAGATGCCATAAAAATGACCTGTGTCAGATGGGGAAAAGTGAAGATGGGGGGGGGGGGTTAGCGCGATGATTCAAGAGCAACAGTCCAGAAGTCAGTGCCTTTGATAATTTGGTGTCTATCAGGGGTCTGCAACCTGCGGCTCTCCAGATGTTCATGGACTGCAAATCCCATCAGCCCCTGCCAGCATGGCCAATTGGGATTTGTAGTCCATGAACATCTGGAGAGCCGCTGGTTGCAGACCCCTGCTTTAGATCACGTTTCTGGCAGCATGGAGAGTCCTGAGGAGTTGTATTTTAAGTTTTATACCACCTACTAGCAGAGGGAGGGAAGGAGGAGGGGAGGGAAGGAGGGGAGGGAGGGAGGGAGGGAGGGAGGGAGGGAGGAGAAAAAAAGAGAAGGGGAGGGAGGAGGGAAGGGAGGGAGGGAGGGAGGGAGGGAGGAGGAGGAGGGAGGGAGGGAGGGAGGGAGGGAGGGAGGGAGGGAGGGGAGGAGGGAAGGAGGGGAGGGAGGGAGGGAGGGGGGGGGGGAGGGAGGGGAGAAGGAAGGAGAAGGAGGAGAAGGAGAAGGAGGAGGAGGAGGGAGAAAGGAGGAGGAGAAGAGAGGAGGGAGGAGAGAAAAAAAGGAAGGAGGAGGGAGGAGGAGAAAAAGGAAGGAGGAGGGAGGAGGAGGAGCGAGAAGGAGAGAAGGAGAAGGGGAAGGGAGGGAGGGAGGAGAAAAGAAGAAGGAGGGAGGGAGGAGGAGGAGAAGGGGAAGGAGAAGGAGAAAAAGAAGAAGGAGGAGGAGGAGGAGGAGGAGGAGGAGGAGGAGGAGGAAAAGAAGAAGGAGGAGGAGGAGAAGGAGAAGGAGGAGAAAAAGAAGAAGGAGGAGGAGGAGGAGGAGGAGGAGAAGGAGAAGGAGAAGGAGGAGAAGAAGGAGGAGGAGGAGGAGGAGGAGGAGAAGAAGAAGAAGGAAGAGGAGGAGTTTTTATATCCCCCCTTTCTCTCCTGCAGGAGACTCAAAGGGGCTTACAATCTCCTTTCCCTTCCCCATCACAACAAACACCCTGTGAGGTGGGTGGGGCTGAGAGAGCTCCGAAGAACCGTGACTAGCCCAAGGTCACCCAGCTGGTGTGTGTGGGAGTGCACTGGCTAATCTGAATTCCCCAGATAAGCCTCCACAGCTCAGGTGGCAGAGCAGGGAATCAAAGCCTGGATTGCGCATTCAGATTAGAGGGCACGAGCTCTTAACCCTCCTACGCCACTGCTGCAGAAGCCAGGGGGACTCATGGGCCTGCTTGACACGCTTGACCTGACACTTCAGTCCCATCTTCCTGCGCTACCCAACTACAAAGGAAAGCTGTGAAATGGTGAGACAGAACTCCAAGGCCCAAGGAAGAGAGCAGCAGCCACCCTGAGCACCCCTACTTGTTTCAGCTGAGCAGAAAAGAACGTAACTCCCCAACCCAGATGCCTGGCTCCCCCTCCCAAATGCAGACAGACTCCCCCGAGGCCAGACTCCCGCCTGACGACTTTCCAATGAAATTACTTCAATCAAACACAGGCTTGGTGAACGGAAAGACTTGACCCTCTAAATCAGGGGTCTGTCACCTGCGGCTCTCCAGATGTTCGTGGACCACATTTCCCAATTGGCCGTGCTGGCAGGGGCTGATGGGATTTGTAATCCATGAACATCTGGAGAGCTGCAGTTGGCAGACCCTGCTCTAAATATTTCCAGCTGATGAAGGAGGACTGAAAAGGGAGAAGAGAGCAGGCTAACAAGGAGCTCGGTTGTGATAATGCTGTCAGCTGCGAGTCAGGCAACAGCCCAAAGTGTTGACGATGAATGTGTGTGATGTCACCCAGCAGGCTGTTAGTGAGCAGATGGCAGAATTGCAGAGCAATGAAAACTGCATTCAAACTGGACAACTTTGGCTCCTTCCGCACGGGCAAAGTACAGTGGGTTGCAGTCTGTGTTAAGCAACCTGTGTTGCCCTTGTCAAGATTCGAGGCGCTTGCATGCCCTCTCCGTGTAGGCAGCTTAACTGGCCAGCCCCGCTTGAGGAGCAATGTGGAGCTGCCCGTTGCACCTTCTGTGGCATGGAGGCACGGGGGGGTTTTCACTCATGTCCCTCCGCTGTGTAGCTACCAAGCCAGGCTGTCCCTGTGGCCCGCTGTAGCTACGCAGCTGTTCATTCAGCCGTGGCTGGACTCCGCCTTCAAACTAAAAAATCGCTGATAGTGTAAAACCCAGGTTGGGGGAGAAAACGCGGAGCAGACTCGCATGAGAAGCGGGATCCGTGCAAAGTCCCCCCCCTCACATGGGTTTTATACTGTGGTTAGCCCGCGTTTACACCCCTGTGCAGAAAGGACCCCTTCTCTCTCAACTGAAGCAGCCAGAAGCTCTCCAGGGAAATATTCCAGTGGGCCGAAAGGAAACAAAATCAGGGAGTTTTGTGTTATAAGTTTCAACAAATGTGGGCACCTGACATTGGGGGGGTCAGGAGCAAGAAAACCATATTTTAGTATTCTGGAATTTACAGATGAGGTAGAAGAAACTAAAAAAAATGCAAGAAGTTTAGGAAGGTGGTTCCCAACATAAAGGGTTTTCATGTGTATTCCCCAATGGCATTAGTAGGGGGCCTCTGAAGAAGAGGAGGAGGGAGGAGGGGAGGAGGAGGAGGAGGGAGGGAAAGGAGGAGGGAGGAGGGAGACACTTTACAAATTTCTTTCCCTTCCCTCTCCTCACAACAGACACCTCCAGGCAGCCTTGCAGGCCTGCTATAACCCACCTGCCCCAGGCCTCTGGCCCATCCGTCCTGGCCCATTCCATTCAGTCCACCACTCATCTTATCCATTCTCATCCGTCTGGCCCACCATCTGGTCCCGTCCACCTGGGCCCATCTGCCCACCATTCATTCATCTGTCCGTCTCATCTGCCTGGCCCTATTCCGGCCCGTCTGTCCTGTCTGTCTGCCCTCCCATCTGGCCCACCCAGGCCCTCACCGGCCCTACCCTGGCCTGGCCCACCTGGCCCGTCTGGTCTGCCTGGCCTGGCCCGCCCGGCCTGGCCCAGGTCTGGCCTACCCTGGCCTGTCTGCCCACACTGCCCTCTCTCTCTCTCCTGCCTGGCCCTGTCATCCCAGCCCATCAGCTTCCAAATACCTGGCCCACTTCCTGCCCTCTCTCAAGTCCCTCTGTCCTCTGCCCCTCCTGCCTCCTCTCTGCCTCATTCTAAGCCCTATTCAATACCTATCATTCCACCACTGCCCAACGTCTGTCAGTCTGGCCCACCGTCTCTCTCCTGTCTCTGGCCTGGGTCTGGGTCTGCCTTGGTCTCATTCATCTTATCTGGCCTGCCCATTCCATCTTGGCCTCTCTTGGTCAAGTCTGTCTGGCCTGGCCCATTCCCATTCATTCATTCCGGCTCATTCTCTCCTGCCCCATTCACCATTCCATTCATCCCATTCCACCTCCACTGCCTGCCCAGTTCATTCATCTGTCTGTCCGGTCCACCGTCTCGTCCATTCATCTATTCATTCATCTATCTATCTATCTATCTATCTATCTATCTATCTATCATCTATCATCTATCATCTATCATCTATCATCTATCATCTATCATCTCTCTCTCTCTCTCTCTATCATCTATCATCTATCATCTATCATCTATCATCTATCATCTATCTATCATCTCTCTCTCTGTCTCTCTCTGTCTCTCTCTGTCTCTCTCTGTCTCTCTCTCTCTCTCTCTATCTATCTATCTATCTATCTATCTATCTATCTATCTATCTATCTATCTATCTAGCTAGCTAGCTAGCTAGCTAGCTATCATCAATCTATTTATTTATTTATGGGTTTTATATACCACCCAACCCCCAGAGGGCTCTGGGCGGTGCACAACATAATTACATCTTACAACCCATACAAACAAACCCCATTAAATTAGAATTAAAACACAGCGATAAAATTAACAAAGATGGTGTCACGCAATAAAACCCAATTAAAACCCTCCCAAAGATGGGGGAAGCAGAATGAAGAAGTGGGTCCCATAGATGGCAAAAGGGAACTCCAAACCGGAGGAATAAAAGGGGGCACTCAATCAGCGACTGGACACTCCAAAGGCCCGGCGGAACAACTCAGTCTTACAGGCCCTGCGGAATTCACCAAGATCCCGCAGGGCCCAGACAGCTGGAGGGAGAGTGTTCCACCAGGCGGGGGCCAGGGCTGAGAAGGCTTCATGTGGAGAAGCAGAGAAGCAAATCCTGTTAACCAGATAAGAGTGGGGGAATAAACCAGAGCCCTCCACTCTTAACCAGCACACCACGCAGGCTCTGTAAAGTTGCTTCCCTATGAATGAGTGAAAGCATGGAGACCATTGCCACAGCGGATAAAGGGTCTCAAGTGACCAAAACATTTTTTAAAATTTATAATAAGAGGCTGAAGCACTTAACGCTACAGCCTTTAAGAGGGCTAAGTTTATACGGATTGAGCAAGAGGAATACTCTAATGAAGGCTCCGTTATAATAATTTTAGCACTTCCTGAAGAGCTTGTGGAAATCAAATAAGGAGCAGACGTGGCTACCTGGATGTGTCCAGACTCCCAGGGGGCCTCTGATGCGCCCGTGCTTGTGGGGACAAATTCAGATCTTTTTGATGTACTCGCAAACTACTGCAGACGGCGAGTGGGGGATCAATACTTAAACGTTCTTAAGGTCAACTCACATCATGTCACAGCATATTGGAAGTTTGTTGGAAAGGGAGCTTCGGCAGATGTCCCAAAAGGAATGCAGCAATATGCTGGGCAGTCTTCCCTGACATTACCAGCATATAGTGAGAAGAGTTTGCCTGTGAAAGGCAGTTGCTGGCAAGGTAAAGAAAAAAGCACTGTATTGTTGGAACGCCTGGTGCGAGGGGAACTTTCTGCAGGTTTTCTCTCACAAGAGGTAATAGAAGGAGAAGCGTTGGATTTATATCCCCCCTTCCTCTCCTATAGGAGACTCAAAGGGGCTGACAATCTCCTTTCCCTTCCCCCCTCACAACAAACACCCTGTGAGGTAGGTGGGGCTGAGTGATCAGCCTCCACAGCTCAAGTGGCAGAGCAGGGAATCAAACCCGGTTACTTCAGATTAGAGTACAGCAGCAGTGGCGTAGGAGGTTAAGAGCTCGTGTATCTAATCTGGAGGAACCGGGTTTGATTCCCCGCTCTGCCGCCTGAGCTGTGGAGGCTTATCTGGGGAATTCAGATTAGCCTGTGGACTCCCACACATGCCAGCTGGGTGACCTTGGGATAGTCACAGTTCTTCAGAGCTCTCTCAGCCCCACCTACCTCACAGGGAGTTTGTTGTGAGGGGGGAAGGGAAAGGAGTTTGTAAGCCCCGTTGAGTCTCCTGCAGGAGAGAAAGGGGGGATATAAATCCAAAACTCTTCTCTTCTTCTTCTTCTACACCTGCTGTTAACCACTACACCACCTAATTTTACTTGAAATCAGATCACATTTTGCAACTTTCAGGGGAGACATCAGGTGTCTGGAGGAGGCAGCTGCTTTTACCAGATCACTTTTACCATGTGCTCTGTAGAGATCTATAACTTTTATTTATTTAATTATATTTTTATCCCAACCTATTCCAAAGAGGTCAGGGCAGGTTACAACAACATCCTAAGCTCAAGAGCCTGTCTTATATTCTATCATCTGATAGGGCATAGGTGTCAAACTCGCGGCCCTCCAGATGTTATGGACTACAGTTCCCATCATCCCCTGCCAGCATGATGCTGGCAGGGGATGATGGGAACTGTAGTCCATAACATCTGGAGGGCCGCGAGTTTGACATTTGTGTGATAGGGCATGCATAGAAAGAGGGACAGAAGGATTGTGTTTCATTTCTTTTGAATCTCTTGCTTGATCTGGTGCATGGATGCTGGCAGGGGATGATGGGAATTGTAGTCCATGAACATCTGGAGAGCCGCAGGTTGCAGACCCCTGCCAAGTGTCCTGATTGCATGAATGCCATGTAGGATGTGTGAACGAGTAGAGCATAACATCGGATTCCATGATTCTGGACCATTCAGAGAATGTTCAGGAAAGATTTCTCTCGCAGAAATGGAGGATGGGCCAGACCATCTGCAGGAGTTACCAGCCAATGACATCGTGACTGGATCCTGCAGTCCCCGCGCTTCTCCCATAGTGGTGGGTCAGAAGAATGGCGAGATAAGGATGTGCGTTGACGATTGGACTTTGAATAAACATACAGCACACTACGCTCCAAATAGATTTCTAGTGGTTCTCCATCCTAAATCTAAGAAGCTGGTATTACCAGATTCCTTTTGGAGAGGATGATGATAATGAAAATGCTGTGTTTATCTGCCCCTTAGAATTTTACCCGTTTTAGCAGATGCCCCAAGGAATATCTGGTTCCCCAGCCACTTTTCAATGTCTCATGGAAAAAGGAGGAGGCAATATACATTTGTTCCAAGTTACAGTTTGTTCGGATAACCTGATTGTATTGGGGAAATCTTTAGAAGAACATGAAGAGAGATTTTTTGAAAGCGTTGGATAGATTGAAAGCTTACGATCTGAAGTTGTGTATTGACAAGTGACATTTTTGCCAAACATCAGTCAAATATGTGGGTCATATAATATCTCGAGAGGGCAGGAGCACATATGGGATGGGACTTTGACATCTTCACCAATTCCACATAACTATTGAAAGGGGTGGGTTAGTGCCTTGGTGGCGAACCTTTGGCACTCCATATGTTATGGACTACAATTCCCATCAGCCCCTGCCAGCATGGCCAATTGGCCATGCTGGCAGGGGCTGATGGGAATTGTAGTCCATAACATATGGAGTGCCAAAGGTTCGCCACCAGGGGTTAGTGGATACTATCTCCAAAAGGGTTAGGGTTAGTGGATATTATCACCAATTTGTAAAAAGGTTATGCCACAATAGAAAAACTCCTGAATGTTCTTACATGGGATTGCCAGCATAGCAACATTAAAATAGAAACAGGTCCTCCGGGAATTTTGAGGCAAAATTTTGCAACACTTTGGAGCCTTTTCAAGATAGATGGAATACGAAGAGTACTGAAGCTTTTCAATGGTTTATCTACTGCCTGAGTAATGCACCAATTCTAGCTTTTGCTGATTCTAGCAAGTTATTTGCTCTGCACACAGTTGCTAGTCTAGAGAGTCTGGGTGCTGTATTGATACCAAGACCACGAAGATAAGGTGAGATCAGTAGTTTTTGCCCCTCAGGAACTCTCTAAAAGTGAAACTTGTTACCCTGCTGTCAAATGGGAGTTTCTGGCTTCAAAATAGGCTGTTACTGAAAAATTCCAGAATTATTTCTCTTCTGGTAAATGCCAGGTTTGGAATCAATGTACTAATTAGTGCTAAGTTAGAGGCGACTGGACAGTGATAGGTGGTGGTTCTGGCGTACTATGAATTTAGCATTCAGTATCAGCATTAGGACGTAGCGCAATGCTGAGCATGGATAACATTTGGAAAAGCAGAGACATCAGCATCAAAACCAAGCACAGGCTAGTCCAAGCCATCATCTTCCCCATAGCCATGTATGGGGTGTGAAAGCTGGACTACAAAGAAAGCCGACAGAAGAAGAGGCTTAGAGACAGCTTCTACTCTAGAGCTGTGGCTATGCTAAACTCCGCAGCTTCGTGTTGATGTGTTTGGGGCTGTGGAGGGATGGGTGGAGGAAGGGGAAAGGGAGGATGGGGTATGAGTCTGAAATTGTGTGCATCGAGGAATGCTGCTGTAAATTTCGTTGTGTGTGCACAATGACAATAAAATGCTTATGCTTTTGCTTAATAGATGCGTTCGAGTTGTGGTGTTGGCGAAAGCAACTGCGCATACCATGGATAGCTAGGGTGACAAATGCAGCAGTCTTGAGCCGCATAAAACCAGATACATCACTAGAAGGGATGATAACCAGGCTCAGACTTACATACTTCAATCATGTGATGCGATCAACTTAGCTGGAAAAATCTATGATGCTCGGACTTGTCAATGGCGGGAGAAGACCTGGACGCCAAAGAACACGATGGCTGGATACCATAGAAGCTGATACAGGCACGAGCATCAACCAGCTGAAGGAAGCAGGACTTAATCGAAAAATGTGGAAAGAGCTTGCCTATCGGGTCGCCAAGGGTCGCGGACGACTGAATGGATAACATCAGCAGCAGCAGCAGCCTGGAAAGAGCAACATTTTGCAGAACGTTGATGCACTTTCTAGATGTCCTCAAGATGTAAGGACTGTAGAGATTCCTGCTGATAGTCCTCTTCCCTCCCACCATACCACCAGATGCCCTGATAAACCAAAGAGATGCGGGACCTCTCAAAGTGGGCAAGAGAGGCCAAAGATAAACTCCCCGGGGTCATTTCCTTTATGAAGCAAATAGCAACTCCCCGGGGGCTTTCCAGGTGACAGAGGGCGTTTCCCCACTTACCTTTGCTGCCCTTTGCTGTGCGCTACTCTCAGCGCGCATCATCTCTGGTGCGCGCCTGGGCGTCCCCACATCATCAAAAGCCACCGTTTCGAGGAGCGCCAGGGATGCCGCACGCTGAGGGGGCGCGAGAGCGCAGTGTCGCCGCCCCTGTAGTGGGGAGCGCCTGGGGACCCCGCGCTACTTGAGGAGAGTAGCGCGGGGCTTAAGGTAAGTGGGGAAAGGGCCAGAAACAGCAAGGGGCTTCAGCCATAGTCCCGACTCAAATCAGGTCTCTGCATGCCCCGCCATTCTATTCCAAGCACAGAACGCACAGCGCATGCCCCACTGACAGCCCTTGTGGCCGTCCTGGATGAGATGCAAAGATTTCATCATGGGTAGTTAGACCCATTTAAGCCACATGGGAAAGTTCTGCAAACTGTGGCTTCGTGGATAACTTTGAAGGCCTGCACCACGGGGCGGGGAAAGAGTAATAATGCCTCTCGAAGTTGGCCTCAGCACCGGCTGTATCGGTGGGAATAACGGAGGCTCCAAGACGCACCGAAGCAGCCATTCTCTCTCAAAAGGTTAAGCAAACAGCATCACCCACAAAATCAATGAGCAGCCGGGTGGCAGTTATTTACTTTGCATAATTACATAGGAAGCTGGGCCGGGCAGGTTGGGGAGCCAGGGGTGAGAGCTGCGGTCAGATCGATGCCTTTGCATCCAAAGGACACGGGAAGATTTCACGGCACAAAAAGCCGGGCAGGGAAGGGCGGGAGCACGGAGCTTCTTTTTGCCTCTGACAGAAGCTACAAAGGACATCGCTGCCCGCAAATATTAGATGTCCACCAGCTAAGCCAGGGGTCTGCCACCTGCCGCTCTCCAGATGTTCATGGCTAATTGGCCATGCTGGCAGAGGCTGGTGGGAATTGTAGTCCATGAACATCTGGAGAGCCGCAGGTTGCAGACCCCTGAGCTAAGTAGTGAGGCCTGCTGGGAAGTGTGAGCGGAGGAAATAAAACCTCCCTTCCCCACCCAGTTGATCTCAGTGTGTGTTAATGGCTGATAGTCACAAGGAAAGCTGGGCAGCATCTGCTCAGACCTCAAGATGCAGATAAAAGCACAAAAATGCCACGCAGAGAAGACACAAGACCTTGAACCCCTTCTTCCGAGGTCATTTTGCTGATTTCAATTTCCCCTCTTTGGAACAGCTGTTTCCATCACTGGGGAAATGAAGGCCTTTCCCCACTTTTGCTGCTGCTGCCGTTGCTGCGCGCTGCTTTCAGCGCGCGACATCCCTGGCGTGCGTCCGAGCGTCCCCACAACCCTGCGCTCTGCATGGGGTCATCAAAAGGCGCCATTTTGGCCAGCGCCAGGGATGCCGCGCGCTGAGGGGGCGTGAGAGCGGCAGCGTCGGGGTGGCTGCGCTGTTGCCGCCCCTGACGTGGGGAGTGCAGTGGGACCCCGCGCTACTTGCGGAGAGTAGCGCGGGGCTTAAGGTAAGTGGGGAAAGGGCCGTAGTCACCTTATTTGCCACTGTAGGATCACATCTGTAAAAACAAGTGTTTCTCCCCTGACACCGTGTCTCTAGTCCAAATTTGTCATCCCAGGTAACGGCTATTTGCATTAATAAAAGGGCAAGAAACCCCCACGCAGCTGGAGTATAGTGCAAAGAAGGTCCTAGGAAGGAAATGGGTACACAGAAAGTTTGTGAAGGAAAAGGAAAATTCTTACACTAATGAAAAACGTTGTGCTGAAGACTAGAGCTCCCAATGGTCTCTGGACAAAGACTGGAAAATTGGGGGGGGGGGGTGCTTTGGGAAAGTGGAGTTTGGGGAAGATGTGATGTCACTCCTGGATTACACTCTTGAAACTGTTACTCACCGCCAGGGGTAACTAGAAAGTGATTTCAGAGTTATTCCAGCTTTGTCAGCAATGAGCGATAGTGATTTCGGAGTGATTTCAGCTTTGGCAGCAGTGAGTGGATGCAGAGGCAGGCTGCCTTCAGAGCAGAGGTTCTTTATTGTGATTTCAAGCTCTTTCCAGGCCAGACTCTCCAGTACAGAACGAAACACAGCCCTTTTTATACAGTTTTTCACCCAATCAGAGGAGGAAGGGGGCAGTCCCCTGCCACATAATACAGACAATCTAAAACAAAGAGGAGGAAGACAGTCTTTTGTTTTTGCTGATGGGATTAAGTCCCAGAAGAAAAGGCTGCCAATGAATCTTGAGATCCTAGAAGTGGAAACTTCAATAGTCCAAAGGGTCTTGAGATCCTAAAAGTGAAAATTCAAATAGTCCAATGGGAAGTAGGGTGATGTCCTCCAAACGGCCAAGGCACTCCTTGTAAGTCCAAAAAGGTCTTTTGTTGAGGTTGACAAACTTATCAGATTGTAAGAAGGAGTTGTCCTTACTTTGCATTTTCTGATCTACTACCTTGTTACCTAGCTAAAATAAAACTACTAAAATCCTAAGAGGCTTCTTCTATTAATACAATAAAGTAAGAAGAATATTTCTAATCCATTTCTCTTCTTGTCTATCACTTAAAGTAACTCTATAGAATCCCTTAACCTTATAACAAAGAACCTCCAATACAGTACAAGCCCATATAAACATATAAGCAAGAGTATCCTAAATTAACAGTAACAAAACCTTATAACAACTGGAGAACCTAGCTAAAGTATAATCCTAAACATTTGGCAAATAATAAATCCAACACTGAGGGGCTTATGTAACCCCTGTGTAAGAATGGGATGACCCAGAAAGGGGTGGAGTCTAAAAAGAAGCAGACTGCTGCAGAACTCATGAGGTTGGAAGAAGCAAGGCTACCAGGCTGGGACCTTGATTGATTTTATTAAGCCCTGAACACCTTGTTTAAGGTAACTGCAATGTTGTGGGGAACTAGTGGGAAGGGAGGTTTTTTTTTTTTTTTTTTGCTATATTGTAAATGTTAGAATTTATTGTTTCAGGGTTTTTGTGAATGTAAATAGTGAGAGTTTTCTGGGAACCTTCATCATCTTGAAGCCCATTCACCAAACCTCAGAAGTCTTCAAAACCAACCACCAGCAAAGAAGAATTGGACTCGGCAATATCAGTAGACTGTAAATAAGGACTTGAAAATGCAGACTTAACAGGACTGCAAAGTGTAAATGTTAAATGTTTTAAAAGTGTTATTTGTTAAGTGAAGTAAACTGTTTTGTTTAAATTTGATTCTTTGCAACTCCTTCCAAGTACTGCCCCACAGAACCCACAGAAAGAGGTTACATTTACATTAAACCTTAAAGGGGGAAAAGGCAAGAAGGAAACCATGTGAAATATCAGCACATTTGTATATACATGTTCTTTCCAGGACTTGTGGTGGCTTTTGGACAACACTGGTCTCTTTGCTCTGATCCTTAGCCAGTGTAGTTCGGTGGCAGGCTCAGGAAAATATTTTTCCTATTTTCCTGCTGGTAACAGTATCTCCCTAAATCTATATGATAAAGCATAAAGACTAGGGGAAATTCCTAGAGCGTCACTGTAGAGGCCATTGGCCCTTTCCCCCTCCTGTTCCTCAGTTTCTCAAGGGTGGGGTATTTGGGCTGCAGCCAGGGGGAATTCTCCAACAAGCCTAGTGAAGACATTCATAATGTAAAATGACCAGGGTTGCCAGATCTCTAAATATGTTTCCACTGGAAGGAATCTAGATTGATGAAAACCCTTATCCAAAACAAAAAGTTGTTGTATTTTGCTATGCCAATCTTCCATGGAGGGAATTGTAGCTGTTCGCCATTGTTTGGCCAAGATTAGACGTGCTGCAAGAATAAGACGAAACAATAAATGTTTTTGAGGTTTCTCTATTTGTTTCTCCATCATGCTTGGACCTAACAGGTAAGTTACTATATTTAAAGGGAAAGATAGATATTGATTTCCATCCAATTGATTACTAAAGGTATATGTTTATTTTCAAAAATAATAATAACATAACCAAGAAATTAGATGTAATTTAATTTAGTATTAGACAGTTTGATTAGACATAAAAACTGAACATTGGGTTCAGAGGTTTATAAACTGCTAGAAATGTTAAAGTATTTAATAAATGAATATATTAAGCATAAGCATAACCATTTTATTGTCATTGTGCACGCACAACGAAATTTACAGCAGCATTCCTCGATGCACACAATTTCAGACTCATACCCCATCCTCACTTTCCCCTTCCTCCACCCATCCCTACACAGCCCCAAACACATCAACACGAAGCCGCGGAGTTCAGCATCGCCACAGCTCTAGAGTAGAAGCTGTCTCTAAGCCTCTTTGTCCTAGTTTTGATAGACCTGTATCGTCTGCCGGATGGTCACAGTTCAAAAAGAGAGTGTGCTGGATGAGACGGGTCTCTCAGAATATTTTGGGCTTTCTTTAGGCTTCGGGAATTATAGAGTTCTTCCAAGGAGGGGAGAGGGCAGCCGATAATCCTCTGAGCAGTAGTGATCACCCTTTGGAGCGCCTTCCTATCTGCCACTGTGCAACTGGAGAACCATACACAGATGCAGTAGGTTAAGACACTCTCTATAGCACAGCGGTAAAAGGACACCAGGAGTTTTCCATCCAGTTGTTGTTTCCTTAAAAGTCTCAGATAGTACAGTCTTTGTTGGGCCTTCTTAACCACCGTGGCAGACTGAACGCCCCAGGTCAGGTCCTCTTTAATCATGACGCCCAGAAATTTAAAACTAGCCACCAGCTCTACTTGATATTCTTTTGAAGGAGAAGTCGCTCTTTATATAGACAGATTATAGAATGAATTTATTTAATTGCATCAATTTGTTGTATTAACCTAGATATATATCAGATTGATTACTTTATTATATATTATTTGTTGTTGATGCCATTACTCATGTATGTTGTTATTACCAAAATGCAAAAATAAAATCTATTTTTAAAAAATAATGTAAAATGACAACTCCCCACAGATTCATCCCACTTCTATAATTTGACGAGCCCACCCGAGTAAACAGAGAGGCTCAAGTTCTGACCCTCCCCCCCCTTTTTTAATGGAAGAATTACAGTGGAACCTCGGTTTGTGCGGCTACCGGTGATGGGAGGGATCTGGCCACCTGGCAGTATAGACCGAACCGTTCCAAATGGGCCCTATTGCGGCACTGCTAAGAATGAGCAAGGGTGAGCCAGCCAGCAGGCGATCGGGGTAACTTTGAATAGAGGTGAAATGTAATCTCCGTGGCCGCTTCATCCTAGTGAGCAAACTCCCAAGCATAATAAGCAAACAGGCTGGTTATTTTTTTGAACGGGAGGTAGAGAAGAGGCCGAGGGAGCGACCAAGGAGAGGGGGAAAGGATGAAGGTGGCCCTGAACGGCAGGCTGCGTTGGGTTTTTATAGCGAGAGGTGGTGCAGAGTTGTGGCCAAGAGAGGTCAGGTGGTCCTCTGCCCAGAAAGCAATTCTGACCTGGAATACAAGAAAGGAGTTTTTGTTGGCATTTGCGAGTGTCTGTCACAACTCAGCCATAAAAGGGTTAACTGTCTGCATGTAAACAGTATGTTGAGGTGATATTGTAATGAGCTGGCATATTGATTAGCTATTGGTCAGTTAGATATTACCTGGATTACATGTCAGTGAGCACGTGTGAGTGTTACTGCCCAAGAAAATAGCCAAAATATTTTCTTGAAGTCAAGTTACATGGCTACACTGGCTCCATGTCAGGACACAGAGACTTGTGTGGTTCAGAAGCCTCCATAAGGCTTGCAAAGGAAGTAAACATGTAATTGTGCCAATGTTATATGGTTTCCCTCTTGCCTCTGCCCTTGTAAGGTGTAATGAAAGCCCCTTTAGAGCTGAATTTATGATTTGCCCGCTGTTTAGGATTTTAGGTGGACTAGGTTCCCCAGTTAGCTTAAGATTTTGTTATTGTTAGGAGGTTCTTATGCACTTGTATTGTATTGTTTTTCCTAATGTTTAAGTTTAAGAAAAGTTATTTTGATATTTGTGCTATTAGTAAAAACAGTAGCCTGTAGAAGATGATATTAAGGAAGTGAGCCCTGGAATGCAGCTCAGACCAACTCCCAGCCAACTTCTTAGCGAGATCAAAGACTCCTTTGGATTTGCAAATCAAACTCTGCTGGCAGCACCCAGAGGTCCCAGCCATTGGAAGACGTGGAGGGACCACCATTGGACAATTTGAACTCTCCTTTGTTACAAAGATGAGGCGCGGGAGCCTCAGGACATAACTGAAGGAAACAGCCATCTGATAAAGGAGATAGCTGGGTGCGGTAGTGAGCCCACCTAGATTTTCTGAATGCACTTTATCTGCTTTCCCTTCAGCCCCATTGCAAGATCTCGCGGGAAAACATTTGACAGCGGGATTTCGTGATCCCATTCAAAAGTTGTAATTGTATCTTCCTTTTGTATTGTTGTTTTATTATTGGTGTTTGGTAAGGGACTTGCCCCCTTACCTCCCCTTTCTACCTGCCCTCTTGCCCCCTTTGATGTTTGTGAATAAAAGTTCCTGCGCTTGTTTGCAAGGCGCGATTCTCCTGCCCGGGCTGTGACCATCACCTCCAAATAAAATCCTTTGCTTTGAAGAATGCCGGCTTCCTGCGCCTCATTACATTGCTGAGCTGAAATCACTTATTGTTACCCGAGCAGCAGCGGTAACATGAGTGAGCATGTACATCAGAAGTTATAACCTTAACTTGTTTGCTTTGTTTCAGGACAGAGAGAAGTAGGAAGAGCAAGATGCAGTCTTAATGGGTCTGCAACCTGCGGCTCTCCAGATGTTCATGGACTACAATTCCCATCAGCCCCTGCTGTTTTCATTTCATTTATTTCTCTGTTTATATATGTTTTCAATAAGTAGTCTGCAAAGTATTTCCAATCTTTCAGAAAATTGTCCCTATTCTTGTCTCTTATTACCGACGTCAGTTTTGCCATCTCTGCACACTCTGTGACTTTCAAAATCCAGTCTTGCTTTGTTGGAATTCTGCTGTCCCTCCATTTGTATGTACTATATAAAATCCTTGCTGCAGTTGTCATATACATAAAAAGTGTTCCATATTGATCAAGAATACTTTCCCCCGTCAACCCCAAAAGAAATGCCTCAGGGTTTTTTCAATTGTTATTTTCAAAATCTTTTGCATTTCTTTTAAAAACATATCTCAAAACAATTTTGCCTTGCATGTCCACCACAAATGAAAAAAGAACCACCCTGTTGTTGAACTTTCCAGCATTTGTTTGATATTCCCTTATACATTTTAGGCAATGTTTGGTGTTAAATACCATCTATACATCATCTTATAATAATTTTCTTTTAAGTTATAACAACCTGTAAATTTCAAATCTTTTCCCCATAATCTTCCCCACTGTTCCATTAGTATGCTTCTCCCCACATTTTTGTCCATTTTACCATCACTGATTTTACTCCCTGTTCCTCAATATCCCACTTTAATAACATCTTGTACATTTTAGTAATCAATTTATCATCATTTATACATAGACTACTTTCTGTCATCTGTGTGGCAAAACCTGTTAATGGTGACCCCATTGGGGGATTCAAGGCAAGAGATGTTCGGAGGTGATTTGCTATTACCGTCCTTTGTTAGAGTCCTTGTAACCAGACATTCATTTAAAAAAGAAAAATTTGGTACAGAAAGTTTGAACTTAACTATACAGGACATGGACAATCCATTTCGTGAGGCAGATGGTAAAATGGATTTTCAAAGAAATGTAAAACACCTCTCTCTCCAGAGAACTTTTATAATGAAAAGCATTTTACAAATTCTGTTGAGACGACGACTAAATAAACCTTTTGATTGTATTGTATACACTGGTTGCAAAATGCACGCTGGAAGGAACTGTGACTCCCATCTTAATGTGAATCACATTTTGAGGGGGAATATGAAGTATCCTTGAAAAAACAGCACGCTCAAAACTGAACAGGTAATTTCCTCAAAATAAAACCTGGTGTTGGTTTCCCATTGGTTTTGCTTTGGATTGGCACCCGTTCTCCATTTCCAGGGCTCCTCTCTACTTTAAGACCAACTTGCAACTCCTCTCCTTGCAACGTAACATGTTGCATAACTGTTCCCCTCAGCGTATCTTGACAAGGAAGGATATTTTGGTCCTGGTGCTGCTCTCGAAACCTGTGTTTAGTTAAGCACCCATGACGCTCTGTCCTATCCTGAGCTCTTCACAGTTGTTAAAGTTAAACACAGCTGGAGTCAAAAGCAAAAACCTCCCCTTGTTTATTTCAGGGCACCCTTTTCCGTGTTCTCTGTTGCCTGCACAGCTGGGAGGTTTGGCCGACTGAGACTGTCGCGGCTTCCCTTTGCCACCTTCAGTGCCCCTGCACACACCTGAGCAGGGCTTTTGTGGAGGATTTTTATCTCCGCTGGATTGATTTCTGGTTTTGGCAGAGAATCCTTGGCCACGATGTGTGGGAGCTGGACCTGCTAATATTAGCTGGCAGAATATGAGAAATTAGCCATTCAGACGTCATAATTTGAATGTAAGGTCTGCTGATCACTGACAGGCAGGGAAAGAAGAATCTCGTTGTTCAACAATTTAATCTTTCCCTCTTGTAATGGGGGCCCTCTTGTAGAATCAAAAAGCTGGATTGGACTGAAAGGGTTACTAAGGGTATATTACTACGCAAGACCACACCCTCGTACGTATGCAATCCAGAACACCCCACTGTGCGACCTCGTGTGCCGCAAGCACAGCAAAATATACACCATCATACTCCTGTGGAGCAAATACCAGTACGGAGAGAGACCAGGAATGGTCCAGGGATTATTGGCTGCAAAATTTCTACAACTTGGACAAGGAGGGGGCATCATGCTGGCAGGGGATGAGGGGAACTGTAGTCCATAACATCTGAAGGGCCGCGAGTTTGACACCTGTGTACTAAACGATAAACTGTTGACAAAAGAAGCATCTACAAAATCCAGGTAAAACTCTAGAATATCTAAAGAAAACACTGTGGCGTAGGAGGTTAAGAGCTCGTGTCTCTAATCTGGAGGAACCGAGTTTGATTCCCCGCTCTGCCGCCTGAGCTGTGGAGGCTTATCTGGGGAATTCAGGTTAGCCTGGGCACTCCCACACACGCCAGCCGGGTGACCTTGGGCTAGTCACAGCTTCTCGGAGCTCTCCCAGCCCCACCCACCTCACAGGGTGTTTGTTGTGAGGGGGGAAGGGCAAGGAGATTGTCAGCCCCTTTGAGTCTCCTGCAGGAGAGAAAGGGGGGATAGAAATCCAAACTCCTCCTCCTCCTCCTCCTCCTCCTCTTCTTCTTCTTCTTCTTCTTCTTCTTCTTCTTCTTCTTCTTCTTCTTCTTCTTCTTCTTCTTCTTCTTCTTCTTCTTCTTCTTCTTCTTCTTCTTCTTCAGGCCCAGCGGGATTTGGGTTTTCCTGGCTCACACTGAACTCTTCAGGTCTTTGTTGCCTGTAACTGGCTAAGAAGGAAAGTGCGCACGGTTGCTGCTGATTCACAATTTTTGCTGTTCTTGCAGGGCTGTCAAAAAAGAAACTGCTGAAATTGCACAAACTACAACACACAGTATGGGTAGGGTAAAGGGGTTAGGTAATCATTTTAGGTAATTTTTTGCACACTTCTGTTATCATCTGGTTTTGTTCTGTTGACGACCTTTCTTCTGGCCAAGGCCCTTTGCTTCTAGCGACTGCCTGACTGACTGACACAGACAGACAGATATCTTATAAGTAGTGTTCTGCCAGCAACGAAATTAAATTAGGGGAAGCTGCACCTGAAGCATTTCAGCCTGTCACCTGGCCTTGAAAAGGACAGCTTCACCTGCCAGAAACATCCCACAGCCTCATTTGGCCACTCCAGCACAGCCACTCGATTTGTTCTCGGCCCAAGGGAAGGGCCGGGGCTTTACTAGCCCATCTGTCTTTGAACAATCTACACGGATCCATAACCCTGCGGCCTTTGGGACGGCTGCACCTTCCTGAGCAATCACGAATTTGTGTCGGAAAAGGTTTGCATTCCAGAACGGGCCTCGTTGCCTCTCCTGGGGTCTGGGCAGGGGAAGGTGGAAACGGGCACGGAGGAGACATTTCTAACATAAATACAGAGAAAAGAACAAATTTGTTCTTTGAGATAAATGGATGCCTGCAGAGGAAGCAAAGTGACTAGATGGGCCCCGCCTGACGGGAATGACAGATTGGCTGGGATGTCAGGCAGGGGATTGATTCTGAGATGTGGATAATCAAAGCAAGATGATCAATTATCCAACTAGAGGAAGGGAAAATACTGCACTCTGTGAATCTCGGTTTTTTAATCTATCTGTTGCATGTCCTGGACTTATAGCCCTATCAAAGCTTGTCAAGTCCAGGTTGAAGATCTGGGGGTGGAGCTTGGGATGGGAGCGTTTGGAGAGGGGAGAGAGAGACCTCATCCAGAGATCATCCCATAGAGCCCACTCTCCAAAGCAGCCCCGTTCTCCAGGGGGACAGATCGCTGGAGTCGGGAGATGAATGGTAGTTCCAGAAATCTCCAGACCCTACCTGGAGGTTGGCATCCTCCTATGAAGCCCGCAGGGTGAACTTCAGTCAGTCATCTGCTCTCTGCATTATCTCCGTTATCTACCAGCAGTGGCGTAGGAGGTTAAGAGCTCGTGTATCTAATCTGGAGGAACCGGGTTTGATTCCCCGCTCTGCCGCCTGAGCTGTGGAGGCTTATCTGGGGAATTCAGATTAGCCTGGGCACTCCCACACACGCCAGCTGGGTGACCTTGGGCTAGTCACAGCTTCTCGGAGCTCTCTCAGCCCCACCCACCTCACAGGGTGTTTGTTGTGAGGGGGGAAGGGCAAGGAGATTGTCAGCCCCTTTGAGTCTCCTGCAGGAGAGAAAGGGGGGGGGGAATATAAATCCAAACTCTTCTTCTTCTTCTACCTCAGAGGTTTTTTCTGATGATCAAGTGGCAGGGGCGGGGGAAATACCCAGCGTAGTGAGAGGGTCCCCCAGTGTTAACAACCCCAGTGCTCAGGAGCACTTCCGGAGGTCTTCCTGGAGAGCGTGGCCTGAACAGGTTTTCCTCCCAGCCCAGCAGACAGCAGAAAAGCTAGAGAACATAAACGTTTCAACAAGGGGAGCGTTGGAAAGAAAGGCAGGGCCAAACTCACTTCATTACTTAAAGAAAAGAATTTAGTTAATTTTGGACAATTGGAAACCCTCAATAGATTATTTGAACAAAACAGAAAAAATAAATTGATGATTAGTGAATCTGAAAGCTGTGATGTTTATCAGGAGTATAAGGATCTATCTATCTATCTATCTATCTATCTATCTATCTATCTATCTATCTATCTATCTATCTATCTATCTATCTATCTATCTATCTATCTATCTATCTATCTATCTATCTATCTATCTATCTATCTATCTATCTATCTATCTATCTATCTATCTATCTATCTATCTATCTATCTATCTATCTATCTATCTATCTATCTATCTATCTATCTATCTATCTATCTATTCATCCATCCACCCTGTGGTGGGATTCAAATAATTTAACAACTGGTTGTTTACAAGCACCATTCTAACAAACGGTTCTGCCGAAGTGGTGCGAACCGGCTGAATCCCACCACTGTCTGTCTGTCTGTCTGTCTGTCTGTCTGTCTGTCTGTCTGTCTAGGACTCATTCCGCATGGGCCAAAAACAGTGGTGTGAAAATGGTGTAAAAGGGTTTAAAACAGTGTAAAAGGGTTTATACCGTTTTCACACTGTTTTCACACCACTGTTTTTGGCCCATGCGGAATCAGCCTATCGTCCGTCCGTCCGTCCGTCCGTCCGTCCGTCCGTCCGTCCGTCCGTCCGTCCGTCTACACACACACACACATACATACATATATACATACACATACACACACACATAGTTACAAAGCAAGTGGTAGTATTTTTTTAGTGTTAAAACTTGGTGGAGATGAAACTGGGAATCCTTATAGAAATGTACTTTGTGATATTTGTTCATATTCTAGGTGTTTTAAAGCTTTTAAAGTCATAATAAAATTTAATTGACGCTAAAAACTGGAAAAGCAGGCGAGGGAAGGGGGAAATGCCCCCCCCCCCCAGTCACTCATGAGCTCTTTTTGGTGTTAAAATCAGGACCCACCAACACCAGGCATTATTTCAGGGGTTGCTTCCTGCCCCTCCCCAAGTGTGGCTTTGTCAATCCTATGAGTGCTGGATATTCTGTGCTAGGAACATATGTAGGGACTGAGTAGCAGTGGCGTACCTAGGCAAACTGGAGCCCTGGGCAAAACCTGAGAAAGAAAACAAGCATTGGCAGGAAGGGGGTGGATTTAAAAGGAAAATCTGGGGAAATGCCTGTGGTCAGGGGGTGCCTGCTGTCAGGGGTGCAATTATTAAGATAGCAGCACCAAAATTTCAGAGTATCTTCGGGAGACCCTACTGATGATACTACCCAGGTTTGGTGAAGTTTGGTTCAGGGGGTCCAAAGTTATGGACCCTCAAAGGTGTAGCCCCCATCTCCTATTAGCTTCCATTGGAAACCTTTGGGAGTCCATAACTTCGGACTCCCTGAACCAAACCTCACCAAACCTGGATAATATAATCAGGACAGTCTCCCGAAACATCTCTGAAATTTTGGTGCTGCTAGCCTAAAAACTGCACCCTCTGCAGGCCAAAAACGGAAAAACACTGAAAATATAAAAAAATCCCACAAACGAACTTGCAGTTTTTGCGCCCCCCACAAGGCGGTGCCTAGGGCAACTGCCCACTTTGCCCAATGAGAGGAACGCCTCTGCTGAGTAGTGTGGAGACTGCAACGCATGGTGAGAGGCAGAGGCATAGCCAGGGGGAAAAGCAGGGACGTAGGTATAGATTTTCTATGGGGGGGGTTAGAGGGTGGGGCCACACCCCCACCCACCCCAGGGCATGGCCACACCTCCCCAAGCCCCGCCTCCGGCTCTCCAAGGCCGGGGACGCCAGACTCCCCCACCCTGGCCTCCCCTGCCCCCCACCAGCTGGGCTCCCAGCCGGCAACTGGCAGTTCCTTCTGCCCCCCCCCCCTCTGGGCAGAGGCATAGAGGGAAAATGGAGCCCGGTGCAAAATCTGAGTTTTGCGCCCCCCCCCCCCCAGCAGCCGCTGTGATGCTGGAATCCACCCCCAAACAGCATCACTTTCAATGGTGTTTAAACAGTGTTTAAAAGGAGCCCAAATTCTCCTTTTAAGTCCACCTTAAAGGGAGAATCTGGGGTCCCCAGTTAAACAACATTGAAAGTTATGCTGTTTTGGAGTGGATTATTCCCCCACCCTGAAACAGCATCACTTTCAATGTGGCGTAGTGGTTAAGAGCAGGTGCATTCTAATCTGGAGGAACCGGGGTTTGATTCCCTGCTCTGCCGCTTGAGCTGTGGAGGTTTATCTGGGGAATTCAGATTAGCCTGCGCACTCCCACACACGCCAGCTGGCAGACGCGTATCTGCCTAGGGACGAGGGGTACCCCTTGTCCCCGGGCGCAACAATTTTGGTCACGTGGGGGGCGCCAAAATGTCCCCCGGCCCCGCCCCGCCCCGCCCCCACAGACTGCACCATCGTGTGAAGCAAAGCAAGCGACGCCGCGCCCGCAAGCTGCTTTGCTTTAGAAATCGGTTCTGAATGCCTTAGCCCCACCCACTCTGGACGCCAGTAGCCCACTGGGCCAGTCCCACCAATCAAACAAACCACCAGAGTGGGCGGGCGGGGGAGCTCCGCCTCCCTTCTTCCCGGTGTGCCTTGCCTTTTCCAGGCTGTGCGTGCACAAAGCTCCTTCCCTGCTGACTTGCCAGAAGCAGCAAAGAAGGGAAGGGAAGGTGAGGTGAGGAGGCCCAGGAAGAAACAACAGCACCAGCAGACACAGGCACGTGGCACAAGAAGCGGGCCAGGGCTTTTGCCTCCGAGTCTTGCCTGCCAGTGCCGACTTCAGCAGCCTGTGTCCTCCATCGCAGCGGCCCCGTGCCATAGGAAGGTTTGTTCAACTTGTTTTTTCCTCCCGATGCCCATCGCTTCCCCCCTCCCCCGCAGGCCCATCGCTCCCCCCTCCCCACCGGCGGCTTTGGTTCCTTCCCGTGCCCGCCGCCGGTGCCGGGCTGCCGTGGGCGCCCTCGTGGAGGCGCAGCAAGCGCCCCTGGTGGCCTCTGAGGCAACGAGCCCAGGCCTTCCAGGGGCGCTTGTTGCTTCTCCTCGAGGGTGTCCACAGTGGCCCGGCACCGGCGGCGGGCACGGGAAGGCTTGTTTTCCAATGGATGCCCATCGCTTCCCCCCCCCCCCTCCGCAGGCCCATCGCTCCCCCGCGCCTACAGGGAGACCACCAGCAGCTTCTGTTCCTTCCTGTGGCCGCTGCCAGTGCCAGGCCGCCATGGGCACACTCATGGGCAGCAAGCAAAAGAAGATGCAGAGATAAACACTCCCCCTGCAATCACCGACATCTTAAAACTCCCAAACTGGAGCACCCCAGTCCCCTTACTTTCCCCAGTTGCCAAGAAGAAACCGAAAGGCTCACGTGGAAGGAAAGAAAAACCCCGCCCTAGCTCCCCCCCCCTCCCCAGAAAAGTTGCTGAAATAATCTTATTACTAGTTGCTAGCAATGGAGGACCTTTGGAGAAGTGCGGGGCAAGGAGAGAAGAAAGTTGGGAGGTTTTGGGGGGGTTAATCTTGCAGGGGAGAGGGAGGAGAGCCATATCCTGGAAGAACCCCAACGCCAGCTAGGCGCCTTACGATGAGGGGGTTGGGACAAGGAAGAAGGGCCAAAGTCGCTGCTGGGAAGTTGGCAAGCGGGGAATCCCTGGCGGCCAGGTTGCCTGATCTGGGTTGGGAAATTCCTGGAGGTTTGGGATGGGGGGTGGAGAAGGAAGAGACTTCAGCCATCTTCCAAAATAGCCATTTTCTCCAGAGGAACTGATCTCTGTCCTTTGGAAATCAGTTGTAATTCTAGGAGTTCCCTAGCCACACCTGGAGGTTGGCAGCCCAACTCCAGGAGTTTGCCAACCTGAAGCTGGCAGTCCTAATTTGGCATCTTCTGCATGCAAAGCCTCTGTTTGTGCCTTGGACCAAGGCTCTGACTTTTTACATCAAAGCCTGTGATTGGACTCTATGCTTTTCTAGGGTCTCTCTTCCCCTCCCCTCCTTTTTCTGGTCAGCCTATGAAGTGTCTGCTGATATGAATTCCACTTTTCCCAGGCAGGAGATGAAGGGGGGTAGTACTGGACATGACATTGGGGAGAGAAACCTTGACTTCATCCTCCCCAACATATCCTGTAAAAAATTCAACTGTACTGTTGGAGGCAGGACTGTGCTGCATCCCCTTCCATATTTTCATCCCCCCCTTTCTTTGACAGCCATTTCAGGGGCCACATCTTGTAGCAGGGTGTTTCTGGGTTGCTTTAGTATTGTTAGGCCCCAGTGGAAGTCTCTGGGTTTTGGTGTTGTAAAAGCAGGACCACGTTACTGCTGATTGGAATTCTGTTGGCTGCTGATTGGAAATTAGTTTTAAATTTAAATGTTGAGAAAATTTTCAGTGGACTTGAACTGGTTTCATTCTACAACATTGCTGTTAATTATTATTGTTGTTGGTGTTTTGAATTGCTTTTTTAGCTGCCTCAGGCATAAAATTATTTTAGGAATATATGTGGCCAGGAAGGAGCTAAGATGGACATTTTGAAAGCATTTTGAAAAAAATGTCTAAATGTTTGATTTCTGCTGAGTGGTACGTACTATTGCTGTGTTGGGGCATGTTCTATAATATGATGGTGATTTAGAAATGACCTGGTGCAAAAAATCATTGTTTGGTTGTGGTGGGGGAGGGTGGCCACCCATACGGGGGGGGGGGGCAAAATCAAGTTTTGTCCCCTGGCGCCAGTTTGCCTAGATACAGCTCTGCCAGCTGGGTGACCTTGGGCTAGTCCCAGCTTTTTGGAGCTCTCTCAGCCCCACCTACCTCACGGGGGGTTTGTTGTGAAGAGGGAAGGTTAAGGAGATTGTAAGCTCCTTTGAGTCTCCTACAGGAGAGAAAGGGGGATATAAATCCAAACTCTTCTTCTTCTTCTAAACTGAGGACCTCAGATTCTCCCTTTAAATCCACGCCGAAGGAGGTGGATTTAAAAGGAGAATCTGAGGAAATTTGGGGGGTGCCTGCTGTCAGGGGTGCAATTGTTAAGCTAGCACCACCAAATTTTTAGGGTATCTTTAGGAGACTCTCCTAATGATGCCACCCAGGTTTGGTGAAATTTAGTTCAGGGTGTCCAGAGTTATGAACCCTCAAAGGTGTAGCCCCCATCTTCTATTATCTCCCATTGGAAGCAATGGAGGATGTGTCACCCCCTTTGGGAGTCCATAGCTTTGGACCCCCTGGACCAAACTTCACAAAACCTGGGTGGTATCAATAAGAGAAACTCCTGACGATACCTGCCAGGTTTGGTAAAGTTTGGTTCAGGGTGTCCAAAGTTATGGACCCTCAAAGGTGTAGCCCCCATCTTCTATTAGCTCCCATTGGAAACAATGGAGGATGGGGGCACCCCCTTTGGGAGTCCATAACCTTGGACCCCATGAACCAAACCTCACCAAACCCGGGTAGTATCATCAGGAGAGTCCCCCAAACAATCCCTGATAGTTTGGTGCTGCTAGCCCAAACATTGCGCCCCCTGCAGGCCAAAAACCAAAAATATTTTAAAAACCCACAAACGGGTGGGCGGAGCTTCGGACATGAATGCGGGGGTCTGAACCCGAGAAACCCCCCCCCCCTTACCTACGTCCTTGGGGGAAAGTGCCCAGCGCGCTGGTGCATCCTCCACCCCCGTCCTGCCCCGACACACCCCTGCCACACTCCTGCCATGCCCTCACCCCTTTCCCTCAGGGGCGCGCGCCCAGTGCCAGAGATCAGTTGTCAGAGCAGGAGATCTCCAGCCACCACCAGGAGGTTGGTAACACTAACGTGGGTGTGTTGTCGAAGGCTTTCACGGCCGGATTCAACTGGTTGCGGTGGGCTTTCAGGGCCGTGTGGCCGTGGTCTGGTGGATCTTGTTCCTAACTTTTCGCCTGCAGCTGTGGCTGGCATCTTCAGAGGTGTATCACAGAGGGAAGAAGTCTGCTACACGCTGTGTCCAGTGAGAAGGGAATGTTTAGTGGGGTATAAATTTGCATGTCCTCGGGTGGGGAACCAATCAGTAAGTGTTTGGGTGGAACTTGCTAGGCAAAGGTCTATCAACCACATGCAGGTTTTGGAGGTCAGGATGTTACAGCAGGGTAATGGGTTCAAAATGTTTAAGCCAAAAAGCTTAAGCCAACAAAGGAATAAAATTTAATATTTTATTCACGCCAACAACCGGGCAAACAGCATCAGGGGAGCCACACAAGATGACAGTGTGTTCTTACTTCTATAGGTTACATCAGAATAGCAGTAAAAAGAATACACCCCAAAGTTCATCATCATCAATCAGTCATAAAGAAAGGTGGAGATTTTCCCTTTCCCTAAAACATTTGAGTATTCTAAGACCTTTATTGGAAGATGGGAGCATCTGATCCTTTGACGCAAGATGAACTAGGACCTGTTTCTTTCCTATCTCTATTGCCTTTTGTTGTCCTTCTTCCTAGGAAAAGAGCCTAAACATTTTCATGTTTCTCTCTTCTGTCTCCAGAAGAAGGGCAAATTCAAGGCATCTAAGACCTTAAAACAGTTGAATCTGCACATTTTGTATAACTCTGGACAAAGGGCACTCTGCTTAAACTATCAAGCTTGCCTAGTGACAGAAAGAGAATAGACTTTCAGGCCTGCATCTTTTCTTTGCTCAGCTACATTATGGTTGCCAACTCCCCATTACAGAAAGAAAGTAATGGGGGACAAAAAGAAAACTTTTTCAGAGTATATTCCTCTTATGCCTTCTGCGCCTACAAGGACAGCATCCGGGAAGGGCCCTCAACATGTTCTTCCAGGCCCCTTTTAAAAGAAAAAAGTCCCTACTGTGGCAAAGGCCCGGTCCTCTGCCAGTTCTTGCCTTTTAAATACCCCCCCAACCCCCAATTAGTAGTTTCATCAGTGCCAAAGGGGGTAGGAAGAATTATTTCCAACATCATCTTTAATCAAAGGATTGGAAAAACCAATACTTAATTAGATGGGAGACTTCTTGATTGATAGAAAATCACTCCTCCTCTGACAGTTAATGACCGGCTCCTGCCCTCCCCACCAGCGGGAAAGTAGGATGCTGGTACTTCCTACAAAACTAGGAGATGGTTGACATGAAAGGAATGGGAGGTGGGCAGAGGTGGGATCCAGCAGGTTCTCACAGGTTCCCGAGAGTAGGCTACTAATTATTTGTGTGTGCCAAGAGCAGGTTACTAATGGGTGATTTTGCCCCGTGATTTTTGCCTTCGTTATGCCCCTCCTCTCAGCAGTAGTGTGCAGAACTTGAAGCAGTCTAGCAGGAGGTGCACCGGCGTGTGTGGCAGCCTGCGCCTGCTTGCATTCGTTTCCCGCCCAGGGACCTGCACGGCGGCTGCATCCTTGCCACAGCCCCGCCCAGGAATGCCCCGCCCCAGGAATGCCTGGCCACGCCCCTGCTGTGCCCCGCTCAGCCCCATTGGCGCTACGCCACAGTTTGAATCCCACCACCATGGGAACCTGTTACTAAAAATTTTGGATCCCACCACTGGAGGTGGGGGTGGAATGAGCACAGTGGGGATTTATTTCCCAACGAAGACAGGATGCCTCGGACTCAAAATGCCAAAACCACCCTCCATGTGATGCCTTTCTCAGGACCAATGAAGGTGGCCAGCCTGGCCTTGCATTGGGTGCCGGTGGGGACAGGGCTTCAAAGAGAGGCTCCCGACAGTGGCTGGGGGAGTAGAAGTGGGCTTGGTTCAAAGATCTGGGAGCCACTGCCTGCGGAGGAGAGGACCAGGGTGAAGCAACCTCCTCTGCTTCCAATTCAGACTCCAAGAGAGGCCCACGGCAGAGGCGGCCGGGTGAAACTGGGCAGGACAAACACTATTTATGCGGTGTGCCAGGATGCATGCATCCAGCAAGCACTTCTCAACCCTGCTCACTCGGGCAGTGGGAGAAATATGGGAGATGTAGAGTTGGCAAATTCCTGCAGATTTTGGGGGTGGGCGTGGGGCCTAGTGAATGAAAGGTTTGAGGAGGGGAGGGAATTGTGGGGGTATAATACCATAGAGCCATGGTGGCGAACCTATGGCACTCCAGATGTTCATGGACTACAATTCCCATCGGCCAATTGGCCAGGCTGGCAAGGGCTGATGGGAATTATAGTTCATGAACATCTGGAGCGCCATAAGTTCGCCACCACTGCCATAGAGTGCATCCTCTAGAGCAGCCATTTTTCCAGGTGAATGGAAATTCCAGGAGGCCTCCTGCCAACCCACCCCACCCCCACCCGCAGAGGCTGGCAAGCCAAGGGAAGGGAAGGATGAGTGGGGTGATTGTCAGTATTCCAGTGTGCTGATGTCACTTCCATTGTGACTGGAAGTGATGTCAGTGCATTGCTGGTAACGCTAATATTTGGCCAAAGGTACCTTGGATACTTAATCCATTCTAATCTGGAGGAACCGGGTTTGATTTCCCGCTCTGCCGCTTGAGCTGTGGAGGCTTCTCTGGGGAACTAGATTAGCTTGTGCACTCCCACACACGCCAGCGGGGTGACCTTGGGCTAGTCACAGTTCTTCTGAGCCCTCTCAGCCCCACCCACCTCACAGGGCATTTGCTGTGGGTGGGAGGGAAAGGAGATTGTCAGCCCCTTTGAGTCTCCTTACAGGAGAGAAAGGGGGGGATATAAATCCAACCCTTCTTCAATGTAACTGCTTACAGCTACAAATCAATGCTTCTAAAAGTTATATGTAATCAGCAGGGGCGTAACGAGGCAGCCCTGGACAAACTGTAGCCCTGGGCAAAACCTGAGTTGGATGCCCCCCCGCCCCCCATGGGCGGCCACTCCACCACGACCAATTTTTTTTTGCACCAGGACATTGGTGCCTTCAGGGGGTGCATTTTTAGACATATCAGCACCATATCATCTGGAAACTGTCCTTATGGTATCCCCAAAGCTTGGTGCAGTTTGGTTTAGGGGGTCCAAAGTTATGGACCCTCAAAGGGGGTGCCCCATCCCCCATTCTTTGCTAAGGAGATGGGGGCTACCCTTTGAGGGTCCATAACTTTGGACCCCCTGAACCAAACTGCACCAAACTTGGGGGGTGCCATCATCTCCATCTCTGAAATTTTGGTGCCGATACATCCAAAAATGCACCCCTGCAGGAACATCCTAGAAATTTGCCCAAGAATCTGCATTGAGTTTTCTGCATTGCTGTCAATGGGGGTTGCAGGCTGTGGGGGGCACATTTCTGAAGGCACAGTCTCAAAACTTTCAGGGTCTCATCAGGAGACTGCCCTAATGATACCCCCCAAGTTTGGTGCAGTTTGGTTCAGGGGGGCCAAAGTTATGGACCCTCAAAACTGTAGCCCCCATCTCCTATTAGCTCCCATTGGAAACAATGGGGGATAGGGGCACCCCCTTTGGGAGTCCATAACTTTGGACTCCTTGAACCAAACCTCACCAAACTTGGGGGGCAGCATAAGGACAGTCTCCTGATGATACGCTGAAAGTTTGGTGCCGCTAGCCTAAAAACTGCGCCACCTGCAGGCCAAAAATGGAAAACCACTAAAATACCCAAAAACGAACCCTGCATTTTGATGCCCCCCACAAGGTGATGCCCTGGGCAGCTGCCCACCTTGCCCAAGGGCATTACGCCAGTGGTAATCAGCCTGCTGTATGTTACCACTGCCATCTGGGGCATTCTTTCCTTGACCTTTAGTTTATGGTTTCACACACTTTGTAGACAACTGGGCTCCCCCGACACCCTGGTCTCGTGAGAGACAGAGCTACAGGGGCAGGAAACCAGGGCCCTTTCCCCACTTACTGCGCGCTACTCTCCCCAAATAGTGCGTGGTCCAGCGGCACTCCCCACAAGTCCGGGCGGCGACAACGCAGCCACCCCGACTCTGTGCTCTAACGTCCCCTCAGCGCGCGTCATTTCTGACACTGAAGAAACGGCACCTTCTGACCCGGGGCAGTGTGGAACACGACCCCACAGTGGAAATTGCTCGGGCTGAGAGTAGCGTGCTGCAAACCGTAAGTGGGGAAAGGCCCCAGGTGGCTTCCTCTCACTCTCTGTCGCTGATCTTGGGACGCCTCAGCTCCTGGGACTGTTTTTCACAAATTCTTGGGAAAGCGGGAGGGGGGACTTGCAATGGGATAAAGAGGGTGGCAAAAGCCATATTTAATTTGGCCCTTCCGCTTGTACTTTGGTGAGGCCACCGTGGGAAGGGATTCCACGGCCAGGAATGTCTCTCAATGCCCTCCTTGTGTGAACCTGACCCAGGTGGCATCTTGAAGAAGGCACGATCCAGACTGATCTGCAGAGACTGTTTTGCAAGGAACACCAAAGCAGCAAGGGAGGAGGCGTTTGCTGTAGGACGCAGGCCCTAAGTGAGGAGGAGACAGTTTTGAGGAAAGCATCTCCTGGCCCTAATGATGCAGAGAGCTTCTCCGTATGATTAATGGGACTGTCAGGGCCCTTCAGAGGATGGTGTGTGGTTGAGTGGCAGACGTCTCCTCCCCCCCCCCCCACAACAGAGCCCCAGTCGGTCACGCTTTGGCAAGAAGAAGCAGGAATTGAGCATTGCAAAGGAGTCTGCAAATGAAGTGCCTCTTTGGAGGGGTCTGCCCCAGTGGTGGGATTAGCCGGTTGGCACCACTTCAGCAGAACCGGTTGTTAAAATGGTGCTTGTAAACAACCAGTTGTTAAATTATTTGAATCCCACCACTGGTCTGCACTGTTGAGTTCCTATTTGTTTACTTCTACAGCAAGTTTGTACTGTCTTTATCTCAGTCTTCCAGAGAAGAAATGTACACAAAAGAGGGCAGGTGACCTTAAAATGAGCAGATAAAGGAAAACTGAAATCAGCCAGGTCAAATTTCGAGAATCCCATTTTCAGTTTCAAAAGGGTGCCTTTTGCAGGGTGTACCGGAGCAAGACCCTCCCCCCCACCCACACACTCACACCTTAAACATTCTCACCAGCATTGTTTACTAAGCTTATTTTCTTCCCTCTGTTCTCCACTCATCTTTCTGTCCTATTACTGTGACCATTTTTCTCTCCTTTCCACGGTGCCAATTTGGGCCCCGTCACCTGCTGCTCAGAAGAAGAAGAAGAGGAAGAGTTTGGATTTATATCCCCCCTTTCTCTCCTGCAGGAGACTCAAAGGGGCTGACAATCTCCTTGCCCTTCCCCCCTCACAACAAACACCCTGTGAGGTGGGTGGGGCTGAGAGAGCTCCGAGAAGCTGTGACTAGCCCAAGGTCACCCAGCTGGCGTGTGTGGGAGTGCACAGGCTAATCTGAATTCCCCAGATAAGCCCCCACAGCTCAGGCGGCAGAGCTGGGAATCAAACCCGGTTCCTCCAGATTAGATACATGAGCTCTTAACCTCCTACGCCACTGCTGCTCCAGACCCAGAGCTTCTAGTCTCTCTACCCTAATTTTTCTGCCTCTGAAGGTGCCAGCCATAGATGCGGGCGAAACGTTAGGAGCAAAAGCTACAAGACCACGGCCACACAGCCAGGGAAACCCACCATGACCAGTTGATTCTGGCTGTGAAAGCCTTTGCCAGTGCAAATCTGAACGGGCTGGCATTTGGACTTCTCAGCAAATGGGAATCCGTGGAAGATGTTTATCGTCTGTCTTAGCGCGACCAGCAATGAGAGGGAGCAGAGGGGCAGCAGCCTGGCTCTCCAGCAGAATCAGGTTGGTTTGTTTCATGACATTTGAATGCAGCCCAGGGGAACTTGCACGCGTGCAGCTGAGAGGTGTTTCTGAGATCCACAACACAATTACTTCAGAATACAAAAAATGCTGCATTGCACCGCACCTCCCGCTCTCTGGCATGCCATAATGATCCAGCCTGCCAGATCTTTCTAAGCCAGGGGTGGCCAACCTATGGTGCTCCAGATGTTCATGGACTACAGGGGCTGATGGAAATTGTAGTCCATGAACATCTGGAGCACCATAGGTTGGCCACCCGTGTAAGTGTAACCCCCATGCTCAGAATGGGTTGACCCAGTAAGGGGTGGAGACTGAAAAGAAGCAGAATGCCGCAGAACTCATGAGGTTGGAAGAAACAAGGCTACCAGGCTGGGACCTTGATTGATTTGATTAAGCCCTTAACACCTTGTTTAAGGTAACTGCAATGTTGTGGGGAACTAGTGGGAAGGGAGTTTATTTATTTTTTTGCTATATTGTAAATGTTAGAATTTATTGTTTCAGGGTTTTTTGTGTATGTAAATGCTGAGAGTTTTCTGGGAACCTTCAACACCTTGAATCCCGTTCACCAAGCCTCTGAAGTCTTCAAAACCAACCACCAGCAAAGAAGAATTGGACTTGGTAGTATCAGTAGACTGTAAATATAAGGACTCGAAAATGCAAACTTAACAGGACTGTAAAGTGTAAATGTTAAATGTTTTAAAAGTGTTATTTGTTAAGAGAAGTAAACTGTTTTGTTTAAACTTAGTTCTTTGCAACTCCTTCCAAGTACTGCCCCACAGAACCCACAGAAAGAGGTTACATTAGCTCTGCTGTTTGTGACCCAGCTTACTTTCCAAGGGTGGCACCTCACTTTTGGAGTTTTCTACCCCTAGAGATCACCTGATGCCCACTGTTACATTATCTTCTAATCACCAGACAAAAACCAAAAGATCAAAGCCACCCCTCTACCACATACACACATTTCTCTTGAAGCAGGCTTTCAACCAAGGTTTTCATCAATAGAGCTTAAATGTTCATTCTTACCTGCCTTCCTCCGAAGGACTAAATCGCCTGTCCATAAACAATGCCTCTGTCCCCACCATCCTTTCTAATGCTGATATTATGGGAATGCAAGGGTGGGGGGATTATGGGCTGAACCTTTCTGTAACTTACAGGTATATACCGAGGCCAGAGAGCCAAACTTCAGTTCCAGCTATCTGAGCCTTGGGCTGAGACGGTTCCAATAAAGCTCTTGAAACCTTCTCGAGTCTCGTTTGATGACCAGAGTAACAGACCCTGACAGGCAGCTGCATCTGAGCACGTCCTGCATTCTGGCTGGCTGTTGTTTTTAAGTGGCAGTTTGAATGAACATCAGGCTGGGAGATCAGGCGAATGGGCAGGAAAAATGAACTGGTTCTGCTCTTGATTGGTGTTCGCATGGTAGCAGGCTCTAGCAGACTCATCCCAGGATTTTTTAAAAAAGAACCAGCAATCTGGCGGTTTTGGGATACCCTGGGATGAGGGAAATATCATGGGGCAAAAGTGCTTTAGGACCGGGAACCGTGCGAACATCTCGGCTGCACAGGGATATTTTTCTTGCTCAACCCAGGATATTTTGACTGTACGGAAATGGCTTGTGACTGAGTTGTGACAGACGTTTGCAACATACACACCAGCAGAAGGTTGGTCCAAAAAGCAACCAAAAAAACGGCTTGCAACCCAGCAGAGGATTTTATCAGGGGCTATGAGTTGGAGCTTGGAACACTCACCTTCTTTATGTGCTCTGTCACCTAAATTGGTGTACTACTTCAGCGAGGTATTTTTTACGGCCCCTCACATACCTTCCACATCCAGCGGTGGGATTAAAACAATTTAACAACTGGTTGTTTACAAGCACCATTTTAACAACGGTTCAGCCGTAGTGGTGCGAACCGGCTGAATCCCACCACTGCCTTCCACTCATGGCTGGAATCAACTGGTAGTTGTGAGTTCTTACTATCCTGTTTACTTGTGTCAATCAAAGATCAAGTATAGCTTTCTGCTCTCCTACCTTTCTCTCAAGAGCAGGAAACACACACACACACACAAGCACCATGGCCACATATTTTGGATCAAGGTTAACGATAAACTTGTACACGCTTGGGTGCTGGTGGCACAGATATTTGAGTCATCAATGTTTATTTGAGTTGGGCTGAGGGCAGGTACAGAAGAGAAAAGTTTCCAGGTTTTGCCTTTAGACGGAGTATGGCTCACTGTATCCTCAGCCTTCCTAAGACACATCCTCATTTCCATCTCCAGGGAAAACAAACACCATATTGAAATGTCAGCTCCACGGGCTTTTATTTACCACTGTAAAATGAAGTAGGTATCTTGTGTCTGAGAAAGATCTCCAAGGTGTGTATTCATGCCCTTCTTAGTCAGAAAGGGAGACAAATTTCAACCCACGCACACACAAAAAGGTGAGTATATTCTCAGTTAAAATTAATAAGAACCAACATTTTGTTGCAAGGAAATCAAAATCTTATCTCCAAGATAAGGCAGTCTATAACCTTTATAAATTAGAGAAGCCTTCCTTCCTTCCTTGGCCAGATAAAGGACCTAAAACGGCAGGCACAGAATGCCTTTTGCCTCTGAAAATACATATCCAAAAAGCAGAAACTACTCCTGGGTAAATTCAGAAGCACAAATTGATTTCAATAGGGAGGATGGATGCCATTTTGGAACCATCTTAACCTGTTCCTCTCTGCCTGTGTGGAAACTGTAGTCCATAACATCTGGAGGGCCGCGAGTCTGACACCTGTGCTTTGGAGGATGGACTTTATGGTGTACTCCAGGGAGGTCTCTGTCCACCTGAGGCTCCATTCCAGTTCTCCAGGAGTTTTCCAAATTGTTTTTTAAATATATATATTTTATGTGATTTATGTTATCTGTGCACTGCCCAGAGCCCTTCGGGGATGGGGCGGTATATTAAATTAAATAAATAAATAATAATAATATTGATTCTATATTTTTTTTAAAAAAGAAAGAAAAATGGAGGCAACTTTTTTAGGCAATGCAATGCTGGCTAGGACTTGGTGATCTATCAGTGTACTCCAGACCTTGTAGATCTTTACACAGCTGACCTCTCAAATTCAGTCCCTTGTAGGAGGAGAGATGGGGAAAGGTTGAAAAAGACTTCCCCTCCCACAAGCTCACAAGCCTTGACAGGTGCTGCAAAAGAGAGCTGCAAAAGAGCTGATCTCCAAAGCACCGTCTTTCCGGAAGTCTAGGAGTTTCCCAATCTGGATTCTCCAGAAGTTTGCTGAGCCCGACCCACCATCCCACCACCCCCTGCCAGTGGCCACGGAGGATCTGGTGACCCCACAGAAGTAGGACTTTGGGCAAGTGAGGTATGAGAGTCAGTACACCTGTTGAAATTCCCTCCTCTGCAGAAACATTAAAAAGACAGGGGCCGCCAGACCCTCTGTTGGTGCTGACCACCCTGCCTGGGGATGGCCACAAGGAGACGGAACAGAGATGAGACATACTCACAGGGAAGGCTGTCTGCATCTGTGGCCCATGATGAACATAAGAACATAAGAACAAGCCAGCTGGATCAGACCAGAGTCCATCTAGTCCAGCTCTCTGCTACTCGCAGTGGCCCACTAGGTGCCTTTGGAAGCTCACAGGCAGGAGGTGAAAGCAATGGCCTTCTGCTGCTGCTGCTGCTCCTGAGCACCTGGTCTGCTAAGGCATTTGCAATCTGAGATCAAGGAGGATCAAGATTGGTAGCCATAAATCGACTTCTCCTCCATAAATCTGTCCAAGCCCCTTTTAAAGCTATCCAGGTTAGTGGCCATCACTACCTCCTGTGGCAGCATATTCCAAACACCAATCACACGTTGAGTGAAGAAGTGTTTCCTTTTATTAGTCCTAATTCTTCCCCCCAGCATTTTCAATGGATGCCCCCTGGTTCTAGTATTGTGAGAAAGAGAGAAAAATTTCTCTCTGTCAACATTTTCTTACCCCATGTTTTATAATTTTATAGATATTCCAAATCCATATCCCCCCCCTCAGCCGTCTCCTCTCCAAACTAAAGAGTCCCAAACGCTGCAGCCTCTCCTCATAAGGAAGGTGCTCCAGTCCCTCAATCATCCCCATTGCCCTTCTCTGCACTTTTTCTATCTCTTCAATATCCTTTTTGAGATGTGGCGACCAGAACTGAACACAGGACTCCAAGTGCGGTCGCACCACGGCTTTGCATATAAGGGCATGACAATCTTTGCAGTGTTATTATCAATTCCTTTTCTAATGATCCCCAGCATAGAGTTTGCCTTTTTCACAGCTGCCATGCATTGAGTGGACATTCCCAGGGAACTATCAACTAAGATGCCCAAATCCCTTTCCTGGTCTGTGACTGATAGCAGTGACCCCTGTAGCTTGTATGTGAAGTTTGGATGGAATCAATGCTCTGTTCAACTACATATTCAAGTCTACCGTAGCAGATGAGTTTCATCTGGCCAGAAGAATCAGGGCCGTTCAGCCCCTCCTTGCCACCCTGAAGAGGTAAAGAAGTTGCTTCTTCACAAAAGCCTTCAGCATCAGCCCAGGTGGCCCAGCAGCTCCGGACTCCTGGCCCCGAAGGACGGGAAGAGTCAGCCATCTTGGATCTGATACAAGCCCCAAGTTAGACTCTGGTTGCTCAGCAACCGTTCCTAAAGGGGAGGAGAGGATTCCTCCAGGCCGCAGGGGACTGCAACCTGTGGCTCTCCAGATGTTCATGGACTACAATTCCCATCAGCCCCTGCCAGCATGACCAAGTGGCAGGGTTGATGGGGATTGTAGTCCATGAACATCTGGAGTGCCACAGGTTGCAGACCCCTGCTCCAGGCACATTTGAAGGAGAGTCACGGGGTGGGCGGGCAAGTTCTCATTGCCACAAAACGAAGACGCTGTGGCAGGGGAGAGAGGGAGGGAGGCTGCCGGCGACAGTTGCACCCTGCATGGTCTGAAGATGCTATCCTAGATTCCTCTTCATCGATTCTCTTTGGAGATTCATTTCAGTCTCCCGTGTTGTGCTTCAGTACGCAAAATAATTGCACCTGCTGCTGCCTTAAACCCCTTTCCTTCTGTCTCTGCTTCCCCCACCCAACTGCCTCAAATGGTGCTCCAGGAAAATTACAGCTTTCTCACCTGTGATATTTTCCCTGTGATTTTTCCTCCGAAAATTTCAATGCTGCCTCCAAAAACCTTTTGGGGGCATTAAATGAAGAAGGATACTGTTATACACATGAGGGCCAGAATCTTGCTTTTTATAGAAGACAAAAGGGACTTTAAAACTCTCAAGCAATTGATGGTAATAATCCGATATACAGGGTGGCCGTTAAATGACATGTTTCTGTAAAGTTTCATACTTACAGGCAGTCTCACAAACCATTCGATCGCTGCTGTCTCACCCCTCTAAGTCCCTGCAAGCAACACCACTTGTTGAACTTAACAAAGGTTGTTGGAGCGGAAGGTTTTGCAAGCAGTGTTCAAAAAATCCTTAGATGTGAACTATGCAGGCCGTTATTCAGTTTTAGGTTATATTAATTAACTTCTAATGAGCTCCATTCCTGACACCAGACCAGAAGATACTGAGACCGGAATTATAATTAGGAGAAAAGAAAGGCATGAAGCAGCTGCCCTTCAAAAGTGGTCAGTTGTGTCATTTTGAAACACTGATAGTTAGGTGCAAAGATGGATGGATGGATGGATGGATGGATGGATGGATGGATGGATGGATGGATGGATGGATGGATGGATGGATGGATGGATGGATGGATGGATGGATGGATGGATGGATGGATGGATGGATGGATGGATGGATGGATGGATGGGTGGATAAATGGATGGATGGATGGATGGATGGATGGATGGATGGATGGATGGATGGATGGATGGATGGATGGATGGATGGATGGATGGATGGATGGATGGATGGATGGATGGATGGATGGATGGATGGATGGATGGATGGATGGATGGATGGATGGATGGATAAATGGATGGGTGGATGGATGAATAAATGGATGGATGGATAGATGGAGTGGACTTGTAAGAATCCACAAGGAATTACCTTTCTCCTGCTGCTGCTTTCTCGTGTTCCCCTCCATCTCTGGCTCTGCCTTGCCTCTCCCCGCCCACTTAAGTGTCCTCACCCCCTCCTGCCTGCTTTTTCACTGGGGGCACTTCCCCCTCACCATGCGGTTGGGGGTAGAGAAGATGGTGGACAGGGGGAGGCAAGTCAGAACTGACCTCAGCTTCCTCTCCTCTCCTGCTCCTAGCTGTGTTTGTAAAGATTTGGATTGCTAAGGCAACATAAAATGCCAAATTCCAGAGTTTTTTTAAAAAATGTGCATGATATGTACCCATATAATAATAAATAACAACAACAACAACAACAAAGCACTGCACGGCCAATTTCTGGAGAAAATCAAGGACAAGGTGGTCAATGAAAAGACCTGGCTGTGGTTAACAACTGGAACTCTGAAAAAGGAAACTGGATCCCTGATTTTAGCCTCCTAAGAGCAAGCCATCAGAACAAATTCGATCAAGACCAAAATCGAAAAATCCTCAGATGATGCAAAATGCAGATTGTGCAAAGAAGCTGATGAAACTGTAGATCTTGTCCTCAGCTGCTGCACAAAGATTGCCCAGACTGAGTACAAACAGAGACACAACTCAGTGGCCAAGATGATCCACTGGAATTTATGCAAGAACTACAACATAAGAACAGCTAAGAACTGGTGGGAACATTGTCCAGAGAGAGTAATGGAAAATGGGAAGGTCAAGGTCCTGTGGGACTTTCAAATCCAAACGGACAAAGTGTTGATACACAATACACCAGACATCACCGTGATCGAGGACAAGAAAGTGACCATCATCGACATAGCAGTCCCCGGTGACAGCAGGGTCATTGAAAAAGAACACGAGAAGGTCACTAGATACCATGCTTGAAAATCGAGCTTCAGCGTCTATGGCACAAACCAGCTGAGGGCGTCCCAGTGGTAATCGGCACGCTGGGCGCCATCCCAAAAACACTAGGGCAGCACTTGAAACATCTTCGGATTGACAAAATTAACATCTGTCAAATTCAGAAGGCAGCCCTGCTGGGATCCGCACAAATACTACGCCGATACATGACAACTTCCTAGGCCTCTGGGTGAGGCTCGAATTGTAATGAAGGCCAACAACCAGCTAAAGATCTGGCAGCTGTGAAATCTACAATGATAATGATGATGGTGATGGTGATAGTGATGATGATGATGGTGATGATGATGATATTGGACTCTGTCCAAAAACATCAGATTATTGAAAGGAAAATGTCACACACTCCTTCTGGAGAAAATAGCTGCTTTGGGAGACAGACTGCATGGCTTCATACCTGACTGAGTTCCCTTCCCCCCCCCCCGCCCCCATGTTGAATGTAGCCATGTCTAATGGGCAAAGGAAGAAGAAGACCCAACAGGGGGCAAGCGAGTGGTCAGCTAGAGAGGGCTGTAAAGTTAGTGGCCCCTCCGGCCTTTTGTGTCACCTCTTGTCTGTCCTTAGACTGGGACTCTCAGGTCTAATATCCTGTTTCTTTTCAAAAGTTAGTTGCAGAGACTCTTCCTAGCTGGCAAATAGCAGTGGGCCATTTCTGCCCTCTCCTAAATGTGCTTCCATCCTAATAAACATTTACCCTTTCACCCTTCCACCCTTCCAATCAGTGTGTCAGCTGCTTCTCTGTGCGGTAAACTCCATCTTCGAAATTTCCAAATATTCCAGATTCAAGAGTTGGCAACCCTAATCAGTGACCCCAACATGACAAGAGGAGCAGGAAACTTTGTTTTCTCTGCCAATGGCCCCCTCCCCACGCAAAAGAAAATACCCAAGTGGTCCGCCACATGGCAGGCATAAAAATTATTCCTGTGACAAGTGCACACGGAGCCTAATTTTTTTCCACCAACTTAAGTAAGCTGGGGGAGAGCAGACAGCCGCCTGCACAAAAAGAATGTGCAAAGAAGAACTTTTCTTCATTGAAAATCTCCCCCTCACTCAAGTGATAGATTGCTGGGCCTGATGAAAAACGTGCCTGCAAGGGACGCGGAAGGCCAGGGCTGGGGGTTGGGGGGTGGGCCGCCAGTCGCAGGGTCTGTGGTGAGATGCTGATTCGTGAGACCACGGGGGGGGGGGGGGCTGCGAGGGGAGAAAGTGACACTTGTCAAGTCAGCAAGTAATTGATCCAGAGTGCCAATTTGCAGCAACTAAATATTTGGCTTGTGCTCACAGGATGTGCTCAAACAAACTTCAATTAAGGAGAGAGGCGGGCTGCGAGGGGGGGGGGGCGACGAGGGACCAGCACCAGCAACTGAGATCGAGACACAGCAGATCGATCAGCAAAGGTTTAGTGAGAGGCCGCAGCCTTCACTCCAGCAAAGGGACAGATGGCGTTCAACGACCTGGAAAAGACCAAACAAAAGGTCTACTTCAGGGGTCTGCAACCTGCGGCTCTCCAGATGTTCATGGACTACAAATCCCAATTGGCCATGCTGGCAAGGGCTGATGGGATTCATAGTCCATGGACATCTGGAGAGCCGCAGGTTGCAGACCCCTGCTCGGACTTGGACACACACACACACACACACACACAAAACCCATGGCCTCTCAGAGAATCCACTGCAGCAGACAGTAATTTAAAGTGGCAGGGTCAGCCCTTTCACTGGCTTTGGTGGGTTTGTCACGCTGCATGGTTGTGGTCTGGTGGTTTTTGCCCTAACGTTACCTGCGTTTATGGCCCCGGTGACATGCGTTCCTCTGAAAACCCACAACTACCAGTTGATTCCAGCCATGAACGCTTGCAGCAGATCGTGTCAGCTCGTTCACTTACTGGGACAGTTTCTGGTGGGCCCCTGCCCTGGAAGGCCAACAAGAGCCCAACGGCTACTGCCCTCATCATCAATCCACAATTTCAGGAGTTTTTCCGTGTTGTCTTCCTGCCTTTTCTTAGACAAGATTTGTAGCAATTTTTAGAACATAAAATAGAATTGTAACGCTAGTTTGTGGCATGTGAACAATTGGCTCGTCACCATTACATTATTTCCCTTCTAGATATATATTACATTGTTTGTGTGTGTATATGCATATACATATCTTGTGCTTCTAGGGTGGCCTGCAGCTGATATGGAAATCAAAACAAGCAAAATAATTAATGTTGCCTTTTCTTTTTTGGCAGTTTTCTGTCTTTCTTCTCTTGGGATGCTTATGAATCAATTGTAAATTATTGGTTCTAGTTGGCTTAGGTCAGTGGTGGCAAACCTTTGGCACTCCAGACGTTATGGACTACAATTGACCATGCACCCCTGCCAACTGATTGGAAATTGTAGTCCATAACGTCTGAGTGCTGATAAAGTGTATCCTGCTGTCTCAGTCTCAAAATTCCCTACGTGGGCTTAGGCGATATAGAGGGCCAGCATGGCGTAGTGATTAAGATTAGAGGACTCTAATCTGAAGAAAGAGGAGGAGGAGGAGGAGGAGGAGGAGGAGTTTGGATTTATACCCCCACCTTTCTCTCCTGTAAGGAGACTCAAGGTGGCTTCAAGCTCTTTTCCCTTCCTCTCCCCACAACGGACACCTTGTGAGGTGGGTGGGGCTGAGAGAGTTCTGAGAGAACTGTGACTGGCCCAAGGTCACCCAGCAGGAATATAGAAGTGCGGAACATCTGGTTCACCAGATAAGCCTCTGTCACTCAGGTGCAGGAGTGGGGAATCAAACCCGGTTCTCCAGATTAGAATCTACCTGCTCTTAACCACTACACCACGCTGGCTCTCTGGAGAACCAAGTTTGATTCCCCTCTTTTCCACATGAGTGGCAGACTCTGATCTGGAGAACTGGGTTTGATTCCCCTCTTTTCCACATGAGTGGCAGACTCTGATCTGGAGAACTGGGTTTGATTCCCCTCTTTTCCACATGAGTGGCAGACTCTGATCTGGAGAACCAAGTTTGATTCCCCTCTTTTCCACATGAGTGGCAGACTCAGATCTGGTGAGCTGGATTTGTTTCCCCGCTCCTCCACATGAAGCCTGCTGCATGCTCTTGGGTGCAGGGTCATAGTTCTCTCCAAACTCTCTCAGCCTCACATATCTCACGAAGTGTCTGGAGAGGAAAGGGAAGATAGTATAAGTCACCTTGAGACTCCTTACAGAAGAGCAAGGTGGGGCATAAATCCAGTTTCTTCTTCTTTATTTGGTGCTCAAAGGCTAGTGATCTTTGTCGAAAATTCTGATTATGTCATAATTGCGTTGTTATGATCATACGCAAAGAACAATTATAAGCCGTGACTTTGCCTTACTACAAAGATCAGTACTTGACCCCACCCAAAGGGGCAAAGGTGATAATTAACTATTTGACAAGCATCTTAAGAGAACAAGATCACAGAGAGGAATAAATTAGGCTGAAAACAGAAGGGATCCGTGGGAGATTTCTGAAGCAGGCTCGCTTCTGAGTCATATCTTGCCTTTGGGGATGGATTTATCTGTTTATGGTTCTATATTGTGATGCTATGTGGAATTCTCCTCTCAGCTCCTCTTACCACTGAATGCAGAAAACAGATTTTTCCACTAGGCAAAAACATTGCAAAATGGAACTGCGCTGGGGTTAATGATCCAAAGCTGGACTCTCACTGTCAGGAAGTTCTTCCTAATGTTTAGGTAGAATCTCTTTTCCTGCGCCCTGAATCCATTCCTCCTGGTCCAAGTCTCTGGAGTCGCAGAAAACAAGCTTGCTCCCTCTTCGACACGACATCCCTTCAAATATTGAAACATGGTTACTATCACTGGCGTCAACCCCTAGCCTTTTCTTTTCTCCATAGACTAAAACACATCCAAGCTTCCAAAAGTCTCTCCCTGCAGAGGGCATGGATTCCAGACCTTTGACCATTTTGGTCGCCCTCCTCTGGACCCGTTCCAGCTTGTCAATATCCTTCTTGAATTTCAGTGCCCAGAATAGAACACAGTATTCCAGGTGAGGTCCAACCAATGCGGAATAAAGAGGTACTACAATGTCCCTCAGTCTCAACACTATAGTCCTATTGACACAGCCCAGAATTGTATTGGCTTTCTTGGCTGTTGCATCACAGTGTTTGTGGTCTCACATTCAGATTGCGGTCTACTAAGACTCCGAGATCCCTTTCACATGTACTGTTGTCAATCCAGGCTTCTCCCATCCTATTTCTGTGCATTTCATTTTTTCCCTGCCTAAGTGTAGTTTCTTATGCTTATATTTCTTGAAATGCATTTTGTTAGTTTTGGCCCAACTCTCTAACCTGTCCAAGTCATTTTGGATTCTGAACTTTTTGTCATTTGCATATTCTCCAAGGGGAGATTCTGTGGTTCATGGGCCTGTTCTTTATCCTCCTTGACAAGGGAGAGAACTTTAAATCGATTCTGCAGCTTTGAACTCACAGAATGTTCCCTGGTCCCTCTATTTCTATGAGTCAGATTCCTCCAAATGATGATGATGAAGAAGAAGATGATGAAGACAAAGAAGAAGAGGAGGAGGAGGAGGATTTACATTCCCCCTTTCTCTCCTACAGGAGACTCAAAGGGGCTTACAAACTCCTTTCCCTTCCCTTCCCCTCATAACAAACATCCTGTGGAGGTAGGTGGGGCTGAGAGAGTCCTCCCAGCAACTGTGATCAGCTCCAAGGTCACCCTAGCTGGCGCGTGTGTCGAGCAGTGCACAGGCTAATCACTGGAATTCCCCAGATAAGCCTCCACATTGCTCAAGTGGCAGAGCGGGGAATCAAACCCGGTTCCTCCAGATTGGAGTGCACCTGCTCTTAACCACTACGCCACTGCTGCTCTCTCCTGTGTTTGAGAGCTGCTCTCCTCCTCCTCCTCCTCCTCCTCCTCCTCCTCCTCCTCCTCCTCCTCAGAGAACTCCCCAGTGTGTTCTCTCCCCAGTACAGTCTGCTCCACTCTGTCTGGGAAACCCTCGTTCTACTTAATGGGCTGATGAGTAGATACGTGCGCCTCAAGCTGCAGGGCCTTCTCTTCCAAGAGAGCAACCAACTAGCACTTACTGTAGGTATAGCTACCTGCATCCTCCGACAAAAACACAAACAGCCACACCTGTTGCGGGTGACGGTAGCAACTCCCTGACCATCAATATTCAGTAGTCTTAAATAGGTCTCCCTTTCAAACAGTCTCCCATTAACTCTTCCACAAAATGAGTGTTAACTTTGCCTGTTAGCCAGGCTCCAATTCAGTGTGCTCCAGGAACTGACCTGTTGGAAGAGAAGGATCTTGACGCTGTTTCCTGCCTCGACCCACAGAGGGGGTCTTACTAGATAGCCAGTAGCTAGATAGGGACCTAGGGATTGACACCTTTATCATGCTGGCTCTATCCCTTTGAAGTTAGACTGATACTCTCAGGGACTTCCTTCCGCCTTCTTCTCCATCTTACCTCAACACGCCTAGAGGGAGGATGGGTGCTCCTCGCCAGCCACTTCCATCTGGCTAGATTAGAATAGATTAGTGAACCTCTCTACCTACCTTTCTATCCAGAATGGAGTCCACTAATATTTTTTATTAGATTAGAAACTACAATGTGAACTGGCATAATCTCACAGGGGAGATTATCCAACAAGACCTAGTGACTTAAGCCTCTTCTTCCGATCAAATCACCAGTTCACTTTCTACTCTCTCCTGAAATATTGGTTATGAATGAATTGACAACTCCCCTACCCCCCAAAACACCAGAGCTTACCTTTTGCTCTCTGTTCTGCTGCTGCCTCTCAGAGATTGCTCAAAAGAGCTGGATGTCAGTTAAATAGAGCAGGTGACTCACCAGAAGCCCCGCCTCTAAGAAGACTGAGGCAAGCACGCGGCCAAAAACAAAGAAAACCCAACACAAAAACAAAAGTCCTCCCAAGTCCTAAAAATGCATACATAAGCTCTACAAAAATACAACCACAAAGTCCTCCAAAACACACAGAAAGAGTTAAAGACTTACATTTAAATATTTAAGAAGAGCCTTAAGAGGCTTAAGTCACTAAGAAAACAGAATTCACCTTTTGCTCTCTGTTCTGCTGCTGCCTCTCAGAGACTGCTCAAAAGAGCTGGATGGCCATGAAATAGGGCTGGTGGCTCGCCAGAAGCCCCACTTCTCAAAAGCCTGTGGTGAGCACACAGCCAAAAACAAAGGCCCCTTCCACACACGCAAAATAATGCGTTTTCAAACCACTTTCACAACTGTTTGCAAGTGGATTTTGCCATTCCGCACAGCTTCAAAGAGCATTGAAAGCAGTTTGAAAGTGCATTATTCTGCATGTGCGGAATGAGCCAAAGAAAGCTCCACACACAAATAGAATCCCTCTCCCAAGCACCCCCCTCCAAACAAGGACTCTCAAAAATGTACACAGTTAAAGATCTGTTTTTAAGGTTACCACCCACCCCCCAAAAAACCCAGAGCTCATATTTTGCTCTCTCTTCAGCTGCCTTCTGTTTGCTTTTGCCGCCACTCCTGTGGCTGACCCATTCCCCTTTCATTTTGTTTTGGGGACGGGGTGCCCAAGAGAGGCCTGCAGGACTGTACCAGGGTGGGGAAGGGAAGGCAGCTGTGCTCTGTGGATGGAAACCCATTCTGTGAAAATTCCTGGTGGCTCCAAGCCTGCATCTGAACAAATGAAAACACTCCCACAGGCATGCTGTTTTTCTTGATGTTATTTTCCTCCCAGGTTATATTTTAAATGGAGAATGCAAAAGGTTAGGGATGGGTTCTCAGGGTCTTGCATCTCTTTTGGATGCATCGTTGTTGGCTAGTGTGCAAATGCCTGCAAATAGAATTTCCAAGCCAAAACACATCAAGTACTTGACCTTGAGACGCATATTAAAATAGAAAAGGGGGGGGGGGCGGGCGGGAAAAAAGCCCCGTGGGTTCTTTCTGACTCCCATCAATCCCAGCATCGATACTATGAAGGGGGCACTCTTAATCCAGAGAGAAAAGTCTTGTCCATAATTGATGGGTGGGAGGCCAAGTCATTGCCTAATTATAAATAATGTCTGTACTGATGAGAGAACTTTGAGCATTGATCAGTTGATTGTTCTTCATGTCACCCTGCGACAGAAAGGTTGGCTAATTGGGGAAGGGCGTTTTTCCCCCTGTTTCTTTTTTTTTTAAAAAAAGCTCATTCACGCTAATCAAAAAGGGATCCCTCCAGGGCAGCAAGGAGCGGCCGTTTCCAAAATCCATATTGCTTTTGCTATGTCAGCTGCATGTCCACCTCAGGCGCCTCCACACCCTGGAAACCATTTATCTCTTATCCAGACCACGTGTTTTAAAACTCCTGGTGCCAGAAACCTGATTTCCTCCAGCCCCTGCAATTCTTAGGTTAAGGTTACCCCAGAATCAGTTTTCCGATGCTAGGAATTACATTTCCTTTATGAGTTCCTTCCTGCATGGCCAATTGGCCATGCAGGAAGGGGCTCATGGGAATTGTAGTTCCTGAACATCTGGAGAGCCGCAGGTTCCCTACCCCTGGGCTAGCACTTCCCTGACCAGCGTTCGTCCAGCCCAGAGTTTCCCAACCTTTTCGACATCACAGTACCCTTGACCTCACTCTTCATATCTCACGGTACCCCTGCCATCCTCCCCCCACCGTCTCCTCCCAGTGCCCCTGCTTACCACCCCCCCACCTTCCCCTCCCAGGGTGAAGGGAAGCACTGGGGGAGGGGGGCAGGAATTGGCTGCTGGCCGTGTGGCAGGCCCTGCCTCGTGGGCCAGCTCCATGTGAGGGGGGCCAGTAGTGTTGCTGCGGTACCCCTGGGACATACTCACGGCAACCCAGGGTAGCACGGAACCCTGGTTGGGAATCGCTGGTCCAGCCACTGCTTGAAGACTGCCAGAGAGGGGGAGCTCACCACCTCCCCAGGTAGCCCGTTCCACTGCTGAATTGCATCTTGTTCACATCTGCTCTCTCTTCCAGTATGATGTTGTTGTTGTTGTTGTTGTTGTTATTATTAATATTAATATTTATAAACCGCCCTCCCCCAAAGGGCTCAGGGCGGTGAACAAACAAATAGATAGAGCACAAATAAAATCAAATTTTTAAATAGTTATTAAATATGGCTCTATATGTTAAAATCGACCCCCATTAAAATGCAGCATCTATCAAAATTACCGGATGTATGCCCCACTGTGAGCTCCCCCTAAGAAAAAAAAGAGGGGAGGAAAGAAGAGGAGGGAGGAACGGCAGGGTCCAGTTGTGATTTAGAAAAGGGGGCATCAGCCGTCGGGTTCCCCAAAGCGCCCGGCCGTGGAACAGCTCCGGCCTTGCAGGCTCCTGCAAAATTCTTATTAAGATCCTGCAGGGCCTGCATAGCTGGGAGGTGGGCGCTCCGTTCAGGCAGGGGCCAGGAGCTGTAAAGCCTCTGGCCCGGGTGGGAGGCCAGCCGCATCATTGAGGGGCCAGGGATCACTAGGTAACTTGCTCTCGCTGAGCCGCAGAGGCCCATTTGGGACATATAAGCAAGACGGTCCCGTAGGGTATCGGTAGGGTCCCAGGCTGCTAAAGGCCTTTAAAGGTCAAAACCAACATCTTTGAAAACTATTCGAATTCAATTGGTAACCAGTGCAGGCTGCACAGCACAGCGCAGATATGGTCTCTGCCAGCACCTCCCAGAGCAAAGAGTGCCAAAGCCAATTCTTGGACCAATTTAATTTCCCACCAGATCGCAAGGGCAAGGCCTCGTGTAGAGCGAGTTGCAGTAATCCAGTCTGGAGGTGACCGCTATGCGGGATCACGTGTGGCCAGGTCCGTTGAGAGAGAGTGCATAGCTGGCCAGCCGCCAGGCTTGGCGCAGAGATGGAAAAAACGCGAACCTGGTTAAGCATGGGGCCACCTGGGTCTCCATTGAAAGAGACCTAATCCAGGTGGAGACCCTCAGTTTTAACTCTGCTCTAAGCTGCAACCAACCAGGCAAATCCGCCTTCTCCAAACAATGCTGGAGAGTCGCAGGGCTTAAGCGACCGCCTTCTCTCCATCAACAGAATGAGCTTTAAGTGTCATCAGCCGCATTCGATGACAGAAGTCAGCCCAAAAGCTCCGGCACCAATCCGAGGCAAGGGGTCGCATATAGATAAAGTTAAATAATAGCGGGGACAACAGCGCCTCCCCTGAGGCACACCACACTGGAGTGGGCACTCTCCGGGAAGCTTGGTCCCTGCAATTCACACTTGCTGGACCCCGGGTCCCGAGGAAACGGAGGGCAATTCACTGAAGGGACAGTGCCCCACACCCCCTGAAGCCGCCAGGCGGTGGGTCAGGCTAGTCGCGGGTCGACCACATCAAACGCCAAGTGTAAGATCTAACAACACCAGCAGCGCTCGATCCGCCTTCGGGTCAGGTTGCATAATGAGCCGCATTTCTGTGACGGGCAAACAAGAACAGTCTCCGTCCCCATGCTCCAGCACGGAAGCCAGACTGGAAGGGATCGAAGTCGATGTGTCCCTCCAGGGAAGCCATGAGGCTGCTCCAACACCACTCTCTCAATTACCTTCCCCAGAAACGAAAGATTCGAAACGGGGTGGTAATTGGCCAGATCTCCAGGATCTAACGATGGTCTTTTTAAGAGTGGGCGGACCACTGCCTCCTTCAACCCACCCGGAAAAACTCCTTGCTCAAGGGAGCTATTGATGATATTCAACAGATGTTCAGATCTTGTTGGATTCTGCATCTGTCTTCCAGGATATTGCCTGCTCCTGCCAATGTGACGTCATCTGCAAATGCAATGAGCAGTCCCTCCACCCCCTCACACAGGTCATTTGTAAACATATTGAAAAGTACTAGGCAACCCTCCCTTTTTGGAAATGGTCTAGATCAGGGGTCTGCAACCTGTGGCTCTCCAGATGTTCACGGACTGCAATTCCCATCAGCCCCTGCCAGCATGGCCAATTGGCTGATGGGAATTGTAGTCCATGAACATCTGGAGAGCTGCAGGTTGCAGACCCCTGGTCTAGATGAGTGAGCGGAATTCAAAGATGGCATCCAATTGGGAGAAGCAGCAAACACCCTGGGCGATAAAGATAGAACTAAGTATCAGTAGGGCTATCACTGTTCCCATTGGGCCATGAACTGTTCCCATTGGCAGCGGAGGACAGGACTCGCAATCATTGATATAAATTATGTGGGGGTGGGAACAGAACTGACTGAACATTAAGGGAAACTTTTTTTACAGTTCATAACAGATGATGACATATCAATATTTAACCTCTCTATCAAGGGATGAATATACATAGAGCGTGGAAGATCATAGATAGAACACTCTAAAAGTACATGTTGGACAGTCTCAACAACAGCCATTTTACACTGGGATAGCCTCTTCTCATAGGGGATGTTATTGTATCTGCCAAATGTCATAGCATTAGGTAAGGCATTGAATCGAGCTAATGAGTATGCTCTGCGTTAAGAACATAAGAACATTAGAACAAGCCAGCTGGATCAGACCAGAGTCCATCTAGTCCAGCTCTCTGCTACTCGCAGTGGCCCACCAGGTGCCTTTGGGAGCTCACGTGCAGGAGGTGAAAGCAATGGCCTTCTGCGGCTGTTGCTCCCGAGCATCTGGACTGTTAAGGCATCTGCAATCTCAGATCAAAGAGGATCAAGATTGGTAGCCATAGATCGACTTCTCCTCCATAAATCTGTCCAAGCCCCCTTTAAAGCGATCCAGGTGAGTGGCCATCACCACCTCCTGTGGCAGCATATTCCAAACACCCATCACACGTTGCGTGAAGAAGTGTTTCCTTTTATTAGTCCTAATTCTTCCCCCCAGCATTTTCAATGAATGCCCCCTAGTTCTAGTATTGTGAGAAAGAGAGAAAAATTTCTCTCTGTCAACATTTTCTACCCCATGCATAATTTGATAGACTTCAATCATATCCCCCCTCAGCCGTCTCCTCTCCAAACTAAAGAGTCCCAAACGCTGCAGCCTCTCCTCATAAGGAAGGTGCTCCAGTCCCTCAATCATCCTTGTTGCCCAAAGGGATCACTCAAGATATACAAATAGTTGGCACAATAATCTGACCAGTCAACTCCCAAGGACTGAGGAGAGCAACTTTCCCCCCTCTCCTGCATCATTCCCTGTTTCTCTCATTCTATTAATGCAGATATGATTTCATTATAGCTTCTGGTGGCAGACATGTTTTGGAATTGGCCAGTTGTTAGACCTGTGTTGTTGAGCTTCTTATGTATGTCTGCTAGCCATTTTACAGACACAGATTCTGACAGAAGTTGATATAAAAGGCTGGTGGGACTAGTCTCGAAATGAATTCGAGTCCAGTATCTGAAAGCTCTTGTCCATGCCATCAGGTCCATGTTATTTTGGCCAGTTTGTCTATATAAGGTGACATATGAGACACACCTTGGTGACCCCAGAATTCTTTGTAAGAAATATGACTGTACAGACTCGAGGGATGACTTAACTTGGGTGATGCATATTGGAGCTCCATATAGTAACTGAGGAGTGATCTTAGCATAAAAAATTCTCAGTGCAGCAGGAACAAACTTTAGAGTAGAAAAATCGGAGAATCGCCGCAGCGTTCACCTTAGCTTTGTTCTCCGCTAATTTACAGTGAGGAGCCCAAGATAGATTGGAGCGGAATAGGAGCCCTAAGTATCTAAATTGGCTTACTTGCTCCAGGACATGGTTGTTCGCTTTCCAACTTCGTTTGCACCTAGATTTTGCAAAAATCATGACTTTTGATTTGTCATAATTGAGAGTCAACTTATTTGCCTGACAGTAGTCTGCACTGCCATTTAGTACGCGTTTCAAGCCTACTTGAGAAGATGACAGAAGGACGGCATCATCAGCATAAAGCAGGGTAGAGATGTGTAGGGAGCCCAGTCGTGGGGGGGTGGCCATCTGTTTTAGTTACGGATGCAGGGAGATCATAGAGAAATAGGCAGAATAGACTGGGTGCCAATGGGCAGCCCTGCCTGACCCCCTCTATTGACCTTAATTGAGCAGCAGTGGCATAGGAGGTTAAGAGCTCGTGTATCTAATCTGGAGGAACCGGGTTTGATTCCCCGCTCTGCCGCCTGAGCTGTGGAGGCTCCTCTGGGGAATTCAGAGTAGCCTGTGCACTCCCACACACGCCAGCTGGGTGACCTTGGGCTAGTCACAGCTTCTCGGAGCTCTCCCAGCCCCACCTACCTCACAGGGTGTTTGCTGTGAGGGGGGAAGGGCAAGGAGATTGTCAGCCCCTTTGAGTCTCCTGCAGGAGAGAAAGGGGGGATATAAATCCAAACTCTTCTTCTTCTTCTTCTTCTTAATTGCTTTTGTTAATGTGCCGTCACTTGGGGTTCTTACTTGGCAAGTTGTGTTTGCATGGAACGCTTTGATTAAAGCTAAGAGTCTTTTTTCCATATTTAGAGATTCCTACTTGATGGTCATTGTGAACTTGTCTGTGAAAATGTTGCAAACTTTCTGAAGCATTACCTGGCTGAACGTAATTGTTCTCCATAAAATAGTCATGGTAAATTTAGCTCTCTTGTGTTCCGTATACAGGGTCTGTACATAGAGGTTTAATGCATATTTTTAATGTATTTTAATGGATTCAGTTAATAAACGTCCCCTTTTTTTGTTCTTAATATTGTTAATATGGTAATTTATAATGCCAATAAAGGCTTCTGTCTGTCAATTTTTTTTTTTACAGTGAGAACTGTTCACCAGAAGAAGGACAGTCTTTCAGCAGCAGTTGGACAAACAAAGCACAGTGGCTTAGAAGGAGATGAGAGATGTTCACAAGTGAAGTCCAGTCAACAGGAATTAGCCATGAGAGCTAAATAGAACTTCCAAGATTCTGGAGCTGTCTAACCAGGCAGGTGGCTTCACATCTGGGGAAACAGGTGAAATAGGTCTGTTGGCCACTATTAAAGAAACTAAGAACTGAAAGGTAACCAGATCGTTCAGATTTGTCTGGACACTGACAAGACTTAAGCCAATCAGAGAAAGAGTGAGGCAGATTCACGTCAAGCCATTCTGTCCCAGCCACTGGACACCAGACGCCTCAATGCAAACCAGTTCCTCCGCTTCCCTGCGTAGCTGACAGGACTTGAGCAGAATAACAGATATGGGGCTCCTCTGCAGTCTGTGTGCTTGATAAAGAGAGAACACGTGGTGGGCTAGATTTTTTTAAAAAACACCTGGCAGGAAGTCCGAGTGAGCACAAATGCTGGAATTCCACTGCTACGCTGTGCTTGCTTGCACCGTGTGGGGAAACTGGATTCGCACTGCCCTCTGGTGGAGCAATGGGGTGCTGCCTGCTCCAAATGGGATGCTCCGGGGCCCGGGAGAAAGTAAAACTTGATAAAACTAGTCAAACTGGGGAGCTGGGGGGGGGGGCGGGGGGAGCCAAAAAAGGGTAAGGAAAAAGAGTATGTCTACCCTTAAAAATAAACAACACACAAACTTTAGCGAAGAAGAAGAAGAAGAAGAAGAAGAAGAAGAAGAAGAAGAAGAAGAAGAAGAAGAAGAAGAAGAAGAAGAAGAAGAAGAAGAAGAAGAAGAAGAAGAAGAAGAAGAAGAAGAAGAAGAAGAAGAGCAGGAGGAGTCTGGATGTATATCCCCCTTTCTCTCCTGCAGGAGACTCAAAGGGGCTGACAATCTCCTTGCCCTTCCCCCCTCACAACAAACACCCTGTGAGATAGGTGGGGCTGAGAGAGCTCAGAAGAACTGGGACTAGCCCAAGGTCACCCAGCTAGCGTGTGTGGGAGTGCCCAGGCTAATCTGAATTCCCCAGATAAGCCTCCACAGCTCAGGTGGCAGAGCGGGGAATCAAACCCGGTTCCTCCAGATTAGAGTGCACCTGATCTTAACCACTACGCCACTGCTGCTCCTGCACTACACTTCCCTACATATAAATCCAAACCACTACGCCACTGCAGCAATATCACAGAGTGGGTAGAATATGGAAAGAGAAAGCACCAACCCTCTAAGAATACAGCGAAGGACTAGGTGCGTTTCAATGAAATCTTCATCAGCGGTTCATAGAATAACCACAGGGCAGATTTCCAATGAATGTGTTCGTTTACACAAGACACACAAACACATGGGTCTTGGAGCCAAAATAAAAGCAGTGCCCACAAAATGAGGCCATATTTCCAAAAAGCTAGAAAGGTATAGTTGGCCCTATTAAACCAAGTGAATTGGATTTGTGTCCATATATCCATGTCTGATTCCCCACTCCTACACATTAAACCTGTTGGGTGACCTTGGGGTACTCACAGTTCTTTGGACCTCCCCCAGCCCCACCTGCCTCACAAAGTGCCTGTTGTGGGGAGAGGAAGGAAAAGGAGTTTGTAAGCCACCTTGAGACCAGAGGTGGGATCCAGCAGGTTCTCACAGGTTCCCGAGAGTAGGTTATTAATTATTCGTGTGTGCTGAGAGGGGGTGACTAGGTGGTGATTTTGCCACGTGATTCTTGCCTTAGTTATGCCCCTCCTCTCAGCAGTAGCGCGCAGAACTTGAAGCAGCCTAGCAGGAGGTGCACCGGCGTGCGTGGTAGCCTGCGCCTGCGTGCATTCATTTCCCGCCCAAGGACCGGCGCAGCGGCTGCGTCCTTGCCACAGCCCTGCCCAGGAATGCCCCGCCCCAGGAATGCCTGGCCACGCCCCCATCGTGCCCCACCCAGCCCCATTGGCGCTACGCCACAGTTTGAATCCCACCACCATGGAAACCTGTTATTAAAATTTTTGGATCCCACCACTGCTTGAGACCCCTTACAGTTGAGAAAAGCAGGGTATAGATCCAAACTCCTCCTCCTCCTTCTGAAGTATGTTCCTTCTGTTGCCCTCCAAGTACCTCCTGCTCAGTCTGTCTTGCTTCTTGTCTCTCTGCCCCTTATCTTCCCACCCACCCATCCCCCACCCCCATGGCAGACAGACTAGGGTGGGAGAGACTCCTTAAGGGAATGCAATTCAGAAAACACACCGTTGTACCCGGAATCCCAAATGTGTGGAATCCAGCCAACACCAGCAGGCTCAACGGTCTGAATTCGAGCCACCCGGGCAAAAAGAAGCAACTTGTTATAGACTTGAACTTGCAAAAATTGTCTTAGAAGAATGTAATGTAATATTTGGACCCATAAAAAGATGTTAAAATGAAAAGAAGTAACTGAGCACTTTGTGCAGAACTATCAACGCGACCCCACGTTGACCAGATTTTGGTTCTCTCTGGACAGGGAATTTCTCCACGCGCAGGAAAACATCTCAATTTCCTCACCCCACCAATTCTCGCAGAGTGCAGTGGGAGTCCACCTGGGCCACCTTCAGCAGAGCCACTGTATAACGTGTTCGGAACCCAAGACCAGGTGTGTGCCAACGGCAGCTTGGGGGGCACCGATACCCCCGAGGGGCTCGGCTCACTCCTCGTCATCTATGGCACGGAAGGCAACCGGGGATCCCCCCCTGGGATCCAATAGGCAGAAGCAGGATCCCGAGGAGGCAGGAATACCTCGTTCAGAGCAACAACACACCCGGCCATTATCAAAACACATCATGCTGGCGATGCACGGTGCTCTGTGGGAAAGGCTGTGTTGTGGTAGATTTATCACTGCATCACAATTTCACAAAATTGCGTGCCTGAGATGTGTTTCACCAAACACACACACGCACACGTATGACGTGGTCCTCGGCAGTCAGACCGGCGCTGCTCCAGGCAAGTAGATTTCTACATCTTTTTCCAAAGCAGATGATCCCTGTCCGCAAAGTTTTAGCATCAAAAACGACCCCCCCCCCGCCGCCCCCGTGGCAAATTAAGACACCAGCCGCTGCAGCAGGAAATACAGGAGGCCCCCAGCCCCGACCACAGCGGTGACAGCCACGAAGCGCACCCACAGGAAGCCCAAAGAGTCCTCCAGGGATGAGTGAAGCTTCAGGACCTGCCTCTTGGTGTCTTCCTCGCTGCCCGAGTTGTCGATGACGCGGTCGGCCAGCTTGATCTTCTGGTCCAGGGGCAGCTGGGCGGCCACCCGGGCTTCCGCCTCGGCTCGAGTCAGCCCGTTCCTGTGCATCAGGCGAGACAGCTGTGTTTGCGGGTCACTACGGGAAGAAGAATTCGGGCTCAGGAAGGAAGTCAGTCAAGAAAGGGCTCCTGGGTTTTAATTGAAAAAATAAATGGTAGCCTGTAGTCTTATCTATCCATCTATCCATCTATCCATCCATCTTCCATCCATCTATCTTCCTATCTTCCTATCTATCTTCCTATCTATCTATCTATCTATCTATCTATCTATCTATCTATCTATCTATCTATCTATCTATCTATCTATCTATCTATCTATCTATCTATCCATCTATCTTCCTATCCATCTATCTTCCTATCCATCCATCCATCCATCCATCCATCCATCCATCCATCCATCCATCCATCCATCCATCCATCCATCCATCCATCCATCCATCCATCCATCCATCCATCCATCCATGGGTTTTTTATACCGCCCAACTCCCGAAGGGCTCTGGGAATTGCACAAAAAAGATTCTACATATAATATATACAAAAAACCCCATTAGATTAAAATCATTTAAATTTAAATTTAAAAAACACAGCGGTAGATTCAATAAAAATGGCGTCAGCGATAACCCCAATTAAACCCTCCGAAGGAGGGGGAAACAGAACAAAAAGTAGGTCCCCTAGATGGCAAAGGGGACTCCGAAACCGGAGGAGTAGAAGGGGCACCTCAGTCAGCGGCTGGACACTCCAAAAGCCCGGTGGAACAACTCAGTCTTACAGGCCCTGCGGAATTCACCAAGATCCCACAGGGCCCGGACAGCTGGAGGAAGCGTGTTCTACCAGGCAGGGGCCAAGGCTGAGAAGGCCCTGGCCCGAGTGGAGGCCAGCCGCATCATTGAGGGGCCAGGAACCACCAGCAAATTTGCCTCTGCTGAACGCAGAGGCCGAGTGGGGACATATGGGGTAAGGCGGTCCCGAAGGTACAAGGGTCCCAGGCCGCGTAAGGCCTTAAAGGTCAGCACCCACACCTTGAAGATGATTCGGAACTCAACTGGGAGCCAGTTAGGGTAACAATGGAATGAAATTGTTCCAATGGAACTCAGCAATGGAATAAAAAACCTCTCTTTGTTAAATGAATTCTAGCCAGTGGCTAACATGACTCATTGGAGAATCCAGGTTCCACTGCAGTATACCTCTAAATAATAAAGGCCAGGGCAAACAGTGACTGGGAACTGTTGCCTTTAGGTCAGCCTTGCAGCCTCCCTGCAATCATCCAGCTGCCCACTGTTGAAACAGAAACGTATCCGGCCCAGGTGGATCTGCGGTCTGATCCTAGTGGGTCTCTCCTTAGTAGCACTGGGGATCAAAAGGGACAGGGGACTCAGCAATCGGCAACTAGATCTTCTCGGGGTTTCCCAAAGTCACGCTGCTGCCACGTGCAGCTGCTGCCACGTCTTGTGATAACCCTTGGTGGGGCCAAAGAGGAGATGTTTGGTACAATCAGGGGCGCGAGCATATCTAAGAGATCTCCCAGCACTGAGAGGCAGGGGTCTCCGCTAGACCTCCCACTCTTGACGGGTTCCCCTCCCCGCATTCATTCCCCATCCTACTGACCAGAGACAGGTTGGCAGAGGTGGGATCCAGCAGGTTCTCACAGGTTCCCGAGAGTAGGTTACTAATTATTTGTGTGTGCCGAGAGGGGGTTACTAATGGGTGATTTTGCCACCTGATTTTTGCCTTAGTTACGCCCCTCCTCTCAGCAGTAGCGCGCAGAACTTGAAGCAGTCTAGCAGGAGGTGCACCGGCGTGCGTGGCAGCCTGCGTGCATTCGTTTCCCGGCCAAGGACCGGCGCAGCGGCTGCGTCTTTGCCACAGCCCCACCCAGCAATGCCCCACCCCCAGAATGCCCGACCACGCCCCCGTCGTGCCCCGCCCAGCCCCATTGGCACTATGCCACTGTTTGAATCCCACCACCATGGAAACCTGTTACTAAAATGTTTAGATCCCACCACTGCAGGTTGGGCATTCCCTGCTTAGAACTGAATTCTCAGGCAGGTGGGGGCCCAGTCTGGATTGGAATGGTTCCTGACCCCGCTCTCGCAATGCCCTTTTGCCAGCCTGATGCACACCTAGGGAGCCCCCATTTGTGGGCATGTGCTGATGATGCAGACAGAATCTCCTCCAAACTGTATTTTAGGTGAGAAAAACTGGGCGGGGAAGGGAGAGATCTAGGCCCCCTTTCCCTCTTGATCTTGAGCTGAATCAAACACACACACACACACACACACACACACACTGGTGTCTGGGGATTAAGTCCTGGGCAGGGAAGTCCCTGTGCAGCATGTCTGAATGAAAGGAACAACAGAACACGGCCAAGTCAGACCATCTTCCAGGGCCAGAAGATGGAGAACGAGACCAAGAGGTGGCCGTGGGAAGGGAGGCGGCTGGAATGACCGGAAAGGAAGGAGCCCTTGAGCCCCAAAACCACCTCCTCAGCCAACCAGCCAAACCCATCGGAGCTTTTCCTGATGAATGTCTTGTCGAAGGCTTTCACGGCCAGATTCAGCTGGTTCTGGTGGGTTTTCCGGGCTGTGGGGCCGTGGTCTGGTGGATCTTGTTTCTAATGTTTTGCCTGCATCTGTGGCTGGCATCTTCAGAGGTGTATCACAGAGGTCTGTTACACGCTGTGTCAAGTGAGAAGGGAATGTTTAGCGGGGTATAAATTTTCATGTCCTCGGGTAGGGAACCAATCAGTAAGTGTTTGGGTGGAACTTGCTGTGCAAAGATGTGGTTGATAGTCTTGCATTGTGGGTGGGGTTTTTCAGTCCAGGGATTGACTCATATTTGCATGCCCTGCAGCAGCAGCAGCAGTATTGGTGAACGCAAATCCTGTGTTTGGGTGGAGTCCATTGTCCATGAACTTAGCATGCCCTTGGGGTTTGCTTTTGGTGTTTTTAAGTACTGGTAGCCAAGCTTTGTTAATTCTCAGAGTCTCTTCTTTCTTGCTGAAGTTGGTGCTTGTGAATTTCAGTGGCCTCCCTGTGCACCTCTGAAGATGCCAGCCACAGATGCAGGCGAAACGTTAGGAACTAGATCCACCAGACCACGGCCACACGGCCCAGAAAGCCCACCACAACCAGTTTTCCTGATTAGCCACAGGCCTTCCCTTTTCCACTCCCCTCCCCCCCCCTCCCCGCATTTGGTTCTGTTTTCTTCCTTAAACTGCTAGGAATTAGGAGTGCAGCAGATTTATCTATTTTAATCTGTCAAATTTTTAACGCCACCTGGAGGGAATGGTATCAGATTGATGATGGGTTTTATACTGAGAGACTGGGCGTTGTGCCCTAAGCCCACAAGGGGAGGGAGGGAGGCCAGCTGGCCTCGGCTTTTTCTGCCTTTTGTTCTTGCCAGGGTCATGCCCACCAGAAGCCAAACAATTCAAGTTTTCTGGAGCAGGGAGCTGACTGCATCTCTCTGCAAAGAAGGGCTGTAGCAGGTCTCACTAAAGCAGTGGTGGCGAACCTATGGCACGGGTGCCAGAGGTGGCACTCAGAGCCCTCTCTGTGGGCACGTGCAAACAGAGTGCCCCCCCCCCCACATCTAGGCTGGCCTGGGCCGCTGGGCTCAATTATTAGCATTAAACCCAAGACCTAGTTTTGGGGAGGCAGTGTAGGTAACCCTGTTAAGCGCTGTTAAACCCCACTGATTTTCATGCAAAGAACTAAAGCGCGATTCTTTACCTGGGAGTAAGCTTGGTTGCTGGCAATGGGGCTTGCTTCTGAGTAAACCCTCCTAGGGTCGTGATTCACCTGTTGGAAGAGTTGCACGGTTGCTTCAAAGCCAAGCCACCAACTACCACCAAGCTTACTCCTGAGTAACGCACTCCTTGGAGCCAACCGTTTTCCCTAAACTAAAACCTCAGTATTCAGGTTAAATTTGCCGTGTTGGCACTTTGCGATAAATAGGTGGGTTTGCGGTTGCAATTTGGGCACTCGGTTGCGAAAAGGTTCGCCATCACTGCACTAAAGCCCTTTGGCTCCCTTCATGGTTGCCGGCTTCCCTAGATGCCAGTCTGGCTCCAAAGGCCAAGGGGAAAGGAGCACTCCTGTGGGCAGGACTCAGCCTGCCAAGCAGGCAGGTGCCCAGTAGCACCCGGGTGCGGAGAAACAGGCTCTTTTGCAGCCTCCTTACCAGTACACAAGCACGGTCAGTTTCATGAACCTGGTCATTTTGATGGTTTCGAAAAGCAGGGGGATATCCAGGATCACGTACCGGTAGCCTGGAGGAAGAAAACATCGATTTCCCATTAGACATTTTGAGAAGTGTCTTGACATTGCGGGGAGAGTCTGGAGCAAGTGGGAATTGATGCAAATAATATGCTTTTGGTTTTATTCTATCCAAAGGTTGCTGAAGCTCTGGAATTAAGGTATGGGGAAAACAGGTACGCCGGCATATATCAAGGCACCCGATCATCCCAGCCCCGTGGCTCTGCCAGCCCCACCGGGCCCTTGGTTCCGCCTGCTCTTGGCCCACAGTGGCCCAGCAAGAACTTCCCAGGTAAGTTCAAGGGCCCGGTTTTTCTCCCTCACCACCTACTCAGTTTGCACAGCAGGAGAAGGGAGGCCAAACTTTCTCCAGCTCCCCAGAAAACCACCTCCCGTTTACCCCGTCCACCCTTGATAAAGTATGACTCATTCTAGCGTTGTCCTCCTCCTTTCTGGCACCCCGAGACCCTCCGGAGCAGCGGGCGATACTGTCAGGCGTGAGAAGAGATGGTTTTGACAGCTGTTTTTGTGGAGAGTTATCAGGAGACTGAAGGGGAAGGAACAGAAAGACGCTGTCAAAATCCCAGCTGTCAAAACCATTATTTTACCTTATCGAGTTCGGAAGGAGCTTTTACGGAGGGAGAGCCGAGGGGAGAGACGGGAGGAGGGAGGGATGCGAGGATTTCAGAAGGTGTGACATTATACACAATACTTCCCAGAGAGGCTTTTGTGCCTATGCTCTTTAGAGGCACGCTAGAAAAGCGAAAACGCAAAGGGCAAGGAGAGAAAAGGGAGAATTCTCAGGACACAGGCCGCAACACGACACACACACACACAGGAGAGACTGGATGCTGTGCAGCTCACAAGTGATTGCAAAGTGATCAGAAATTATGCAACTTTTTGTCTGAACAAGAGTCTGCAAAAATCCCCCCCCCCCCCCCCCCCACCTGCTCACCAAGCACAAAGTATTTCAAGATTTGTTTCAACATCTCCTTCTGGATCTCAGGGTGAGTGATGGAATTTAGGAGCTGCCGTTTCTGTGGCTGGGAGAAAACGATGCTTCCCAGAGCTTCACGGCTGATTTCGCCACTCTCCGTGAGAATTTCCGGACCAAAGGCACGCACGATGCGCTGGTAGGCCACAAGGCCCGGCTGGACCACTGCGGAAATGACAATCGATCTTTATTATGGTCATAGACCCAGCATGAGCTAAATAACGCACTCACAATTAAAAGGATGAAATATATTGAAACTGTAAATAGGTATCTAAAAGAATCTACCACCAAAAGAAAATTAAGATGACAAAAAGGTACGGAAACATAAGGAGATGGAATAAGACCGTAAATATTAAAAGGAAACAAGGCATAAATATTAAAAGGAAACAAGGCATAAAGGAACATTGGCAGATAAGAGACTATAACTTTTAGGTCACAGTACACTCTAGTAAGACCACCTTAGTATTCATTAAGCCTGTTTTATAGCAGAGGCCATGTGATATACTTCAACAGCTGCTGCTACACAAAACCTGGCAACTGTGGTGGATTCTGCACAGGTAAAACAGGTTGCAGGCCTTATGAAGGAAACCGTTTCCCTTTTTCCTGTTCACAGGTGTGCCCTTCCCCTGGTCAGGCAGTGACTGGAGCCAGTGGAGGAGGGAACAATCCAGGTTGCTTTCGTGCCTTCGCACCAAGACCCTTCTCTCTCTCTCTCTCTCTCTCTCTCTCTCTCTCTCTCTCTCTCTCTCGTTTCAATTTCCTGCAACACCTGCATAGCTGTACAGGCATACGGAAATCAGCCACCACAGCCACACCTGTGTCCAACAACCTGATCAGCTGCACCTGCATGGCTGCACATCTGCAACACACACACACACACACACAAAGAAAAAGGACTGGTTGTAGCTTGAAAGCCAGCATGGTGTAGTGGCTAAGCTACAGACCAGGATCGGATCTCCACTGTGCTGGGTGACCTTTGGCCAGCTTTTGACAAGGTGCCCCATAATACTCTTGCAAGTAAGCCAGTGAAATGTGGACTAGACAAGGCTACTATTAGATGGGGTTGTGATTGGTTGGCTGACCGAATGAAAGGGTGCTCATCGATGGCTCATCTTCATCCTGGAGAGAAGTGACTAGTGGGGGGGGGGGGGCGCACAGGGTTCTGTCCCGGGTCCAGTGCTATTCAATATTTTTATCAATGACTTGGATGACGGAATAGAGGGCAGGCTAATCAAATTTGCAGAGGACACCAAATTAGGAGAGGTAGCTAATCCCCCAGAGGACAGAGTCAGAATTCAAAATGACCTGGACAGATGAGAGAGCTGGGCCAAAACAAACAAACTGGATTTCAACAGAGATAAATGTACAATACTATACTTAAGCAGAAAAAACGAAATGGACAGGTATAGGATGGGCGACACCTGGCTTGACAACACTGTCCCTAGGAAGGGCCTGCAACCTGAGAGGCCTCAGTCACCACCACCCCCCCGCCCCCCCCGTTCATGGCAAAGCGCCCCAAATCAGCAGCCAGAGAGAATAAAGCAGCTCTCTTGCTTGGATGCACATCGGCTGTACGACCGACAGCATCCCGGGTCTGCTCTGTGCCCTGGAGCCAAGAGGCATCTGTTCATTAACCAGAGATTTAACTCACAGAGACATAATAGGCCCTTCCCGCACGTGCAGAATAATGCACTTTCAATCCACTTTCAATCCGCTTTGCAGCTAGATTTTACTGCGCAGAATAGCAGAAATCCACATGCAAACAACGGGCGTTTTCCCACTTACCAGTAGCTGCACGCTACTGAAGGCAAGTAGCGTGGGGTCCCCCGGCACTCCCCACTACAGGGGCGGCAACAACGCAGCTGCCCCAACGCTGCCCCTGTCGCGCCCCCTCAGCGCGCGTCATTCCTGGCGCTCTTCCAAACGGCGCCTTTTGGTGACCCCGCGCAGAGCGCAGGGTCGTGGGGAAGCCCGGGCGCGTGCCAGAAATGATGCGCGCTGAGAGCAGCGGGCGGCATAGGGGGGTTGTGGCAAGTGGGGAAATGCCCAACTGTGAAAGTGGATTGAAAGTGCATTATTCTGCATGTGTGGAAGGGGCCCAAGATTCGTCAGCTGAACCCTGCAGTCAGACGCAGCCCTTCACAAGGCATCCTCCCAAACTCCAAAATGGGTAGAAAATGGTGCCAATGGAAACAGGAATCAGGACAGAACTTGACTGGTCAGCAGGGCCAGTTTGGGCCACTCAAATGACACACTTTTATCTTTACAAAACTGGAATCCCTGCAAGGAGGAGGAGCCAAGATTAGGTACAAGGTGACGTGAGAGAGCTCAGTCTGAGACTGACAGTCAGAACTGAACAACCCTGACCTTGAAAACAGCATCAAATGGTTTGAAGCCGTTACGGACGACGCAATGAAGAGATGAGACGCAGCGATATCAGGATCCGGGGGAGAGAAGCCAGTGGCGATCTAGCGTGATCTGTGGATCTGGCTGATCTGTGGGTCTGGCTACTTTGCCGAGCTGGGGTCCCTGGCACCTTTTATTAAGGGTTTGGGGAAGGCGGGAGAGCGGGAGAAGGTTGCGCAATCCACGACTCATTGGAGCTGCGTACGTGCGGGAGGAAACGTTCCTGTCTGGGCCAAATCCACACCTGGGGTCTTGTGACCCTTTGTCTGGGGCATCTTGTGACCCGTGAGTCAGAGGGGTCTCGTGATGGGTGTGCGTGTGCGCCCAGAAGGGGACAGATGGCGCAGGCATTCCTGTGCACTTTCTGAGGCTCTGCTGGGTTCGCTGGCTCACCCTGACAATGGTTCACCTGCAAGTTTCATATTGATAAAACAAGTGTGCGTTGGTCATTTGTCCTGACAATTGAAGCCTCGCTTGTCTGCTTCAGGTTACAGTGGATTCCACAGGCCAAATATAACGGGTGGGGGACGTTATATAAACAGGAGGGGTTTTTTTTGGGGGGGGGGGATTTCGCACAGGTCCTGTTCCCAAAACGAGTGTGGCTTGTTTTATTCCTCTCACCCCAGGAGATTTGAAAACTGCTAAGCCAGCCGTCCTTTTGCCCAATCCCAGGTTGGAGGGGGTCTCGCGCCAACACAGCAGGCAGGAGACACGCCGTTCCCCTCCCTTTCGCCCTTTCGTTTGAGATCCCGGGCCGTCCACTAGGTCAGGGAGAATCCGCCCACCAATCTGTACAGGTCGCCCAGCAGGTTGTGGGCGGATTCTCTGAGCACCCAGATGTTGCCATGCCGCCCTGGCATGGCAGGGGGGAGGGGGCAGTGCTTCTTCACAGGTATCCCTGCCCGCGTGACGGCCTCAAGGGTGAGGCTGGCATTACAGAGCTGCAGAACGCCCATTCTCTGGCAGTAGCCAGGTCTACCTACAATTAATTTCCCTTTTCTCGTGCTCTCCGCTTGCTTGCCGTATCAGCACATTTTCAGCCCCACAACCAAGGAAGGACATGTCCTCAACACGATACACTAGCCCTGCTGAACAGATACTCATTTCCAGCCACAAGAAGACTCCTGATGCCCTGATTATCTTAACCCAGATACTCCCTTCTATAACTAACTTCTTCTGACAATGCACTCTATTGTTTCTCAAACAATCCATCCGGACATCTCCTAGAGCAGTGATGGCGAACCTTTTTGAGACAGAGTGCCCAAACTGCCACCCAAAACCCACTTATTTATCACAAAGTGCCAACAGGGCAATTTAACCTGAATACTGAGGTTTTTAGAAAAAAATGGTTGGCTCTGAGGCGTGCGTTACTCGGGAGTAAGCTTGGTGGTAGTTGATGGCTTTGCTTTGAAGCAACTGTGCAACTCTTCCAACGGGTGAATCACGACCCTAGGAGGGTTTACTCAGAAGCAAGTCCCATTGCCAGCAACTGAGCTTAATCCCAGTTAAAGGATCGCACTTTAGTTCTTTGAATGAAAATCAGTGGGGTTTAACAGCGCTTAACAGGGTCATCTACACTGCTTCCCCAAAACTAGATCTTAGGTTTAATGCTAATAATTGAGCCCAGCAGCCCAAACCAGCCTAGATGTGTGTGTGTGGGGGGGGGGGGGGAATTCCCCCCCCCCCACATGATGAACTCTGTTCGTGTGTGCCCACAGAGAGGGCTCTGAGTGCCACCTCTGGCACCGGTGCCATAGGTTCGCCATCACTGTCCTAGAGGTTGTTCTGACACCTCCCAGAGACAGTTCTTCACCCTATAAATAACCTACCCCCCAAAGGACCAATCGCTCAGTGCCACTGACACCTTTCCGTCTTCATCGCTGTGTCCAACCCATTGCTCCCTGGAACCAAATGCTGGCCCTTTGGCTCTGAGCCCTGGATCTTCTTCATGTTGCAATCAGGTCGTATTACTTATATATCCCATACCCCTTTCTATACCAAATCTATTTTCCAACCTATCTACATCTTAGGACTTCTGTGTGTGCATGTTTACTGTATTGAACCAAGTGATTGTAAACCCCTTATCCCTACAATAAACACTGTCAAATTTGCATTATATTCCTCTCTGTGGATTGTCTTCCGAGAACTGATCTTTGTATACACTGAAGTTACATAGCACCAAGCCTTTATTGGCATATAAGACGATACAGGTAAAATACAGAAAGAAAGAAAAAAACACCCCAGATTTAAAACAATCCCCAACGAGAAGGATAACAAAGAATCTCTTAATAACAGAGTGACGCAACAAAGTAAAAAAAACAGAACTACTGTTTAGGGAGTATGATTTCTAGTAAAAACTTGACTGCCAATTCACAAACTACAAGATCAGGGTTATTTAGCAAGTATAAGATCTTTTGAGTATCTGGAACCCTGTCACTGTTCAAGGGAAGAGCATTTGCATATTTTCCCCTAATTCCCTCATATTTAGTGCAATACACTGAAATTAAAGATTCCTTACCCAGCCTCTTGCAATATCAATAAGCAGTTTGCTCTAACCTAATAATTCCCACTATATTAAAAGGCTGTGTCTCCACCTTGGGTAACACAACAGTGTACAAAGTCCCTCAGCACACTTGCTCCCTGTGGCAGCGAGTATGACTGATCTACAGCAACACATTCATTGTTGCCTTTTTCTTTGTGTGTGTGTGTGTGTGTGTGTGTGTGTGTGTGTGTGTGTGTGTGTGTTGCACATGCACAGCTATGCAGAGGCAGCCGGTCTGATTGTGGGACGATCAGCTTGGCTGCAGTGGTTCATTTCTGTATGCCTGCGCAGCTACGCATGTGCTGCAGGAAATGTTTTAAAAAGAGAGAGAAGTGTCAGGCTGAACACACTCAGACAAGGTTTAACTTTGATAGAGAAACTTAATTGATTTGTATCGCCCTGGATACAAGGTGCTGGAACTGAAGCACTTCCCCTCAGTTCCATGCAGATGAACGTGACGGCCAATCGTTGTAGCCCCTGTTCCCGCCCTGGGTTTCTATTGGTGGGTTTTCCCGCTTCTGCAGTCCTTTGGTGAAACTAGGGCATGCTGGGGCTTGTAGTCCTGACAAGAAGCGTCTCCATGCAAAGGGGCCAAAGCAACCCAGATTGTTTCCTCCACTGGCTCCAATCACTGCCTGAACAGGTGAAGGGCAGATTCTGAGATTGCAAATGCCTGAGCAGACCAGGTGCTCGGGAGCAGCAGCAGCAGCAGCAGCAGAAGGCCCTTGCTTTCACCTCCTGCCTGTGAGCTCCCAAAGGCACCTGGTGGGCCACTGCGAGTAGCACAGTGCTGGACTAGATGGACTCTGGTCTGATCCAGCTGGCTTGTTCTTATGTTCTTATGTTCTTAAGGGCACCCATGTGAACAGGAAAAAGGAAAACAGGTTCCTTCATAACAAGTGCAACCCATTCGACATCTGCAGTGCGGAATCCATCTGTCTTGAGTATGAGCTCTTGCTCAAGGACAAAAACTACACCCTGCTGGATCTGACTAAGGACTGCATTTGTTGCAGGCAGGCATTTACAGTCAACCTCTGGTTCACAGAACCAGCAAACGGACAGACCACTCACCTTGTCGGGCGATAACGTCCGCATCAATCACCACACAGCCCAGTTCCTGCAGCATCGCAACCACTGTGCTTTTCCCTGAGGCAATCCCGCCTGTCAGCCCCACCAAAAACATCTTTCCCTGGGAAAAAAAACCAGGAATGTTACGCAACAAAACGGTGAAATTCAATTTCAGCCAACCAGAATTTCGTCCTCTGAATTCAGCCAAACCAGGGACAGGTTTGACCAGTAAGCGGATGGTCCCAAGTGGATTTCTTCCTGGCCACAAGGATAGGTAGCTACTGTATAGCCAGTGGTGGGATCCAAAAATTTGAGTAACAGGTTCCCATGGTGGTGGGATTCAAGCAGTGGCGTAGCGCCAATGGGGCTGGGCGGGGCACAATGGGGGCGTGGCCAGACATTCGGGGGCGGGGCATTAATAATTTCTCTGTTACTGTAAAAAACTCTTACTGTAAAAAAAAAGTTCCTAATTTCCAGCTGGTCTCTTTCTGTCCATAATGTAAACTCATTCTAGCAAGTCCTATCGTCTACTGCCAACAGAAACAACTACTTCTCCTCTAATTGACTGCCTGTCAAATACTTAATACTTCCAAATACTTAATTTTGTTTCTAGAAATCAAAAGAAGGAGACTTTCCTTAAACAAGGAACTTGACCATATTTCTAAAACATGTTTGTAAAACAGCCCAATAGGGAGAATTATCCCGTTTTCTACCTTCGCTAAGCCACATAGGAAACAACAGGACTTTATGATTTTTGGACCTAATGGAATTTCTAACGGAAAAGCAGACCCAATTAGTAACCCCCTCTCGGCACACACAAATAATTAGTAACCCACTCTCGGGAACTGGTGAGAACCTGCTGGATCCCACCTCTGGCCCTTCCCCAAGGATTCAGGCAGAGAGAAAAATTGTCTGGGCCAAAGAACTTATTAACCCGAGGTGCCACAGATTGAACAAGAAACCTTTTGAATGCAAAGCTGAAGTTCTTCTAGAAAGACCTACGGCCTCTCCCCAAAGCACCACTTCCCTCATTCTCTGGGCAGAAGATGCAAAAAGATTCAAACCTCTGGGCGTCGCTTGAACACTGCAGAAAAGAACCAAAGAAGCTCTGCCTAGACCTCTAGGGTAAAATAGGATGCAAAGGAAATAGACCTTGGTTTCTTCAACATAACACCTGTGGTGTAGCGCCCGCGGGATAGGGGGGTGCGATGCCCCGTGCGGGGGGCATGGCAGAGACGTTCTGGGGGCGTGGCAGGGGAGGTCCAGGGTGTGGCAGGGGTGAGCGGCACCGCAGCAGGGGCGCAGGGTGCGCACATGATCCGGACACAGTTCCCCCTCACTCCACCCCTGCATAACACCCACTGCTGTACATGTAGCAAAAATGTCCAATAGATAAACAAAATACCTGACAGTCTGCAGTACTAACCAGACCCTCCGCTGTAGGGCCAGAATACTGTGGATCTGAGAGTGTACCTATTTGTAACATTTTAGTGCCAATTCTACAACCCGCTAAAAGTTAAACTGCCCTAGGCTGGAGAAAATGTGTCGGTTTTAGAGCATGTTCAAATATGCTGCTGCAGCTGCATTTGCCTTCCTTGAAAACAAGCCCCTTGCTTGCTATAGATCTAAGCAGTTTTAACATTATTGAATTTATTCATTATATAATCTTAATGCCTATTTAGAGCATAGTGTAGCACACAGGTGTCAAACTCGTGGCCCTCCAGATGTTATGGACTACAGTCCCCATCATCCCCTGCCAGCTGGCAGGAGATGATGGGAACTGTAGTCCATAACATCTGGAGGGCCACGAGTTTGACACCTGTGCTCTAAACGAACATATGCCTCCCCTTTCTCTCGGAATAAGGCAAACTTCTTGTTGAATGTAGGTCTTTCAGCCCCTCTTAAAAAGCTAAACAAGGCACTTACAATTAAAAGGATAAAATATATTATGGTGTAGCAGTTCAGGTGTACCAGTTCAGGAGTTGGATTCAGACTGATGAGACCAAAGTGCTGAATAATGCACTTTCAATCCACTTTAATGATAATCTGCAAGTGGATTTTGCCACTTCACGCCGTAAAAGCCAGCTGCAAAGTGCATTGAAAGTTCCCCCAGGTCCAAATTCCCATTTGCCATGAGGGCTACTAGTTGTTCTTGGATTACTCACTCGGTCTTAGGCTAACCTACCTCACAAGGTTGCTGTGACAGTAACACAAAGAACCAGGTATATTACCAAGAGCTCCTTAGAGGAAGGACAAGATAAAAATAGACCACATTTATACATAAATAGGGTTGCCAAACATCAGATGGTGGCCAGAGATCTTAAACCTGATCTCCAGGTGACAGGGATCCATCCCCTTGGGCAAAATGGCCACTTTGGAAGGTGGACTCTATGGCCTTAAACTGTGTTGAAATTCCTCCCCTCCCCTCCCCAACCCCCCCCCCCTTCAGGCTTCACATTTCCACGTCCTTCCCAACCAAGAGCTAACAACCCTAATTAAAAAATCTATAAAGGGTAATTAATTAATATATGCTGTTTTGAGTTCTGGTTGGTCCTGACTGCTGGAGGAAAGTTTCATATTAGACGTAGTGAGAGAATGCACAAAATTCTATCTATCTATCTATCTATCTATCTATCTATCTATCTATCTATCTATCTATCTATCTATCTATCTATCTATCTATCTATCTATCTATCTATCTATCTATCTATCTATCTATCTATTTATTTAATTTTATTTAATTTTATCTAATTTTATTTTATTTTATTTAGACTTATATACCGCCCTCCCCCAGAAGGCTCAGGGCGGTTCACAACGGATAAATAAATAAACAAACACCATACATTTAGTAATGGTGTACATTACAACACAGCGTACAGTCATAAAATAAAATCTGGAGGGCCACAAGTCGACGAAATTCGAAAGTATTGAACTGCTACACCATAATTCAAAATTCAAAAGTATTGAACCGCTACACCATAATATATTTTATCTTTTAAATTGTAAGTGCCTTGTTTAGCTTTTTAAGAGGGGCTGAAAGACCTAAATTCAACAAGAAGTTTGCCTTATTCCGAGAAAGGGGAGGGAGAGCACAGGTGTCAACGCGTGGCCCCCCAGATGTTATTTTATGACCACGAGTTGACGAAATTAAAAAGTATGGTTTAACTTTTGGGTTTGGATTCCGATTTGGGCCAACGGCAACCCCAGTCAAGAACCATGCCTTGCTCTCCTCTTTCTCTCCCCTTTTCTTCCCCAAAAGTGGAGGGCAGGCCAGTGCTCAGCCCCTCTTTTATTTCTAAAAATCTTGGGACCTGTTCCTCCTAATCTACCTATTTCAGAGGTACTCACACCATGGTTCACAGAGAGCCATGTTTATAATTGCCACCAATCAAAACTATCAGGTCGACCGCCACCCTTGGCGTGAAGCCCTGTTTACCTATTGCTCGGGGCAGTGCCTATTTCAAGATGGGAACCACTTGGCCACTAACAGTCCTAACAGGCCAGGGGCTTCCTCCAGTGGTGGGATCCAAAAATTTTAGTAACAGGTTCCCATGGTGGTGGGATTCAAACTGTGGCATAAGCCAATGGGGCTGGGTGGGGCATTCATTAAGGCATGGCGAAGACATTCCAAGGCCGGGCATTGCTGGGCAGGGCGCTGTGGCAGGGGCGCGGCGCTCTGCCGGTCCTTAGGCGGGAAATGAATGCAGGCACAGGCTGCCCATGCCTTGATTGCACCTCCTGCTAGACTGCTTCCAGTTCTGCACTACTGCTGAGAGGGCGTAACTAAGGCAAAAAAATCGCGGGGCAAAATCACCAATTAGTAACCCCCTCTCGGCACACACAAATAATGAGCAACCTACTCTCGGGAACCTGTGAGAACCTGCTGGATCCCACCTCTGGCTTCCTCCCTACTTGGCTGAAACATGGCAGAAGAGTGGCAGACAGCATGGCCAAGACGACCCCCCCCCCCCATGGCTCCTGAGCCCCTGAATGACTATCACTGATCTGCATCATTTTGAATTCTACCCTTCATCCAAAGCGGTTGGGTTGCCAGCTCCAGGCTGGGAAATTCCTGGAGATTTGGGGTAGGGCCTGAGGACAGAGTTGGAGAAGGGAGAGCAGTGAAGATGGACAGCCATCGTCCTTTCCAGTTCTACTATTTCTTCCAAGCAACTGATGACACTGATCTTCCCTACTCTGGAGTTCTGTAGTAATGGAAGAACTCCAGCCCCTGCCTGGAGACTGGCAACCCTATCTGTACATGATTCTTCCCCCACCCTCACCGTGAGGTAGGGAGGCCAAGCATGGCTTAATAGCTGGTTAGAGATTTAACCCATGTTTCCCGTGTCCTAGTCCAACACTGTAACCAGTGTAGCACAGGACTGGCTGTAGCTGTTCAGCAGCAAGCTCAGAGGCCTGGACGTACCTCAGTAGAGCAAGGCTCTGAAGGTGAGGCATGCTTCACGGCTCCCTCCCCATTATTACTTAAGCACTCCTTTTCAGTTTGGGGATGTATCAGTACACACCTCCTGCTGCACCTTTTCTGCATCAAGGTACAAGCAGCTGATGGTGACCCTACAGCCGTGGTGGCGAACCTTTGGCACTCCAGATGTTATGGACTACAATTCCCATCAGCCCCTGCCAGCATGGCCAATTGGCCATGCTGGCAGGGGCTGATGGGAATTGCAGTCCATAACATCTGGAGTGCCAAAGGTTCGCCACCACTGCCCTACAGCATAGGTGTCAAACTTGTGGCCCTCCAGATATTATGGACTACAGTTCCCATCATCCCCTGCCAGCATCATGCTGGGATGATGGGAACTGTAATCGATAACATCTGGAGGGCTGCGAGTTTGACACCTGTGCCCTACAGGGTTTTAAAGGCAAGAAATGTGCAGAGGTGGTTTGCCATTCTCTTCCTCAGCGTAACAACCCTGGGCTTCTTTGGGGGTCTCCTACCCAAGGACTGACCAAGGGCCTATCCTGCTTAGCTTCCCACACCCAGTGAGGGTGGTTTGCCATCCTCTCCCTCTGTGTAGCAAGCCTGGGCTTCCTTGGGGGTCTCCCACCCAGGCCAGACAGGCACCGGTGATTGGCCACTTCCTACCTCTGTGTAGCAACCGTGGACCACTGGGGGGGTCGCCCAGCCAGCCTTCCTGAGATCTGGTGAAATCGGGCTGGCCTGAGCGATCCAGGCCAGGGTGGCAATCACCAGAAGGGGCTTGGCGGGTCTGCGACCTGCAGATGTTCATGGACTACAATTCCCATCACGCTTTGCTTTTGTTTCGCAACCAGCAGGGATAATCCTCGGTGCAAAGAATCTGCAAAGGGAAGTTGTTACAGGTCAGAGGGGTGGCCAACCTATGGCGCTCCAGATGTTCCTGGACTACAATTCCCATCAGCCCCTGCCAGCATGGCCAAATGGCCATACTGGCAGAGGCTGATGGGAACTGTAGTCCATGAACACCTGGAGAGCCGCAGGTGGCAGACCCCTGCTTGCCTGCCTGAGCTGAGCGACCGAGGAGTTCCTCGTACTGACCAGACGACCGGGCCCGTCTCCCTCCCTGCGCCGCAGCCTCGCGAGACCGTCTCCTCTCACCCTCCTGTAGGGCTTCGCCGGCGTCCACGTTCTCTCACTTTCGATTGGAGGGAGGAAGTCACGCGGGACAGAACTGGCCAATGGCTGCTGCCGAGAGCCGGGCACGCCGGGCGGCCCTGAAGCCAGAGGCATCAAGGGCAGGGCGAGGCCTACAAAGACGCCCGCGGGGAGCGGCGGTCTCGATTAGCCGCGGTGGCTGCGGGCCGGCTGGCTGACAGGGCGCCGAGCGTGAATCCAAAAAGCGAAGCCTCCTCCCGCCAAGCAGAGCGCCGCCTGAATAGGGTTGCTGAGGCAGTTCATTAACTGCTTCACTCCTGGATTGTGTGACTGGCGCTCCATTCCATTCCATAGGTGTCAAACTTGTGGTCCTCCAGATATTGTGGACTACAGTTCCCATCATCCCCTGCCAGCATCATGCTGGCAGGGGATGATGGGAACTGTAGTCCATAATATCTGGAGGGCCACAAGTTTGACACCTGTGTATTATTCAATTTGTAACCCGCCCTCCCCCGTATGGTTCAGGGGGGTGAACAACAACAATGTAAACAACAAACATCATGAGTCACAGTCAATCAACAAAACATCAGTAGGCATAACATTACCAAATAGTAAGGACATCAATAAACATGAACAATGTAAGCAGCAAATAACAGTAATCATAACATTTCACATTGTAAAAATATCATAAACATAACATCACCAATGAAAACATTCAATAAACATAGCATAGTAGCATGAAGTGTGACAGTTGCCAACCTCCAAGTGGGGGCTGGAGATTTCCCGGAATGGCAGCTGATCTCCAGGTGACAGGCATTGTTTGTTGTGTGTGTTTTTTTTTTTTAAAGTTGTCTCACTTTCCCTGGAACAAGTAGCTGCTTTGGAAGGGGAACTGCACGGTATTCTACTCACCCACCCACTCAGGCTTCACTGTTGAATCTCCTCAACCCCGGGCGGTTGGCAACCCTAGAAGCGGAGAACCTGAAAGGCCCAGCTGGTAGTTAAGGTGTGGTTGTGGTGGAAGCGAACTCTGCAGAAGAGAGACGTTGCTCTTTGCTTTTGTTTCCCAACCAGCAGGGATAATCCTCGGTGCAAAGAAACTGCAAAGGGGAGTCGTTATAGGACGGGGTGGCCAACCTATGGCGCTCCAGATGTTCATGGACTACAATTCCTATCAGCCCCAATTGGCCATGCTGGCAGGGGCTGATGGGAATGGTACTCCATGAACATCTGGAGTGCCATAGGTTGTCCAACATTGTTATAGGCTGACACAAGATCAGACCTGGTGAGCTTTTTGGCAAATCTTACTTTATGATTATTGATGTTTGTTATGTGATGCTATGATGTTATAATGTTGATGCTTTGTTACTGTAACTCCGAGGTTGGAATGTAATATTTATTATAGTTTAGAATGCTGTGTCATAATGTCATGTTGTTTACTGATGTTATGTTTCTGCTAGTTGTTATTAAGTGTTATGATATTGTTATTTTGCAGCTGTTGTTCACCGCCCTGAGCCCTTCGGGGGAGGGCGGTATATAAATCTAATAAACCATAACCAAAGTGACTCCAGCCCAAACAAACTGAAACCAGTTATTTTAGACCACAGTCGCTCCACAACACAGTAAAATCTGCCCCACTTGGACACAGTTGGGGCAAGTAATTTCCTCCCCGGCGGAGAGGAAGCGGTTAACAGTCTGCAACTCCCAAGAGGTCACTACTCCGCCTCTTTAGGGGACGGCCCCGCCCCGTCACTCCCTATTGGTTGGACTCCGGCAAAGAAAACTACTTCTCCCAGCGACACTCGCGCGCGGAGCGCCCCGTCGCTAGTAGACGGCCGACACTGCGCACGCGCGGTAGCCGGCGAGTCTCTCTCGCTCTCCCGTTGCCAAGATGGCGGACGACAGTGAGGCAGCAGTGAAGCGGCCGCCGGGGGAGGAGAACGTCCACGGGCACTGCAGCGACTGCGAGAACGAGGCCGAGCACAGCCACAACCGAGGGTAAGCAAGCCGGAGCGGCGGCCGGGAGGGTCGGTCGCGGCCCGGCCGCCGGCCGAGGGGAGCCGCCCTGGACGGGCTGAGGGAGAGCCCGCCTTTCTCCCGCCCACTCCGCCACTGCTTGTATCTGATTGGTCGAGGGCGCCCAGCTTCGGCCTTCGGGCCAATCCAGAAAGAGTGAGGGAGAGGCCTGCCATGCCGGGAGGGGAACTCCTCGGTGGTGCGGGAAGGTGGGGCACTCTGCATATGCTCAGGGGAAGCCCTTTTCTCCTCCGTCATTTTGCTGTAGCCTGGAAATCCTCCTTTTAACCTCGCCCATAGGTTTTAAGAAGCTTTAAACGAGTTTTTAACATTAATTTTAATAGGTTTTGTGAATGTTTGTAAGTTTTAACAGACTTCGTGGATTTCAAATAGGTTTTATTGTTATACTGTTATCTATTGTAGTTATTTTCAGGTGTATCAATATCTTATGGGTTTTGTCTTGTGTTATAACCCACCATGGACTTTTGGATGTTGGGCAGGCTAAAAATACATATAAATGAATAATAGGAAAGCAATATGTAGGTGTTTTTTTTTAAGCTTGGCAGGATGTTTTGCCAGCTGACTGTAGTTATTCTGTCTGAGCCTAACCGAGCTAACAGGATTATCGTGTGGTTTATTTTTATTTATTTTATTGTGTGTTTGATATCCTACCGTTTCAAAAGCTGGGCTCAGGGCAGCTAACAACATTCAAAGGCATCAGATCCATGACATATCATAATAAAATTATGTATAAAACAATAGTTTTGAAACATACAGCACTAAAAAGTTGTAGTAATCGTCTAAAATTCCCATAAACCTTGCTGCACCAATATTCCCAAATTAATTTACGTTGCCGATTGGTATTGTTAATGTATAATTTCTTCCTGATATCATTCCGGATAATGGAGAAGAAAAGAAGCCTGTTCTAGCCTGTGCTCCTTAGAGCATAGGTGTCAAGCTCGCGGCCCTCCAGATGTTATGGACTACAGTTCCCATCATCCCTGCGAGCACATTGCTGACAGGGGATGATGGGAACTGTAGTCCATAACATCTGGAGGGCCACGAGTTTGACACCTATGCCTTAGAGGAAAGGTGGTACAGAAAGTTTTGTGAAACCAGTGCTGGCTGCTGCCGTTTTGCACCAGACTGGGGCTTGTGGGGCTTGAGAAGAGGCCCGAAGTTACTGCCACCGGGCTCCAAGCAAGGGGCAGCCCTCACTCAGTGCAAGATGGGTGGAGGCTGGTGCTGGCGGTCAGCTGTCCAAGTAGGGAGGATCCAGGCAGCTCCACACTGGGTGGCTAGGCTGTGGACAGGCCACCCACACACACAAGGCTGGAGTTAGCTGCTTTTGTTACTCACCGTTCTTGATATCAGCTAAATTTTTTCGAACACTTTAAAAGCAGCCTCAGGTGTGGCTGTTTTCTACAAACCTCCCCTTCTCCCCCCACATCTGTTTATATACCTATTTTCTGTCTTGACAAACTTTCAAGGAGGCTCAAAGTAAGGCAGAGTTGGTGCAACATACACAGTTCATTGATTGAGAAAGATATTAGAGACTGCGACGTAAAATGTCATCTCCCGCGTTCTTAGACGTTACTGGTTCTTTGTAATATTTCTGCCCCACCTTTTCTACCAAGCCTTAGGTTTGCAACCTCCGCCTGCTGTTCACCTTCTTCTCCTGCTGCCGGGGCCTTTCCGCCTGCCCTTGCTTCTGGGGCAGATGGGAGAACAGTGGGTTTTGCCTCAGTGTGGCATGGACACACAGTGTCCCCACTTATGGCACAACGCAACAACAATAAAATAAGTCGAGAAACTAGATAAGACTAGCAACAATCATGTTAAAACATAGTTAAGAGCAGTAGTGTAACAGAATAAAAAGATCTTAAAGTATTGCATTGCGCCTCAATGCCATGCGCACGGGAGAGGGAGAGCGTTCCAAAGTCTGCACACCAGAGCAAGGAAGGTGTCCTCTTTGTTAATGGCTTTTCTTTTCTTCAGAAGGCGAGAGTATGCAAATAGTGGCTTCTTGGGGAAATCTTAATTGATAGACCTGCAGCAATTGATGGTCTGAGCGGTTTTGAGTTTTAAAATTATCACCAGGCATTTGAATTTAGCACGAAAACTAACCTGCAAGTCAGTGCACATCTTTTCACACTGGAGTGACGTGTTCACAATGTTTGGGTCAGTTAACAATCTGATCGTTGTGTTTTGCATCATCTGAATTTTCCAGGTGCTTTTCAAAGGCAGCCTGTAGAGAGAGTGGTGTGGCATCGTGGCCTGTTAAAACTAGAGCACATGTACGAAACCAAGTTTTCGTTCTGTCCCATGAAAAGCTACAGCTGGAACACCAAAGTGGAGGTCCTACAGTGGACCGACTGCAAAAGTTCACCATGGCTGCAGAGAAAATGCTTTCTTCCTTCAGGTGTGCAGCTCAGCTGCCGTAGTTGGGTGGTGCTGGAAACTTTCCTCTCATCCTCTTCCCCAGAGCAGGCTGCCCATTCTCAGAGGCATATGGGGGGGGGGATGGCACCCAGGGACAACCTGTCCTCCAGCTGACTGCCTGTCCCCCCACCCCCCGCCGGTGCCCCAGGGGTTATTTGACACCCCCCTGTCCCTGTGGGTGGTACGCCCCTGCTCATTCTTGCTGTCTGCCTTCCAGGGGTGTCAAATTCGTGACCCTCCAGATGTTCATGAACTACAATTCCCATCAGTCCCTCCCAATGTGAGCATTGGCTAACTGGCAAGGGCTGATGGGAATTGTAGTTCATGAACATCTGGAGGGCCATGAGTTTGACACCTGGGCAAGGCTTCTTAGACAATACTTCAGCAGAATACTCAGAGCTCTCTCCTGGCCACCCACCCATTCAGGGCTGAAAAGCATCACTTATACCTCCATTGACAGAGTTATGTGTATGCTCCTATCACCAAGGCTAGTATGGTAACAGGAGGAGGTTTCTGTGTTTTCCCCGAATGCAAAGGTGCCTCGTGTGCAAACATCTCTAGTGTAGACAGTGGAGGATTTTCTGTTTGTCTTACCCGTGTGGGAGCTTCTGCTAGCTGAGACCTCTTTTCTGAAATAAAATTAGCTGTTGCACAAAAAAGGTTTATCTTTTGTTGGAGGGGTGGATTGGGGCTTGGTGAGATATGGGTTCAAACACCTGTTCTCTATGAAACAACTCACTAGGTGATTTTGACTCCAGTCGTGTTCCCCCAGCATAACACATGTCACAGCATTGCGGGGAGAGTAGAATAAAAGGAGGGGATTGTGTGTGTTGGCCTAATAACGTGATTAAAGGGGGGGAGGATAAAATGAGCACATTTTCAAAGCCTTACCTTTTTTCTGAGACAGCGGCCTCCTTTTCTGTATGTGCCTCTGACTCAGTGGTTCTCAACCTTCCTGATGCCGCGACCCTTTGATACAGTTCCTCATGTTGTGGTGACCCCCAACCCTAACATTTATCCATTTTACAGATGGAGAACCCTGATGCAGAGAGTCTTAGGTGACCCCTGTGAAAGGGTCGTTCGACCCCCAAAGGGGTCCCGACCCCCAGGTTGACAACCACTGCTCTGACTGGAAGAAGCAAGTCGAGAGGAAGCGACTTCTTTGTGTGTGTGGCTTCTTCTGGTTCGCACAGGAATCTCTCATTATTTTTTGCTGTCCCTTCTAGCAATTCTCTCCTGCTGTGCAATTTGGGAATTGCTGGCTTGGTCTTCACGATGCCCAGAGAACGAACGCATTCATACAAGTTTGGCTTGTTTGTGGGAAAGGCAGAACACTTCCTTGGTCGCGACGTGATCTAAAATTTGGGGAACGGGGCAAAGTAGCAGGTGGGAGAAAAATGGTGTGCAGGTGTGATCAGAGAGAAAGTTGCGCCGTGGCTGCTGGGCCGGGAAGAGGGGCTGGCCCCGGCTCTTCCTTGCGAGTAAGCGCCTTTAAAAGTAAGCACTTACTCGTGAGTCCAGCCCCTTTTCTCGGCCCAGCAGCCGCGGCGTAAATTGCGCCACGGCTGCTGGGCCAGAAGAGGGGCTGGTCCTTGCTCTTACTCAGAGGAAGCACTTTTAAAAGTAAGTGCTTGCTCGCAAGTAAGCCCAGCTTACTCTCAAGTTGGGGTCCAGTCCCTCTTCCCGGCCCAGCAGCCGGAGCACGAGAGAAACTCGCGCCACGGCTGCTGGGCCAAGAAGACGGACTGGAACTTGACTCACGAGTAAGTGGGGCTCCGTTGGGGTGGGGAGGGGGGGCGCCCAGAAGAGGTTTTGCCTCCGGGCGCCATATGTCCCCCACATGCCTGCTTGGCACCTGTTGAACTTTTATTTGGTGGCGTTAGGTTGCAGCCCCTGCTGCTCAGTTCATGTTCTGGCCGTCTCCGCTGCTCCTGAGAAGTGGGCAAACTGTTCATGATGTCTAGTAGTTGGAGGACAATTGTGCCTAGTTGGAGGGAGTTAAGATCTCCTTAACCTTATCTGACCAGAGGGCTGGCTCTTCCTCACCTACGTTGGCAGGTGGCAGAGTTGCTGGTGCAGATTTTCTACTCTGGTCGCTGACACGTTTGCTTAGAGCCGTAAAAAAAAAACCTGCGGTGGAAATGGTGGGAGGGGAGAAGGAAGGTTGCATCATGAGGCTTGTGGTTCCAGAGGCTTCTGAAGCGAACATTGCTCAGATGCTCGTGCTCTTCTTTGTCTGAAGGTTGGCACTAGCAAACTTGTTGCTGTGATTGATCACTTGTCTTGACAACAACCCTAATCCCTCCCCCCCCCCAAACACACACAGACATGGCTTCAAAATGTCCCCTTTCTGGTTTCTGCACCAGCAGCAAGAGAAGGCTTGGGTGACTTTGGGGTAAGGAGTTTTGGCCTCACCCTGACTCTGCTGACAATAATTGCTGCTCTACTTTTTGGAGATCTTCCATTAGCCTGTGGGAAAACAGTGGGAAACAGTTGAACCCCTCAGTTGTTAAATATTCAGAAATACTGTAAAACGGGACTGGAGAAATCAAAGGGTTTGTGTGTGTAATGATGATGCCAGATATACTGGTGATATACAAAGGGTTTGTGTGTGTAATGATGATGCCAGAAAGTTAAGTTGTTCCATTTCCCTTTCCCTGTTCCAGAAGCTTTCTGCGCTCCCTGATACCAACTGGATTTTCTGGTCCTGCTGCCACACTTGGGGGTGTGTTATACGAGCCTGCCAAAATGTAACACAGCAGACTTCGTTCTTATCTTGATGTGTGTTCCACGTCAGGCTCTCTTGTTGTGGTGTGACTCACGAGCTCTAGAGCTGCAAAACAGTGATCTTTTCCAAAAACATAGAGGCCAAAGCTGTGGGGATTTGAGCGGACCCATTCAGTTGCGTCCCTTGAAAGGTTATTTGGGAAGAAGAGAACGATCTTAGAAGATGGGAGCGTTCTGATAGGACTGTTGTCTCGTTGAAGTCCTGACTAGGCTACTATTAGGGAAGTCCGAATCACCTCTGCATTGCAGCGGGACAGACAGAGGTGGCCTTTCACCCAGGCGCTGCGTTCTGCTTTGGTCTCTGAGCCGGTTGAAAAGGCGTTCTTTTCTCTGCACGGAGCTCCCGGGTTGCCCTTTTTCCTCTGGGCCATTTTAAGTAATCTACTCTGCACTCAGGAGATAACTTGTGATCTCTTGTGACACACATTGTGGGTTGGGTAGGGGGTGGCTAAGCTGTGGGGGTGTCAAACTCATTTGTTATGAGGTCCAGATGTGACATAAATGTGACTTCGTCAGGCCATCCGGGGGGGGGGGGGGGGGCTGCACTAATGAGCCTACAGTGAGGTGGGGAGACTGCCTTGAAGGGTCTTATTAAGCCCATCGCAGCTGCCTCAGGGTCCCTTATTGAGTTTTATGGGTGACTAGAGATTTCAACCTGTCCCCGTAACTAACTGCCAGACCAGGGAGCAGGTGTGTGTGGGGGTCTCTTTCTGGAATCTTTGGGGGGGGGGGTCTCTAGCAGCAGTGGCGTAGGAGGTTAAGAGCTCGTGTATCTAATCTGGAGGAACCGGGTTTGATTCCCCGCTCTGCCACCTGAGCTGTGGAGGCTTATCTGGGGAATTCAGATTAGCCTGGGCACTCCCACACACGCCAGCTGGGTGACCTTGGGCTAGTCACAGTTCTTCTGAGCTCTCTCAGCCCCACCCACCTCACAGGGTGTTTGTTGAGAGGGGGGAAGGGAAAGGGGTTTGTAAGCCCCTTTGAGTCTCCTGCAGGAGAGAAAGGGGGATATAAATCCAAACTCCTCCTCCTCCTCCTCCTCTTCTTCTTCTTCTTCTTCTTCTATTTCAGTCCTTTCTGGAATCACTCAAAGGATGATCTAGCACAGGGGTCTTCAACCTGCAGCTCTCCAGATGTTCATGGACCAATTGGCCATGCTGGCAGGGCTGATGGGATTTGTAGTCCATGAACATCTGGAGAGCTGCAGGTTGAAGACCCCTGATCTAGCATTTTTGTTTTGAGTTGTGGGGTGAAGTTAGAATAGCATTTCACAGAAAGCAGCTGTTGAAAGTGCAAACGGTGGTTTTTAGAGATGGAGCTAATGTACTCTGCAGTTGATAGGTTTAGGAAAAGTTTTGTTTGTTTGTTTCATTGGGCAGATTCAGCCTTAAACTCACCTTTAAATATTTGGTTTGATTTTTCTCCTGCTGCCCTCTGCTGCAGCGGGCTCACAACAGAGCAGCATGAAAGTGATAAAATTATCAATTGTTGATTCTGGGTGGTTGCTTTTCACAGCAAAACCTTGCAGTGGGGTTCTGTGGTCCTTTCTGCCCCAGCCTGTGGTTTTGTAGCCCTGTGCATACGTTTGTGTGTGTCTGGGGCAGGTGCCATTTGGCAAACTGTGGCCGGCGTCGCGGAGTGGGCCGTGGCAGATACAGGATTTCACACAGTTCAGTTCGTTCCGGTTCTCTCCACTCAGTTTCACCACAATGTGTTGCCCACATCATGTGGAGGTTCCTCCCGTGGCTGGATTTCTCACCCAGGCATGTTCGGCCATCCCAGCGGTTCCGGAAAGGATCACTTGCTGTAATCATCATACCTGATTAGCTGTGGATTTGCTGGGTAGGATTTACAGGCTCCTAAACTTAAGGCGACGTCCGTTCAGCAGGCTCCGGTGTGATTTTATTGCTGAGGCGCTTCAGTTGGAAAGCAGCAGGTTTTACACCAGGCTTAACGTTACGGAAAAATTGGCTTAATGTGAAGAGGAGGTCAGCTGGGGCACGAGGAAGGCAACCCGGAAGGCTGCAGCATCTTTCAGGGGAGCCAGAGACGCGTCTCGTGTGGGATTTGAGGTTGTGAGAATAGAAAACTGGTTTTCAAACTGATCTCTGGGGGATGTTGTGTGAGAAGATCGGCAATGACCGACGGGCTCTTCTGCTTCCCTCGTAGTGAGTCGCCTCAGGCAAGACGCTCAAGTAAAAGTATTGCTCAGACTGGGGATCCAGCAGATCCCGGGGTCCATGGAGGCATTCCAGGAGGTCCACAAGTGCTTTACGGTTTAAACCTTTGCCTGGACCTCCAAGCCCTTCAAGCAGCAGTGGCTCAGTGGTTAAGAGAAGGTGTACTCTAATCTGGAGGAACCAGGTTTGATTCCCCGCTCTGCTGCTTGAGCTGTGGAGGCTTATCTGGGGAATTCAGATTAGCTTGTGCACTCCCACACACGCCAGCTGGGTGACCTTGGGCTAGTCACAGCTTCTCGGAGCTCTCTCAGCCCCACCCACCTCACAGGGTGCTTGTTGTGAGGGGGGAAGGGCAAGGAGATTGTCAGCCCCTTTGAGTCTCCTGCAGGAGAGAAAGGGGGGATATAAATCCAAACTCCTCTTCTTCTTCCTCAAGCACTGGTCCCTGGTGCACACCGCACTGTCGTGAGCCCTTCCAGAAAGCCCGCAGCAAGCTGCGCCTGCCACGCAAAGGTTGCTGTTTTCAGAGCAGTTCAGCAAGAACGGCAGGTGACGTTTGAAGAACATGTTCCAGGTAAAGTGCTCGCATGATCTGCCCGTGGCCCATGGGGTCAGGTCTCAGAAGGCCGTGGATTCTACGGAGCCATGATGGGTTCTGTAGACCCTGACCCAGGTTCTGCTCCATGTCACCCTCTGACTGAAAGGACCTTGCCCCGGAGGCAGCAAGAAACGTACATGTTGGCTTATGGTTCCTGGTCAGAGGCTAGTTGGTTGGCTCTGGGAAGAGGCCTGGAAGCCTTCAAAGTTGCTCGCAGAAAAGGGAAAAGGGCCGCGATCCTGCTGAACCGGAGTTTCTGCTGTTCATTTGAGGACTGTAGTCCATTCTCGGCAGATAACCGTGTGACTTCTCAAACTGTGTGGTGAAATCCTCTTTCACTGGAAAAAGAGGGTGAAAACCAGTCGCATACCTGAAGTGACTATGACGACTCTGTTGGGACTACCTGGGGCAGGAGTGGCCATCAGGTGCCAAGAGGGCAGGGGCGGGGGGGGGGGGGCTGAGATCTGCCTGGGCTCCAATGTTTTCCTCCACCAAACAGCAGCCTTCTCAGATATCTGGGCGGGGGTGGGGGGGCTGTCCCTTGTGCTGTGTGAAATTGATGAAATTACTAAATCTGTGTGTGTTGGAGAGCAGGTCCATTTGGCTGCTAGATGTACATTTGCAAATTCTAGATCTAAAAGCCGATCTCTGAGCCTATTGTACGCCTCTGAATAGGACATTAGGTAGAGAGATTCAATAGGCAGGCCGATGGAAATAATCTTTCTCACAGTTAGAGAGAACCAGGGGTTAGCCTGCGTGTCCTGCAGTGTCAATGAGACAAGGGAGCGTTCGGATGGCAGGTAGTGAAGGCGGAGCCAAAATCTGAAGGCTCTAAGCCAAGCTTTATGTTCCAGGGTGTTTTGCCCCAGTTCTAGTCACAGGGCTGCGTGAGGGACGCAGTTTGGAACTCCCATTACTTGGTGGGAAAACTTGGATTGGGGGACATTCAGAGCTTGGTTCACTGCTTGGATCCAGATGGGGACCCCATAGAGTAGTTGGGATTCAACCTTTGCATTGAAGATCCTCAAATCTGTGGACCTCAAGGAGAATTCTTCCGGGAATTTCATATGTCACAGACACAAGGAAACAGTCTTTTAAGTGTGGTGTTGAAGAGGGTAGTAGGAAAGTATACATTCCTGGTGTCTGATACGGTGTGTATGTGTCAGAGCTATGATGATGTTGCAAACATTAGTGGACAGGACAAAGCAGCGTGAGCCATTTTTCTAGAAAGAAAGTCCTCCTGCAGTTTTCGTTCCTTGCTCCCCCCACAGCTGGAATCTTGTATTGGCATCTCCTGCAGACAGTTCTGGCTGGGCAAGGGGATTGTTTACATCAACTTTATTCGCTTTTTTCTCTGGGAAGCGGCTGTACATTTGCCACAACTGACCCAGAGAGCTGTATCCCAGAGGCGTTCGCCTGCATGCTGTCAAATCGACTTTGCTGCAGTTGCCACATCTGGTTTCCCAATGCTGAGTTAGGTCTTAACTCTGTAAAGTTTTCCAGAGCCATGGATTCACAAATCCCATCAGCCAATTCGACCATGCTGGCAGGCTGATGATTCCAGTCCATGAACATCTGAGAGCTGCAGGTTGCAGACCCCTGGCGGCTGGAGCAGGGGTCTGCAACCTGCGGCTCTCCAGATGTTCATGGACTACAAATCCCATCAGCCAATTGACCATGCTGGCAGGGGCTGATGGGATCTGTAGTCCATGAACATCTGGAGAGCTGCAGGTTGCAGACCCCTGCGCTGGAGAAACTCTCTCATAGTGCCCATTTTGATGATACACGCAGGCAGGCAAAAAGTACGGTTTGCCATCTTTGTACGATTTTGTGGTATCGTCATGCCTATGGTGTGGCGTTTTGTGTCAGGTGAACCAAATCACCAAAGCATGCACACACACACACCCCCCCCCACACACACACACACAGTGTTACTTCACTGGCAGAATCTGTGACAGCCACACCTCAGTGAGAATTTACAGCCAGACTTTAAATGGACAGAAAGTAGAGCTGCCAGGATACGTGAACGGCTTGATGTTTCCAATGAATTCCGGATGCCCAGACTGCATCAGAAAATTAGGAAATGCTCACAGGAAGTTTGTAAAGAAGCAGCGTGTCAGCAAGCAGATAGCTGAAACTTACTACCCTGTTTCCCCAAAAATAAGCCCTAGCACCAATTGGCCATGCTGGCAGGGGCTGATGGGAATTGTAGTCCATAACATCTGGAGTGCCAAAGGTTCGCCACCATTGCCCTAGCATGATTTTTCGGGATTTTTGGAGGACGCTTGAAATATAAGCCCTACTCCAAAACTAAGCCCTAGTTACAGATTACCTGGCGCAGCTGATCTGGTCATGTGGGGGAGGGGGCAAAATCATGGGGGGAAAATAAGACATCCCCTGAAAATTAGCCCTAACACATCTTTTGGAGCAAAAATTAATATAAGACCCTGTCTTATTTTGGGGGAAACACGTAGATCCTGCTTCACAGTTTGAGCCTACAGTCAACAGACCTCTACTTAAAACTATCCTGGTTGAAATGGAGAAAAGGTTTGTTTTTCAAAAAACATTTACCTCCAAGTTCGGATTTCTTAATCGTATGAAGGAATCAGTTAGAGAGGTGGCTGAATTACCGAACTGCGGTTGATGGGCAGGATTTATTGGCAGAACCAAAGACTCTGGGCAGGATGCCCCCCCCCCCCGCCCCGGCCACTGTCCCCCACAGGCGACTTTGCGTTACCTGACATCTTGTTCACTGAGTCTTGCGTTCCCAAATATTGTTGCGGCTTTGCAGTTGGTGTTGACAATTCCAGTCTTGGTTGAATCAGCCGAAAGGAGTTTGAGCAAACTAAACTTAATTATCTTAGAGTTATCTTAATCGAGTTACACATTATCTTAAGTCAGTGTCACAGGATCAACAAGATACTTTTGTGGTCCTTTCAGTTGAATCACACAAAGCAGAATATGTAGATTTTGACACTGCAATTCGTTCTTTTGCCGCTGAAAAAGAATGAGGTGGAAATTGTTAATTTCATTCATTTGGAGGTGTAGCTTTCTAGAAATATTTCAGGCCTTCACATCTCTTGTGTGCTACGTTGCCAAAAGTATGATAGGATTTTGAGCTTGCAGACTTCATATGCAGTGCATGATGTTTAAAAGAATAGCGTTATGGAGAAAGTATGCTTGGGTGCTGTGTGGTTTCCGGGCTGTATGGCCGTGTTCTAGCAGCATTCTCTCCTGATGTTTCTCCTGCATCTGTGGCTGGCATCTTCAGAGGATCTAGAAAGCACAGAGGATCTAGAAAGCATGTGCTAGAAAGCACACAGCCTGGAAACCCCACAATACCCCAGTGATTCCAGCCATGAAAGCCTTCGACAAGACAAAGTATGCTTGGTATGGCACGATGGCATGTGTGTTATATATTGTTTTTATGCAGGGTAAGAAAAGGTCACTCAAATGTTGTGTCATTTCTCTTTACCACAATGAGCAAATTGAAATGGAAGACGGTGGGGTTAAGAAGAAAGGATTGGAACCAAAGGGAAGAAGGGGGCTATGCCAAGGGGAAAACGGCACCCACTTCTACGCACCCTCTTTTCTCAGGGCTCTCAGACGCTTGCAACTAGCTCCATCCCAGGACTCGGCTGTGGGGCCCCAGTTGCTCAGTGTCTTCTGGGCAGTGTTTTCTAAGGCAGTGGTTGTCACGCTTTCCAGACCCAAATCTATCTTTTAAAGCTTAGCTTTAAAAGGGGCTTGGACAGATTGATGGAGGAGAAGTCGATCTCTGGCTACCAATCTTGATCTCAGATTGCAAATGCCTTAGCAGACCAAGTGCTCGGGAGCAGCAGCAGCAGAAGGCCCTTGCTTTCACCTCCTGCCTGTGAGCTCCCAAAGGCCTCTGCAAGTAGCAGAGTGCTGGACTAGGTGGACTCTGGTCTGACCCAGCAGGCTCTTTCTTGTGTTCTTACCTTCAACCAGTAGGCAGAAGCATCTATTGATGTGCACAGGAAGTCACGTGACAGCTTGGTTGTCTCTCAGGAAGAGTTTCAACATCACTGGTGGGGTGGGGAGTCTGTGCTGCACATTCGTAGAATCATAAGAGTTGGAAGAGACCCCAAGGGCCATCCAGTCCAACCCTCTGCCATGCAGGAAGACACAACCAGGTGGAGTAATAGACCACTGACTAGTCAGGATAGGGAGGGAGCTGCTCAGGAGGAGAGAGTGAAGGCAGGAGAAAGCTTTTGGCTGGAAGGGCTCCTTCCTTAGCTTTAAACAATCCTCTCTACTGCTGAGTGGCCTCATTTCACTCTCCTGCCGCTCTTCTCAATACGCCTGCAAGTCGACCGACCATGGGCACGGTGTGTCTTTGTACTTCACGCATTCACAGCAGCAGCAGGTCTTTCTGGAAGGCTGCGAAAAAGGCAGCTCTTGAGGAGCTGGGTCACTGCAGGTCACAGAAGATGTGCAGGTCCCGGCCTTTGAAAGAGGGGAAGTGAAACCGCCTCCCTGCCCCAGTTCCTACGAAGTTGACAGGGTTCAGTTTGCGCATGAGCCAAAGAGAGGGCAGAGGCATGGAGTTATGCACACAGACCTCTGGGGGCTCCTGGACCACAGTCTGAGAAAAGCTGCTGTATTCAAATAAAATTGTGCTAATGCCAGAATAAAATGGTGAGAGCAAGTCTGATGGAGAGGTTAAGGAACTCTAATCCAGGTTCAGTTTTCCTCCTTCTACACATGAAACCTGCTCTGGTGACCTTGGGCGGTCACAGGTGTCTCTGAACTCTGTCAGCCCCACCTGTCTCACAAGGTGTCTGTGATGCAAGTGCGGGAAGGGAAGCCACTTTGAGACTTTTCAGTAGAGAAAAGTGGGGGTGTAAAAACCAGCTCTTCTTGAAGAAGCGTCGCCCATCTTCTACCTATCTTTGCTGACTTTTGATGTTTTGGCTTCAAGCAGTTGTTCAGGTTGGGTGAATAAACCGAACTCAGTCTTGGAGGACTGGGGTTTTCTGCCTGACACCTGTGGTCAGCATTTTTTGCCTGTTTTGCTTTCCCACCTCGACCGCCATTAATAGGGAATATCTAGGGCAGTGGTGGCGAACCTTTGGCACTCCAGATGTTATGGACTACAATTCCCACCAGCCAATTGGCCATGCTGGCAGGGGCTGATGGGAATTGTAGTCCATAACACCTGGAGTGCCAAAGGTTCGCCACCAAGGATCTAGGGTATGAGTTCCGCTTGCTCTGAAAAGCCATGGGTATTCTATAGCAAGATCTGCATGGGTTTCCTGGCAGGCAGGGTGCTGGTAGAGTTGGAGAAGGTCACAGAGGAAAGCCAAATGTCAGAAGAAGAGTTGGTTTTTATACCCCGCTTTCCTCCAATTTGAAGGAGTCTCAAGGCAGTTTTACAAACTGTTTTCCCCTCCCTCTCCCCAATACAGAGTTTGGAGAGGATTGAGGCTAGCCCAAGGTCACCCAGTAGGCTTCATGTGTAGGAGTGGGAGTTGTGGACCACAGTTCCCATCATCCCCTGCCAGCATGAACTGTAGTCCATAACATCTGGAGGGCTCTGAGTTTGACACCTGAAACGAACATATGCCTCCCCTTTCTCTCGGAATAAGGCAAACTTCTTGTTGAATTCAGGTCTTTCGCCCCCTCTTAAAAAGCTAGTCTCATGGGTCCTGTTACTCCAACCTTCCCACTCAGGACTAAGCCTTTGAGCGCAGGTGACTTTTCTCAAACGTGCACAACAAACACCTTCCAAGGAAGCCGGCCTTGTTCGCTTCGCCCCCCAGCCCGGTGATCTCCAAACCTTATTTTTATCCCTCAGCCCTTCACAGCCCTCCTGTCCTTTTCCGTTTGCTCCGCAGAGGCCTCAGCCCTTCCGATGACAGTGCGGGGAAGCAGAAGAAGAAGAAACCGAAACAGAAGAAAGAAAAGGGGGAGCAGATTGATTTGGCTCAAGACCAATCAGCCAAGGTAAAGAAAGGGGGTGAGGGGGCGGGACTTTCACGCAGGTTGATATTTCGATGCTTCAGCTGAAGTTAAACGATGGAGGATGTGGAGCTATTATTATTATTATTAATTCAGTTTAATAGACTGCTCTACTCCCGGAGGGCTCAGAGCGGTTTACATCAAATAAAGTCACCAAATAAACCACCAAATAAATTACAAATACAAACAGTCAACAATTCAACTAAGACTCAATACAATCAATACCCCTTCAGAGCAGAGGGGTGGCATTCAAGGGATGGCCGGGAGGGGCCCCAGCATCTGGACCTAGCCCACCGACCCTAGCAGAGGGAGGGGTGGCATCTAAGGGAGGGGATGGGGACATATGGGGCAAGGCGGTCTCATAGGTATAAGGGCCCCAGGCCGCAAAGGGCCTTAAAGATCAACACCAACTCCTTGAAGACTCTGGACATGGCCCACCCACCCTAGCAGAGGGAGGGAGGGGGAGGGGTGGCATGCAAGGGAAGGGGAGGGAGGGGGCCCAGCATCTGGACATGGCCCACCTACCCTAGGGGAGGGAGGGGGAGGGGTGGCATGCAAGGGGAGGGCGGGGATAAAGCTTGCCTACTCTGGGCTCGGAAGCAAGTATTCCCTTGGGCGTGGCACAGCGGTTCAGAACAGCAGGCTCCAATCTGGAGAACTGGCTTCAATTCCCCACTCCTCCATGTGAAGCCTGCTGCTGCCCGACCTTGGGCCAGTCACAGTTCTCTCCACACTCTCTCTGTCTCAAGGTGTCTGTTGTTGGGAGGGAAAGGGCAGCTGATTGTGGAGCTCTCTGAGGCTCCTTAAAGGGAGAGAAAAGCAGGCTATACAATCTTGGGTGACCTCTCTTTCGGCAGTTTCCTCAAACTACTGAAGGAGCTGCCAGTTGCGGGGGGTTCGTTTTTGTGGCCACTTGAGAGCTGGTCAAAAAGGCAGTATTGAAAATGCGTGACTTGACCTGTTCTCGAGGTAGAACTGGATGAGGGTGGGAGTAAATGTTTAAGTATTTGGGGAGAAGGTTTGCGAGGGAGGGTGGAGAGATGGCGGGACAGATACCTCCCCCACAAAGCGGGAGCGTATTGGGGGTCGGGGATGGGGGGGGATGGTCTATAAACCTGAACTTTGCATGCTCCCTTATTTGTTTTCCCACACTGGCGTGGACAAGCTTGACAAAAGGTTGTAAGCAAAACCCCAGACAAAGTAACCGGAATGGAATAACAAGGTAACACTTCCTCCAAAACCTTAAAGCCGTTGCTTTCACCTCCTGCCTGATAGCTCCCAAAGGGCACCTGGTGGGCCACTGCGAGTAGCAGAGAGCTGGACTAGATGGACTCTGGTCTGATCCAGCAGGCTCTTGGTTCTTATGTTCTGAAATCTTTCCCTTAGAGCAGAGCAAGAAGGTGGGGCTTGCCAGTCTGTTGATTGGTTCTCCGTGTTTTTTCCCGTGGCAGGTCAATTCGTTGCCCTTGCAGGTCAATTCGTTGCCTGCAGAAAGGATCCAGGAGATTCAAAAGGCCATCGAACTCTTCTCAGTAACTCATGGACCTGCCAAGACAATGGAGGAAGCCACCAAGCGCAGCTACCAGTTCTGGGACACCCAGCCGGTCCCCAAGTTAGGTACGTGCATTAAGAATCTTTTTCTGCGTACTATTATTTCAATCTGGTTGGAGAAAATAGAAAGATGTGCCCATTATTTTTTTTAGTGGTGATTAAGTAAGGTGGGAAAATGGGCTGACAGGGTGAGTGTATTACCACCACCGTCCCCCTCCGAGTTTGCACATTATCCAAGAAGCTGTGTATGTTGTGTGAGAGGGGCTCTTTGAGAAGAGGTGCCTTTCTGTGGCCAGAGACTGCTCTATGGGTCGGTTGGCTGAAGTCCTGGGGCAGAGCCCTTTTCTGTTATGGCCAAAGACACACAGGAAGTTGGGAGGGGAGGGATTGGGAGGCTGGAGTTGCCAAGGCGCAAGGATGGTGGGATACAGGCAAGCAGGGGCTGTGCTGAATCAGAAGTACACATCCGGAAGCCCCGGAGTTCTCCTCCATTGCTCAGAGGGCTGTCTAGGGCAGCACCATCCCCATTAAATTCTTTGCAGGGTGGCCCATGATCTTCTAGGGCAGGGGTCTGCCACCTGCGGCTCTCCAGATGTTCATGGACTACAATTCCCATTGACCAATTGGCCATGCTGGCAGGGGCTGACGGGATTTGTGGTCCATGAACATCTGGAGAGCCGCAAGTTGCAGACCCCTGTTCTAGGGCACTGACTCTGTAGAGCAGGGCTGGGAGAGCCCCCTGGCCACTCTTCATTGCACTTGGAGGAAACCTGTTCTCCCTTTTCCCTCACTCAGGAGAAGTAGTGAACACGCACGGGCCCGTCGAACCAGACAAGGACCAGATCCGCCAGGAGCCCTACACCTTGCCTCAGGGCTTTATGTGGGATGCCCTGGACTTGGGGGATCGAGGTGTGGTGAGTAGGGATCAGGCAGAAGTAACCCTCCTGGAAGGTTTTCCCTTGGAAACGGCCTTTCCTCTTCTCTCAGTGCTCCCCATTGTTAAGTGGAGTTCCGTTGTCCTTTTCTGTATTGCTGCCAGAGCTTCACCCATTCATGTTTTAGTCCTCCTCTTCACAACTTCAACAGATGCGCCCCCCCCCCCCCACCACCTTTGACTTCCAGGGAAGTTGGTACTTCAGCTGCTTTGAGCTCTCTAGAGCTCCCGGCCACACATGGCCAATTGGCCATGCTGGCCGGGGCTGATGGGAATTGTAGTCCATGAACATCTGGAGAGCCGCAGGTTGCAGACCTCTGCTCTGGGGACCTTCAATTTGACAGGTGACTAAGTTGGGGATTGATAAAAGAATTACTAATTCTGAATACATGCGGGATCAGTAGGTGCATGCTAGCCTCTCGGCTTTCAGAAGAACAACCCCCCCCCCCCCCACGCTCTCTCTCTTTACTCTCTTTCCTTATTCTGTAGTTTCACTTTTCCCCCTGCTTTCTATTATTTTTCAGGGTGTTTTTTTAAAATGTCTTTTTAAAGCATCATTGTTGTTTGCATCTATCTTATCCTTTTTTTTCCTAAATCCTTTTTATTGTTGTTGTTTGAAACTGCTTTCTCTGGGCATGCTCCTTTTGCCTCTCTTTTCACATCACAGTCTGACTCTTCTTCTTCTTCTTCACCATCCTTCGTTTTGATCAGGCTGTTTCTTCTCACTACTTGCTGCCTTATAAATTCCACCTGAAAATGAGGGGTTTTTTGTCCTCTTGATGCCAAGGAGAATTTTCTCCTTTAATTTGCTGTGTCGCCTGGAGCAGCAGTGGCGTAGTGGCTAGGAGCAGGTGTACTCTAATCTGGAGGAGCCGGGTTTGATTCCCCGCTCTGATACCTGAGCTGCGGAGGCTTATCTGGGGAACAAGATTAGCCTGTGCACTCCCACACACGCCAGCTGGGTGACCTTGGGCTAGTCACAGTTCTTCGGAGCTCTCAGCCCCACCTACCTCACAGGGTGTTTGTTGTGAAGGGGGGAGAGGGAAAGGGGTTTGTCAGCCCCTTTGAGTCTCCTTGCAGGAGAGAAAGGGGGATATAAATCCAACTCTCCTCCTCCTCCTTCTCCTCCTCCTCCTCCTCCTCCTCCTCCTCCTTCTTCTTCTTCTTCTTCTTCTTCTTCACAACCGCTTGCGCCAGTCAGGCCTTTCTGTTACCTTGAGCACTTTCAGTCCTATTCTTTGCACATCTCATTTATTCCAGACTAGGATCCGAAACTTTATTTTTCTGATTTAGAAATGGGACATCCTAGGAGTGTAGAAACGATTTTGGTTAACCTGGTGGCCTATTGCTACTGTGTGAGCCTTACAGTTTTATTTTCTCATTTTTTTTAAAAAAATCATCATATAGCATTTTTATTTTTGCGCGCTACTGTGTGATGCTGCTGTGCTGTGGTGAACAGCTTTGTGAGGTGGGTGCTTAGAACCCCAGGCAGGAAACGGAGCCTGAGAAAGTGACTTGTTAAAAAAAACCATACATGAGATTTCCTAGATCTCTGCAGTGCTATTTTAGTGGGCTGTCTTATATCCCCACATTGACCTTGTATAATTCTTGCAATTAGTATCTTGCTAGATAATCAGAGACAATTTTGCCTGCTTAAGCAGATCACACGTCTGTTTGGTTTCTTTAGCTCAAAGAGCTGTACACCCTACTCAACGAGAACTACGTGGAAGACGACGACAACATGTTCCGGTTTGATTATTCGCCAGAGTTCCTCTTATGGTAAGTGGCAGGTTTTCTTTGGTCCCCTCAGAGACGCAGTCCTGGTGGCCGTTTATTTTATCACTGGAGGGAGGGGGGAGTGTAGACTTTAAGTCTTGGTTTTCACTTTGTTTCCCACCTCTAGGACATAGGTGTCAAACTTGTGGCGCTCCAGATGTTATGGACTACAGTTCCCATCATCCCCTGCCAGCATCAGGCTGGCAGTAGATGATGGGAACTGTAGTCTATAACATTTGGAGGGCCGCGAGTTTGACATCTGTGCTCTAGAATCATAATAACATGAGTGCAAACACATAGTCTGCCTATTCTGGCATAACGAATCTGAAATATGGGGGCCCTGGAGGGAACAAAGGAATGCTTAAGGAGGCTGCATCTTTGAGAGCCCATAAAGCACTTTGCTCACACTGGATAGTCTGGTACAGGGGCTTGCAACCTGCAGCTCTCCAGATGTTCATGGACTACAATTCCCATCAGCTCCTGCCAGTATGGCTTGGTACTACTTTGTTTTAAGCTTAAAAAACAACTGCTACAAAACCGGTCCTGAAAAGGTGATGAAACTGCTCAGAAAACCCTGGAATTCAAAATGGGCTTTCTGGTCCCACAAAAACAAATACATTTTTATTTAGCATAAATGATCGTCCAGCTGTCTTTCAGACTCCTGTAGTGAGTCATTTGTCAATGAAGGTTATGAAAAAAAATCAAGAGCAGGGTCAAGAGGCAGTGAAATTCAGGAACTCCAGGGCTAGGCCAAGTTATGTATAATTCTAACGAAATCAAGAAAAGTAGAGAGACCGTTCACTGTAGCTGCTATTGGCCATTTTCCTAGTGCTTTAAACTACTTAATATTTGTCTACTTAAGTGTTCCGAGTGTTTTAAACTGAGGAATCCTTTGTTGTCCTCGGGGGAGATGGTATCAAACCTTTGATGAATTCTAAATCTACAGCACAGGTGTCAAACTCGCGGCCCTCCAGATGTTATGGACTACAGTTCCCATCATCCCCTGTCAGCATGATGTTGGCAGGGGATGATGGGAACTGTAGTCCATAACATCTGGAGGGCCACGAGTTTGACACCTGTGATCTACAGTGTTGCATGCTGGAGTCTGACTGCAGAGGCCTGCAAAAACAGAGGGAATAAACAGTGTGAATGGCTGGAATGTTTGCTTGTTGTGTGGCCATTGGTGTGCTGTTTATCAGAAGCACGGAGCAAAGGCTTCTAATGAGAACCTGCTTTCTCTCCAGGGCCTTGCGTCCTCCCGGCTGGCTCCCCCAGTGGCACTGCGGCGTGAGAGTCATCTCGAGCAAGAAGTTGGTGGGCTTCATCAGTGCTATTCCAGCAACTGTTCACATATATGAGGTGTACGTTCTGCTGCCTTTTGGGGCCTAAGCCCTGCTTTTCAGGAGACCCCGTTCCACTGACTCTCTTAGTGGATGGACGGTCGTGGCTGTCCTCGTGGACTGAAATCAGATTTCACTTTGAAGCAGAAATGCCTTGTAACCGACTGTTGAAAATAGTCATGCAGAAGGAGGAGGCTGGAACTCAGTTGGGCTTTGAGCTCCCAAACCTCTTATTTTGCCTTACTTTGGGGGGGATTTTATTGCTTTAGAAATTGACTTTATTTTTTAAAAATCAGAATCTATCTTTCTGAAGTAACTCATCCCCCAGGAGGCTGACATTATGGAGAGACAGGTGGAGGTGGTCCCCTGTGCACGCATTACTGAACCTTGAGGTGATGTCACATCACCTTTGTGTATAGGGTGGTTTGCCGTTGCCTTCCCCGGTTGTTTACACTTTACCCCCAGCAAGCTGAATAGTCATTTTATGGACCCTGGAAAGGTGGAAGGCGGAGTTGACCTTGAGCCGGCTGCCTGAAACGGACTTCCAGTGGGATCGAACTCGTGTTGTGAGCAGAGCTTGGACCGCAAGGCAGCAGCTTCCCGCTCTGCTTTGAGTAGGGGCTTAATCCTGCGTATCTGACGTCCTCGTCTGGCACCTCAACATGGCAGAGGCCAGAAATGGAGTCTTCCTCACGCTTTTTATTTTTGTCTTCCTCTTAAGGGAAAAGAAAATGGTGGAGATAAACTTCCTGTGTGTGCACAAGAAGCTGCGTTCCAAGCGGGTGGCGCCAGTTCTCATCAGAGAAATCACCCGACGGGTGCACTTGGAGGGGATTTTCCAGGCTGTGTACACTGCAGGGGTGGTGCTTCCAAAACCGGTGGGGACCTGTCGGTAAGGGCTTGATAGATCCCGGCTGCATTCCAGCTTTTCCTTCCAGCAGCTTCTTTCTAGAGTTATGCTGACTTGTCACAGGTATTCTCTCTGTACGACTCACCTGGCAGGCTCACCCGGGGCCTTGAAACCTGCTCCATGTCGAAATGTGGAGTGTCGGCCCTGATCTCTACGATTTGTAAACACAAACAGGAAATGAGCCGTCAAACCTGAGGTGAAAAACACTCAGCCAATTAACCGACCTTTGTGGCTGAACCAGCCTGTCCCGGAAATTGCTGGGAGCAAAACTGTAGAGCCCGACGAAACTCTTTGGGTGTAGATGTTCGGAGCAACAATATGGCATGTGTGGATTGTGAGTGTCCAGCTGGCATTTCCCAAGCTGTGTGTCGGACGCTCAACAGCAGGGGTGAAGGTGCTTCGTACGTTCTCGGTGCTCTAGGGCACCGTCACACACAGCTTGAAAATGACGCGTTGCCTGTGCTCCAACCTTCAGTTCTTCTGGAAAGAAACAAAGCTCCATTTCTACCTTTGCCCTCAAGTCTCCTGCCAGTTTCCGCCTTCCTGTCATTCCTCCGGATCCCCTTGTCTCCAAGGAACACCATTTTGAGGAGACAAGTGAGCCGGGGGAAGTAGGAAAGCTCCGTGCTCCTGACAGAAAACTTGTCCTGAATCCTGCCTGCTGAGCTAGCAATGTTAATATGTTAGAGCAGTGGTTCTCAACCTTCCTAATGCCACGACCCTTTAATACAGTTCCTTATGTTGTGGTGACCCCCAACCATAAAATTGGTATATATAGAATATAAAAAGACCGTTTTCCGATGGTCTTAGGCGACTCCTGTGAAAGGGTCGTTCAACACCCAAAGGGGTCCCGACCCCCAGGTTGAGAACCACTGTGTTAGAGTCAGTATTGTCTGCTCTGATTGCCAGGATCTTAGGCCGAAAGGTCTCTCTGGGCTCTCAGAGGTCTTTCATATCACCTGCTCCTGGATCCTTTTAATAGGAAATGCTGGGAATCCGGAACCCCCTGCCTGCCGAGTGGAGGCTCTGCTGCTCAGCACACAGGAGGCCTTCCCAGTATTCTGAGAGGCTCCCAAGAGAACGTGCCGGCCCCTTTTTCTGAGCCTCATCATGGTGCCTGCCTACAATGTCAGTTAAAAAAAATGAGCCTGTGGATGTCTATAACATTTTGGAGACACTTAGTTGGGCTTCGTTGGCAGGATTCACATTTCCCTCGGTGAAGCGAGCAGCGTGACAAATGAGCTGAATTAATCAGGAAGCCTCCTCCTTTCGGCAGGTATTGGCACCGGTCCCTGAATCCACGCAAGCTGATCGAAGTGAAGTTTTCCCACCTGAGTAGGAACATGACTATGCAGCGAACTATGAAGCTTTATCGGCTACCAGAGGTCTGTGCTGGGCTGGGCTGGGCTGGAACCTAATCAGGGCCCCTGGGTACAATCCTTCTGAGTATCCCCTCCCCTAAAGGTCATTCCCCAAGCACAAAGCAGTGGAGTTCACTGCCTCAGGGTGCGGTGGAGTCTCCTTCTTAGGAAAGGAATTGATCATAAAACTGCAAAGATTGTCATGCCCTTATATAAAGCAGTGGTGCGACCGCACTTGGAGTCCTGTGTTCAGTTCTGGTTGCCACATCTCAAAAAGGATATCGAAGAGATAGAAAAAGTGCAGAGAAGGGCAACGAGGGTGATTGAGGGACTGGAGCACCCTCCTTATGAGGAGAGGCTGCAGCGTTTGGGACTCTTTAGTTTGGAGAGGAGACGGCTGAGGGGGGATAGGATTGAATATAAAATTATGCATGGGGTAGAAAATGTTGACAGAGAGACATTTTTCTCTCTTTCTCACAGTACTAGAACCAGGGGGCATCCATTGAAAATGCTGGCAGGGGAGAATTAGGACTAATGAAAGGAAACACTTCTTCCCGCAACATGTGATTGGTGTTTGGAATATGCTGCCACAGGAGGTGGTGATGGCCACTAACCTGGATAGCTTTAAAAGGGGCTTGGACAGATTGATGGAGGAGAAGTCGATCTATGGCAGGGGTCCCCAAACTACGGCCCGGGGGCCAAATGTGGCCCCCTGAAGGCATTTATCCGGCCCGCCAGGCATGGCAGCGATGGCTCCATTCATGTGCAGTGGGGGCTCGAGGGAGAGGAGGAACCGGCCCCAACGGCTGTTGATTGCAATTACATGATGGCACCCCCAAATCTCCATGAATTTTCTGACCCAGAGTTGGAAACCTTACACGTGGCAACTCCTGCTCCGCCCTTCCCTCTCGGCTACTCCATGTGTTGCTCTCAGGCTTTCTGTTCCGCCTCACTCCCATTGGCATCAGCCAGGCTGGCGAATCGCTCGCTGGCTGCTAGGGAGGAAGAACCCAGGAAGATACCTAATCCTGGGTTAGATGGAATGCTTCATTGGGAAAGTTCTGCTTTTTTTTACAGGGGAAGGTATTCCACAGCCTCCCCAACAATATTTGGAGCCCACCCTGTACTTGACATACTTTGGTCACTGTTCTAAAAATAGACCATGACAGAAAGGCTGAAAGGTGAAATCAAACATTTTACAACCATTTGTGCATAGGAATTTGTTCATAGTTTTTTTTAGTCCGGCCCTCCAACAGTCTGAGGGACAGTGAACTGGCCCCCTGTTTAAAAAGTTTGGGGACCCCTGATCTATGGCTACCAATCTTGATCCTCCTTGATCTCAGATTGCAAATGCCTTAGCAGACCAGGTGCTCAGGAGCAGCAGCAGCAGCAGAAGGCCCTTGCTTTCACCTCCTGCATGTGAGCTCCCAAAGGCACCTGGTGGGCCACTGCGAGTAGCAGAGTGCTGGACTAGATGGGCTCTGGTCTGATCCAGCAGGCTAGTTCTTATGTTCTTATACCACGGGGGACAGCTACAGTGTTTCGTTGAGTCTGACAAGTCCCTAGTTCACTGTCGTATCCAAAGCCCTTTTAGAGGGTGGTTATCCAGCGGTACTGACCTACTTATTGAGCGCCGATAACACTTCTAAAAAACCCCAGAGTTTGTCAGGAGATAGTTTGAAAACCACTGTTGTAAAGACACCCCTCCTTTCCCTGTGAAACATGACTTCTGGGACCTGAAGAGGCTTTCCTTCCTGGAAACAGCTTGCCTTCCTCAGAGGTCTCTTCTGCTTTTCTTCTCCTCTAGACTCCCAAGACTCCAGGGCTGCGGCCGATGGAGCACCGAGACATCCCTGCTGTGCACAGACTCCTGGCCGAATACCTGAAGCAGTTCCACTTGACCCCGGTCATGAATCAGGAGGAGGTGGAGCACTGGTTCCTGCCCCAGCCCAACATCATCGACACCTTTGTGGTTGAGGTGAGGCCTTCCCTTCCCTTCCTCTCCACTGCCAGGGCTCTTTGGAGCAGGCGCTGGGAAGGAGGGCCTCGGTCTTCCTGCACGCTCCTTCCTTCCCTCCCTCAAGTGAAACAACAAGAATACATTATATGCGGTATGCTTGTGTGCAGGTGTACATAGTTTAGGTAATTTGTGCACATTGCAGAAGGCCCATTTTCCTGGGTGTAAAATTTGCTACTTACACACAGAACTGGGGATCTTTTTAAAGAGGAAATGTACGCAGCCCTGACATCGGATGTAAGAGCAGTCCTGGGATAATGACAGATAATGATAGAGGGGGGAAGGGCAAGGAGATTGTAAGCCCCTTTGAGTCTCCTACAGGAGAGAAAGGGGGGATATAAATCCAAACTACTACTCCTCCTCTTCTACTTCTTCCTCTTCTTCTTCTTTTTCTTCTTCTTCTTCTTCCTCTTCTTCCTCTTCTTCCTCTTCTTCTTCCGCTTCTTCTTCCTCTTCTTCTTCTTCTTCCTCTTCTTCTTCTTCTTCTTCTTCTTCACATGAAGTACTTCTGAGCATTCGAAGGGCTGTATAAATTCAGCAGCTGCTCTTGCTGGGCCTGGCCGTGTACATGAATCTGCCTGCTACTGGATCCCAACATCCAGCCGTCTTGGTCTTGTCTACTCGGAGTGGCTCTCTGGCAGAGAGGTCTTCCCCATCACCTGCCTGGTCCTGGTAGAGATCCCAAGGGCTGAAGCTGGGGCCTTCTGCTGGCCGAGCAGCCCTCCTCCCACTGAACTGTAGCCCCAGACCCAAAGAGCAACTTTGAGAAAACACTCTTAGAGGCTCCACCTATGACCTTGTCTTCACCCGCAGCTAGATCAAGCGGTGTAGTTCTGGTGTAGGTAGATTTCTGCCTCTGCAGGGTGGGAGAGGCCAGCTGCTACACATTTTAAAAAAACAAAACTGTTTCTGCAAACCAAAGCAACATCAGGGTGAGAGTCTCTAGCTTCTTGCTGGGCCAGATTTCTGCATGCGTGGCAGCATTCCAGGTAAAATACCTGTTTGAAGCCTGCCACACTCTACCACTTCATTCGACTGCTTGTCTGGGCTGGGTCCATAGCCAGATATTACATGGTGAAGGGGGTCCTAAGAACACTAATGGGGGCCAAGCTCCCGTCATTCTAAACCCTGGTGAGGTCATATTGAACAGTCGTACTGATAGGAATTCTTCCACACTCACCTGGGTATGTACAAATCTGTCATTTGTTACAGTCATTTCTCTTTGAAGAATGGGCTGTTTGCCAGACTTAAAAAAAACTTTCATGACGTATAAGATGTAGTTCAGCCAAAATGTAGCACCAGCTGCGGTCCTGTTGCCTGCCTGCCTGCCCTTAGTTTACATGTGCAGTTGTTATTGCAAACAAGCACATGCAGAATCAACCATGTATGTGTAACATGGCATGCAGTCAGCTATCCGGGGGAAGTGATCTGCTCACAATCACACTGGGGGTCCTTCGTTGATGAGGTGGAGCTGTGTTCCTTCCTCAGCAGAGGGGACCACCTACACCAAAGGGGAGGAGTCAAAACTGTTCAAAAAGCAGGAGTGTCTGCAAAGTGCTGTCAAATTGCAACTCACTTATGGTGATTCAGTAGGATTTTCAAGGTAAGAAAAGAGTATGGTTTGCCACCGCCGCCTTCTTCTCCACATGGCTCCCCTGGAATTCGTTGGTGTCTCCCATGCCAGTGCTCCCCAGGCCAACCCAGCTCATCATCTGAGAGAACCGCATTACCCCATATGCCCCCACTCGGCCTCTGCGCTCAGCAGAGGCCAATTTGCTGGTGGTTCCTGGCCCCTCAATGATGCAGCTGGCCTCCTTTACGGCCCTGGCCCTGGCCTGGTGGAACACTCTTCCTCCAGCTGTCCAGGCCCGGTGAGACCTTGGTGAATTCCGCAGGGCCTGTAAGACTGAGTTGATCCGCTGGGCCTTTGGAGTGTCCAGTCGCTGAGTAGGGCGCCCCCCTTTACTCACTTATTTTTACTATTCTATCTTTGTTTACATCTCTGTTACCCTCCTAGGGAGGAGTCCAGCCGTTCCTTCTTTTTGGGGAGGCTTTTAATGAATTGGGTTATGGGATGCCTGTTATTATTGTTTTGACCACTGTTTTAATGGATTGTAATGGATTTTAGTAAATGTAACAATTGTTTATGTGGTCACTATCGTGATCCTTTGTTATACATTGTATATATACTGACGTTGTTGTGCACCGCCCAGAGCCCCTTGGGAATGGGGCGGTCTACAAACCCAATTAATTAATTAGTTAATTAATAAACCAACGGCAGACTCTCATCTGGAGAACTGGGTTTGATTCCCTGCTTCTCCACACGAAGGCAGCTGGGTGACCTTGAGCTAGTCACAGTTCCTTAGCCCCACCTACCTCCCAAGGAGATGAAGGGAAGGTGATTGTCAGCTGCTTTGAGACTCCTTACAGGTAGAGAAAAGTGGGATATAAAAACTTCTTCTGATGATGATGATGGTGGTGGTGGTGGACCAGGGGACAGCCCCAGGTCCTTTCCCTCCTCTCCCAGTTTTCCTGCCCAGTGAATCTGTATCATTGTGGGCATTAAAGAGGAAACAAAGAGCTCAGAGAGAAATACTGTGGATAATAAATGACAGTGAATTTGTTCAGGAAGAGGGTAGCTGGCCCGTCTCTGCCGCCGCCGCCACCACCACGCTCTTTCTTAGGTCATCTGGACAAAACAGGCGGCCACATCATTCACTTGCATTTCTGCAGCCAAAAGGGCTTTGGGACTTGCATTCTAAGAATGGAAGGGGGGGGGGATTCAGATGTGGGGGGGGGGTATATTGCAGTTAGAGGTTGGCTTGGAAGACCTTTCCAATATTCTAAGCATGAATAATGTGATGCTGCTACCCTCCCAGCCAGTTTCTGATGGCCCAGGGCTGACCAGCGTGCAGTCTGTGCCGGGGGGTTCATTCTGACCTGTGTCTCTTCTTGCGTTCTCCAGAATGCCAGTGGAGCGGTGACTGACTTCCTGAGTTTTTACACCCTGCCCTCCACGATCATGAACCATCCCACTCACAAGAGCTTAAAGGCAGCCTACTCTTTTTACAACGTCCACAGCAAGACCCCACTCCTAGACCTCATGAACGATGCCCTCATATTGGCCAAGCTGGTGAGTTTCTCTCTTGCGCGTGCAACTCTCTTTATGACCGTATTCCATCAAAACTACTGCTGTGGAATCTTTTTGCCATCCGTGAGATCTCAGACATGGGTAAATGTGAGTTGGGGTGTAAAGGGGAGCCTCGGAGAGCAAGGTAGGATGGATCCCTGAATGCCTGAGTCGTTGAGGTTTGGTTTTATTAAGGCAGATTTCTGACTGTTGTGGTTAAGAACTGGCCCCTCTCCATTCGTAGGCTCTGCGGACAAAAAAGCAGCCTGTTTCTCATAAATGCCTGCAAAACTACTCAACAAGCAAGCAAACGTCTGTGTTTTGTTTCCCGCTCTCTCTGCAGAAGGGCTTTGATGTTTTCAATGCACTGGACCTCATGGAGAACAAGACTTTCCTGGAGAAGCTGAAATTCGGGATCGGAGATGGAAACTTACAGTATTACCTTTACAATTGGAAATGCCCCAGCATGGGGCCAGAGAAGGTAAGACCAGGAAGCCGGCCCCTTCCCAGTGACGTTGCTTTTCGAGCCGTCCCCTGCTGGTCAGTCTGACAACTGTTGGGTAGTTCTGAGGAACTCTGGTTTCATTTGGCAAACAAAGGAGGTTTCTAGTCAGAGGTGGGATCCAGCAGGTTCTCACCGAGAGTAGGTTACTAATTATTTGTGTGTGCCGAGAGGGGGTTCCTAATGGGTGATTTTGCCACGTGATTTTTGCCTTAGTTACGCCCCTCCTTTCAGCGCAGAACTGGAAGCAGTCTAGCAGGAGGTGCACCGGCGTGCGTGGCAGCCTGCGCCTGCATGCATTTGTTTCCCGCCCAAGGACCAGCACAGCGGCTGCGTCCTTGCCACAGCCCCGCCCAAGAATGCCCCGCCCCCAGAATGCCCGGCCACGCCCCCAGAATACCCCACCCAGCCCCATTGGCGCTACACCACAGTTTGAATCCCACCACCATGGGAACCTGTTACTAAAATTTTTGGATCCCACCACTGTTTCTAGTCCTTCTGCCCTGGAGTTGTAAAAGCACCGAATAAACTTCCTGCCAACCGTTTTGGAAACAAGATGGGGGTTCTGGTAGACTTCAGGCTTGTGCTGTAGAATAAGAACAATAACATCTTCTTGGCATACTAAGCACTAGAGAGATCTTCTAGTGACATAATATAAAGCCGATGGGTCAGTCCTGGGTCATCCTTTGAGCTTCCTGGTTAAGATGGCCTTCTAATATCATGCACGAAATTAGCTCCCAAGTCACTCACACACCCCCAAGTGTTTCCCAGTGGATCTCTGGGGCCTTCCTCTTTGATCTACAGGCTTGCTGCTCAGGAATACCTTGAGAACAGCCCTGATCCCGCCCGTTGCAGAGTAGGGCAGCAGATTCTGATTCAAGCAGAACTTAAACAATAAATGTGTAGAAGTATCCAGCAAAGTTAAGTTGGCCCACTTGAGCTACAAGTCCGTCCCCCCAGCTTTCTGATTCTTTCAGACTTAATCACTACTCTTTCAAAATCTTGACACTTCAGCCTGTTATTAAATATAAAATTTGAGGTTCCTCATCAGGTTCTTCAGATCAGAGTTTGTGCAAAGGTACAGTGCGGAGATTGCTTGCCTGTTTTCCAAGTTACCACCTTCTCCATGTTCCTGAAAAGGAAACTTAATAGTCCCCTTCCGTAGATGGGAGATGTGTCAAACTCCCCGTTCAGACAATCACTCGCTTGATGGGTTCAAGGATTGTGTTGATGACATGAGAGTAACAGCGAAAGACAGTTCTGGCGAAAGGGCGCCAAAATAGTTGCTAATATGTTGTGGCAAATCCCCCACCCACCCACCCAAACGTGAACCAAGGCAGCACCAGAAAGAGTCCAGTCTGAGAGCTCGTCCCAGCCGCAGAGCTCCAAGGCCCGGGAAACAGAGGAGCAGCACCTGCAGCAGCCACAAGCTCTCCCCAGCAGTGCCCCCTCCCAGCAAATGACCTCCTGACCAGTTGCCCTTTCTGTGTGCCTGCTCGAGAGAATGAATTCTGTACATCCACCTCTCTGCCCAGTGTTGTAGCTGCTAGAACAGGGGTGTCAGACATGCACCCTGGGGGCCAGACGTGGCCCCTCGAGAGGGCTTATCAGGCCCGCAAGCCAGCTAAGACAATCCCCCTCCCCAATCTGGCCTGGTGAGCCTGCTGCAGGCACCGCCACCCCCCGCCACCTGCTCATGCTCTCACCTGGCGAATCACTGCCCCCTCCCCAGTGCCAGCCTGTGCAGATGAGCTTGCCGTGGGCTCACCAGTTGAGGCAGCCACACCCGCACCCCCCCAACCAAGTCACATGGATGCTCTACCCAGCTCTCGTCACAAATGAGTTCACACACACACCCCGTGCTAGAGGATTACTTCTCTGTGGAGCCGGTCCATGTGCAGGTAGCATCTGAAGGGGCAGAAGAAATAGATTCAGGCCTATTCGATCGCCTGCTGAGCTGGCCTCTGGTGCGCAGGTGTGAGGTTGGGCAGGCCTTTCATCCTGCGTTTTCTCCACAGGTGGGCCTGGTGCTGCAGTAGTGAGTCGTACCCAGAGAAGGGCAGGCGGAGCCACCGAAGAGCCGGGCCAGATGGGAAGGATTGGTCCTCGTGGTTCCTTTTCCCACAGAGGTGTGGACCTTTTGCAGAAGAGGCCGCGCCTGCTGGCCTGGCCACAGGAACCATCCACTGACACACCTGGTGATTGTCTCGTGGGCCTCGGAGCACCCCGGCCCGTCGGCACCCGCGGTTGGCCTCTCACCCCTGCCCCCCCCCCCAACCCCCGGTTAATCGCATCTTCGTACAAATACGATCAGGGGAATGTAACTGTTGAAAATTGGTTCACGATTGACATAGATTGGAGTTAACGGGTGAATAGTAATAAATAAATATATATATATATATATATTCTATATTATAACAATATTTGGTGTTTGCTGGAAACAGAGATGGAGGCTGCTTCGCCTTTTTGTCTTTGCTGATAATGCAAAGGGGGGGAAATCCCAGATTTTTTTTGTTTTGTTGGGGGGGGGGTTGGAGAGGGGGCGAAACACTTTGATCTGGCCTCTTGTATCACCCGCTGCATCTGGTGCTTTTCTGTACTCCAAAGGACATTCAGGCTGCCTTGTGGCTCTGAGAGACGGTTGGTCTTGACTCTGAGTCGCTCCGTTTTCTGCCTGGCGCGTGGAGCAACGGTCCTTTCCAAGCAGAGTCCTCTTTTCTTCTTCTTTAAGGGCTGTTTTTGGGGCTGCGGGAGGGATTTGCTGCCCAGCAGCTCCAAGACTTGAATCCTCCTTTTGCCATCCAATGATGTTCAGAGCTGATCCCCTTGTGGACTCGCACCGATCGATTTGTTGAGGCAGCCCTTGGATCTCCAGCCACTAAATCTGCCATTCTTTCCCCTCTTGGAGTGGCCCTTTTGTGGAGCTCTCTGGGGGACCCCAACTCCACTGCCTCCGATCTTCCTCCTCGTTTGAGGTTGTCCAGCAGGCAGAATAGAAGGCACCAATAATGCATCCGAAATACCTTGAGCTGCTTCCAGCCATCACTCCTGTAGACTCTTTATATTTTCCACTCTTGAAATGTCTGTGTTCCTTCCGTGTGGCTGGCGGCTGCTGAGGAGACCGGGGTGGCAAGAAACGGGGTCGCCGGTCGGTGAATATGCTGGAGTGAAACCTGGCCTTGTGAAGCTGCCTGTTTGTGTAACCTCTAACTGCGGGTTTTGGGGGGCAGAACTTGGAAGGAGTTGCAAAGAACTAAATTTTAAAACAAAATGGTTTACTTCCTTAACAAATAACACTTTTAACATTAACATTTAACTTTTAACAATGTACAGTTCTTCTAGGTTGCATTTCAAGTCCTTATCTTGACAATCTACTGATAAATGCCAAGTCCAATTCTTCCTGCTGGTGGTTGGCTTATGAAGACTTCAGAGGCTTGGTGAATGGGATCCAAGATGATGAAGGTCCCCTAACGAACTCCCATCAACTACATCCATAGCAAGCCCTGAAACAATAAGTTCTAACATTTACAATTATAGCAAAAATAAACAACTCCCTTCCCACTAGTTCCCAACAACTTTGCAGTTACCTTAAACAAGGTGTTAAGAGCTTATAAAGAATTAAATCAAGGTCCCAGCCTGGTAGCCTGGCTTCCTGCAACTTCACCAGTTTTTGCAGCCTTCTGCTGCTTTGAGTCTCCACCCCTTTCTGGGTCAACCCATTCTGAACATAGGGGTTACATTTGCAAGCTTAAGTTGCAGCTTTTGAAGGGGGGGGGTGTCAGGTGACCCCCTTTTTGGTTTGTTTTTTCCCTGTTGCTAAGTACCAATACTTGGCCAGCATGAGGTAGCAGATTTGACTTAATTTGAACAAGGAGCGTAGCGGGTTTCTGCATTTTCAGCATCAGCACCTTTGCTGCAAGTCCCTCTAGCAGGGTGGAGGACCTTCGCTAGGAGCTCTGGCACTAGAAAGTCTTCTTCTGGGCTTTTTTCCCTCTTCCCAAGCAGCGATGATTTCCTCTTTGCATGCTTCCTGTTAGAAATGCTCTGATGGAGAGCCCAGGTGACACCATCCGTCCTTGCATGGTTGAGTGAACATGTTGGTCTGATCTGGCCAGGACTTCGGCCTGTGCCGGGAATGAAGGGCCAAGGTTGGCGCACCGTGACTTTTTGGCACTTAATAATGTGGAAGGTTGGATCTCTGAAAATGGCAGACGGGTAATGCTGGTGGATTTCTCACAGGTGAGCATAACGGAAGGTGCGGCAACATCTTGTATTGGTAGCACTGAGGTGCTAAGCCTATGCCTGGGCTGTACCAATTTAGGCTGCTTGCAGGGGCTGACATGATGGGATGCTTTTCTATATAAAACACTCCTGGTGTATGGAAAATCCCGTGTCGCGGTGAAGAATGTGTCTCTCTGTTTTTGCATCACAATGCTGTGAATACAGTGCAGCACTCAGTTTCCACATACACCATGCAGTGTGGATAGGGGCTGTAACAGCCAGGTTGTCTGCATGACCCCCTGATCTGGCCAGGTCCCCTTTCAGGCCACCTGTGTACAGGCAGGTGTGTGCATCAAGAATAACCCAGTCAACTTCTAATGCAGGGAAATAACGGAATTCTGAAACCTCGAAGGAGGTGCCTGTTGCAACACTGTGTGAGATGCTGCTCTGGGATCCCTGCTTGCCATTTGTGCCGTGCGTGGAACAGACCCCTCGGAGGAGGGAACATTTATATTTTATGAGGTCGCAAAAGGACATTGTGCAGCCACTGAGGTGCTTGTCCTGGGGAGGAGGCTGCAACTGCCTCGCTCTTCCTCCAGTCGGTCTTAACAGTTCCTTGGATAGTAGTTTTAAGTCGCTAGTGAAGGCTTTTCCTTCAACGTCTGCCAGGCTAGACTGGGTGCTGCGTTTGCCATCCACTGGGAAGTCTGACAGTTGTTTCCGTAACTTCAATTCCCCCTACGCGCGCACACACATACATTGATAAGATTTTCTGATGGCCAGACATTAAAGAGGGGTTCTAGCCCAATTTCCCTGTGGCCCAGCAGACCGTTGTGGAGGACTAAGCATCAGAATCAGCCATGACAGGCTGAGTGGTGGCAGGACAGGTGTGGCAGGAGGGTTCCACCCAGGCCTTTGTGCCCAACGGCATCCAACCTTTGCCATTTACACTGCATCACCTTGGCAGAGGCTGCCTTTGATTGGAGGGCACCCTGGACAGGGATGTAAGATTGCTGAATACTGCCCAGGACAGCCTGAACGGCAAAAGGCTTTACATGTTGTGGCAATGACATAAGCATCTGCATCTCAAATAAGCACGTGTGCCTCAAGGGAGAGTGAAGAAAGACACGCCACCTTTCCTGCAACCGAGAAGTTCGAGGCTCGGACCGATTGGTTGCTCCAATGTATTGGACTACATAGGCAAAGAACGCAGACCCGGTTCACTGCAAAGAGCTTATCTATTTTGGCTTGATAAACACCAGACGTTTGCAGCATGTACTTGCAGCGTAAGTATTGTTAACTAGTAGCCCTGGCCTTTGATCCTGGCTTTTCCTGCCTTACAATCTAAGACAGACCTTGTCCAAAACAGGCAGTACCATTTGTCCCACAGGGAGAGCCAGCCTGGTGTGGCGCTTAAGTGCAGCGGACGCTAATCTGGAGAACCAGGTTTGATTCCCCACTCCGCCACAGGAGTGGTGGATTCTAATATGGAGAACTGGGGTTGTTGCCCCACTCCGCCACAGGAAGCCTGCTGGGCGACGTTGGGCCAGTTGTAGTTTTCTCAGAACTCCCTCGACCTTCATGGAGGCAGACGATGGCAAACCACCCCCGAACACCTCTGGAAAATCCGACAGGGTCACCATAAGTCTGCTGACAACACTTTCTGCCACCCCTCCAGGCCATGCGGTCCCAAGAGGTGGCATGGGAGCAACCTCTCCTTTGGGGTGGGCTGAGCCTCTTGTTTCTGGATGTCCCAGTAGGCGAAAGATGCCAACTCCCACGGCAGTAACATTTTCTACCAGTCCCTGTGGAAGTGAGCTTATGTTTGTTCTAAACTTTCATCCTGGAACATGGCAGGAGGGCTGCTTTTCCCACCTGCACTTGGTGCTCTCCTCCGCTCTCCCGGGGCCTGTTTCTCAGTGGAGGATCCTCCTATTTCAGGAGCAGCAGTGGCGTAGGAGGTTAAGAGCTCGTGTATCTAATCTGGAGGAACCGGGTTTGATTCCCCGCTCTGTCGCCTGCGCTGTGGAGGCTTATCTGGGGAATTCAGACTAGCCCTAAAAATTTGGCACATTAATGAAGAAGACCTTGGGAAGAATTGTTCTCCTAAGGTATTTTCAGTTCCACCCACCTCAGTAGGAAAAGCTGCATAGAGGGGGCAAGGCCAAGGAGATTGTCAGTCTCTGAGTCTCCCTATGCAGGAGAGAAAGGGGGAATATAAATCCAAACAGACCAGGTGCTCAGGAGCAGCAGCCATTGCGAGTAGCAGAGAGCTGGACTAGATGGACTCTGGTCTGATCCAGCTGGCTTGTTCTTATGTTCTTAAACTCCTCCTCCTTTTGTTTCCTCACCAGGCATCGCCCTGTTTGCCGTTCTTCATGTGGCTTTTTGTAGCAAGAGTTCTTTAGTTCTATGCGACGGGGCTATGTGTGGAACTCCTCATGTGAGAATCCACCCAGCTCCTCCCTAGGCAGTGAGGGTGCCCGACGGTGCCCTTCTGCCCCCCACAAAGGGGGTGCTGGGAGCCTGCCTTCATCTGCTTCTTCCATCCGCTTGGTCTCTCCTCGAAGCAATTAATTGAAAATGGAAGCTGGCAGAGAAGGAGCCATCACACACGCAATGCTGCACGCACTGGCTCTTGCGAGCTGCAGTAGCATGCCAGAGAATGGCAGCGCAGACTGATATGCTAACAGGCATGCGTGACAACTCTGGTTCAGTTAAGGTGCTGGACGGGTGCAACGTTGTGTAACTTCTTTTGTCCTTCAGCACGGGGAGCTTGGGCCGGCCTGCTCTCAGCTCAAAAATTAAAACGGGCAACTCTAGGATGTATTTGGACGGGACACCTCCAAGGAATCCCGCCTCCCAGGGACACCAGGGTTGCGATGCAGGGACAGACAAAGGCAAACCACCTCCGAAAGTCTCTTGCCTGGAAATCCCTCTGGGGTCCACCATGAGTCAGTTATGACCTAGCAGCACAGGCAGCTGTAGGCGTCTGTGGAAGTTGGGAGAGAAATGGCTGGGGGAATGAGGGAAGAAAGGGGAAAAACCTGCCAGGCAAAATAATGCATTTTCAAACCACTTTCACAACTGTTTGTAAGTGGATTTTGCTATTCTGCACTGCTTCAAAGAGCACTGAAAGCAGTTTGAAAGTGCATTATTCTGCGTGTGCGGAATGAGCCAAAGATTCCCCGGCCAATTCTCTTTGAAGCTGCAAGAACCTCGCCAGGCAGAGTCAGCCCGCGTCTCTCTTATTTATTCCAATCATTCCAAAATCAGGAATTTACCTCTGAAGCTTTTTGGTATGTCCACAATTTAAATATTAAATTCTGAAATAGAGGTTTTGCATTTTGGAATTTGGACGGGAGACATTCAGGTGGACGTTGGACGCCCTCCCCGCCTGAAGTAAACCATGGCACGTGGCAGTTCACCGCTTCTTTCTTCATCTCTCCACAGCTACGTGCGTTCCACGTGTGTTCGACTTGCTGACAGTAATACTTCCATGAGGCGGCACGCTTGTTAAAATAGAAGTTTTATTGTAGCTATTCAATATATAAATAACGGCTGCTTTCATATTGAGATCACAAGATTCTAGAAGCCAGTGGGGGGTTCCACGGTTCTCTTTCCCTGTAATATCAGAAAGAAGCGGTGGCTCGGTTGCTAAAACCACTCCCCCGGGGCCTGGGCCCATGCCTGAGTTGTAAACTCTGCTTTCTTCACAGTTCGGTTTGCATGATCCAGCAAAAAGGATGGGTGCAAAAACGAGCTGCAAAGAACGTGACGAATGCTAGACCTTTCTATCAAATGGATGGTGTTCTCAGAGAAAGAATGGGACCTCTCCGATCTCCCCAGTGGCACCAGCCTCCGAAACCCATCCCGGATTCTTTAAATAGAAGAAGAAGAATTTGGATTCATATCCCCCCTTTCTCTCCTGTAGGAGACTCAAAGGGGGCTGACAAACTCCTTTCCCTTCCCCTCCTTTCGCAACAAACACCCTGTGAGGTGGGTGGGGCTGAGAGAGCTCCGAAAAGCTGTGACTAGCCCAAGGTCACCCAGCTGGCGTGTGTGGGAGTGCACAGGCCAATCTGAATTCCCCAAATATGCCTCCACAACTCAAGCGGCAGAGCTGGGAATCAAGGCCGGTTCCTCCAGATCAGAATGCACCTGCTCTTAGCCACAGAGAGAAATTCCATCCTGCAAATATGTAAAGGGTGGGGATATGTAAAAGGTGGGGATCACCTGGCAAGCAGGAGAGGCTGACCTCAGGCGCTGGGGCGGGGAAAGGGGTTTGTAGGTGAAAGTCTGCCTGGGTAGCCTGATCTGGATAGCTGAGGCTAGCCCAGAGGTCTGCAACCTGTGGCTCTCCAGATGTTCGTGGACTACAAGGGGCTGATGGGAATTGTAGTCCATGAACATCTGGAGAGCCACAGGTTGCAGGCCCCTGGGCTAGCCCAATCTCATCAGATTCAGAAGCTAAGCAGGGTCAGTTCTAGTTAGAACTTGGAAGGGGGGCCCCCAAGGAATTCCATGGTTGCAGTGCGGAGGCAAACCACCTCTGAACGTCTCTAGCCAGGATAGCCCTGCAGGGTTGCCATTGGTTGACAGCGGGGGCGGGGGGGGGAGTTAAGCTGCATCGGTTGCTAAGTGGGATGCAAGCACAACATTCTTCCGAGGCGGTGAAACGAAGAGGGATAGTTTCAGTGTCTATATATAAGGTGTAATAAAACAGGGACTAGAACAGCCTTTCTTGCTGCAGCTACGGTGCCGTACCCATATGCAGGTAGAAGGGTGGGGGTTTCCTTGCGCCCACGAATCTACGAGACTATGTAGTGTTCTTTTACATATTAGTTTGGCTAAAGTAGTGCGTTAAAATAATTTGCCTGCTTTACAGATGACGGTTCTCAGTGCTTAGATAAACGTACGATGCTTTCGACCCCCTTTCCGAGCTCAGCTCTCCACCTACAGCCTGTAATTTCGCTGGAAAGCACAGAAGTCTTTTTTGCTTGCAATCTTGCCCCCTTCTATGGCTTGGAGAAATACCCCCCCACACACACACACTTTCCTCTCCTCCACCTCTCCTTCCCTTCCCTTGTGAGTGTCCATGCTGGTGTTTTCTTTTATCACACTCCCAAAGCGATGAGGGGGTGTCTGTGGTGCCTCCTCTCCCTCACACTGTTGTTGACAGCAGCAACCCCAACTCAACTTGAAGTTGAGCCCTGGGTCTTTCCAAGCTTTGACTTGATGTTCTACCTCCTCCCTCCCACCGGCTAGTACCATTAACAGGATTCCTGGAGGCAACAGAAGCCAACACTACTTCTTGGTCACAGCCACACACCCACGTCTCATTCCACCCTCTGTCTTTTCTCATACACAGCCCATCTACCTTGTGCGTTTCTTCTGGCATCAAGCACTGGATGCCTGTTTGGGGCTCTCTTTAATATCTGACTTACTAATGTTAACTTTAAAATACTGTCGAGCACCTTTTAATGTTTTTTCTGCATGAGTGAGAACATCAGGACGGCTTGTGGCTTCCAGGCTTCCTGGCCCACGTGCTCAGTTGTAGGCGCAAAGTAGGGGCACGTTCCCTCGTTATGCTGGTGGTTTGCACACAAAGTATCTGAGTGACTGAATCATGAAATCACCCCACGACTTGGGGAGTCACACTCTTTAGAGGCAGAAGCTGGGGGGGGTAGAGAAAAGGGGTTCAGGTGTGGAAAAGGGGCTGGGGGGGGGGCTGTGTTTCTGCAGTAGCCAGCTCAGGAAGAGGAAAGCAAGAAGCTGTTTGTTGCTGCAGCCGGAAATGTTCCTACCGTTGCAAACAGTGGCTGCTACCTGCTCACGAGTCTACTTGTGGATGAAGTCCTACTCACGAGTATAGAGGTTCAGGGGGATTGGGAGACGGGCGCAAGAAAGGGCTCTTCCAAGGAGGGACTCTGCTAGTGAACGTGGCGGCGTTCAACTTCCTCTCCTCCGTTCAAGAGGCTGCAGCGATCTGCCACAAGCTCAGAAAGAGGAGCTGCCCGTGGGGGCACGGAGGGATCGAAGGGCTTTCCCGGAGACCTCTTCAGAGGAGGATGGAAACCTGTTTCAAAAGGAGCTGCTTCCACCGGTGCCTGTGCTTCCGTGTCTGCAGGAAGACAGCAGATTTGGTGCACTGGAACACACACACATACACACACACACACCCCTGGCCTGCCCTTTGTTGAGCAAGGAGAGGTCAAGCGTGGCACAGGGAAATTCCTCCATCTGAGAATAAAGGCAACAGCTGAGCATTTCTGCTGGTGCTTTCCCCTCAAAACACAAAGCACGCACACAACTACCGTTCAGATTTAACAAGTCAATCCTTACTTCCTCTATTGTGCCATTCGTGTGTGTGTGTGTTTTTAATCTACATCAGCAGAACTGTTCTGAACGATGCTTTTCAGAGCAGTTTAGAACTCCTTTTGCGCTGCTTTTCAGCCCCCGGCTCACAGGCCAAGCAAGCAGCGGGCTGCCCCCCTGTCTGGCCTGGTTCCCTCTGGGACTGAAGCGAAGAGGCTCCGGCTGTGGAGGTGAGAACAGCTACTCAGGGGTGAGGTCTAGCAAAAGGGCCACGAGTGGCCAACCCCTGCTTTCTGAGCGTGTTTTTAGACAACTGAAACACAGACAGGTGAGGTGTTCAAAGAGCTTCAGAGACGGCCTTTCCAAAATGCCCAGGGTGAACGGAAGAGGGGAGGCAGCCCTGCTCCGTTCTGGAGGCCGGGAGCTGAGCGCCGACTGCCTTAAGGACACAGCAGCGCCAGGGGCAGAGCGCTCGACCCAGCTCCCAAACCACAGCTGCTCTCAGCTGCCTCCAGCGGAGCCGGCCAGAGGGAAGGCTATTCTTGGGTGAAAAAACGGGGGTGCAGGTGGGGGGGGGGGGGGGGCAGAGAAGAGCTTCTAAAAAAGATGCGGTCGTTTTAAAAAAGGAGAAATGAGCGCGTTTGCAGAAGCTACTCTGATTTTGCCCCACGTAGCCGTAGAGGTCATACATGGAAATCAGCGAGGCAGTCGTTGCTGGTGCATTTCCAGGGTTCTGAAAGGCCAGTGGTTTGGTTTGTGCTTTCCTCTCTGGACTCAAAAGGACTCATTCATCAGGATGAAGTTTGTGGGTGGGTGGCTCAGCCTCAAAAGAACACATATAAAAACAGCCCCACTGCTGTCCGTGGCCACGAAGCTACAAGGAGATGCCATATAGAAGAAGAAGAAGAGTTTGGATTTATATCCCCCCTTTCTCTCCTGCAGGAGACTCAAAGGGGCTGACAAACTCCTTGCCCTTCCCCCCTCACAACAAACACCCTGTGAGGCAGGTGGGCCTGAGAGAGGTCAGTAGAGCTGTGACTAGCCCAAGGGCACCCAGCTGGCCTGTGTGGGAGTACACAGGCTAATCTAGTTCCCCAGAGAAGCCTCCGCAGCTCAGGCGGCAGAGCGGGGAATCAAACGCAGTTCCTCTAGATTAGATACATGAGCTCTTCACCTCCTGCGCCACTGCTGCTCCTAAAACTGGGGCTTCCTCTTTCTAACCTCCTTTTTCAGTGGAAACCATCAGCTGTTGGAGACTCTGATGCTGGAACGGGGTGGGTGGGGGGGCAGGGCTATCCGTTTCAAATGCAGTGGCCGTCACTGGCTTCGAACAGACATCTGCCAGGCATAAGCTAAAAAGCCTCTGTTGCCACACACCCAACCTGACGCTCCGTCAGGCCATTCTGCTTTGGCAATTTCAGCCAAACCCCGAGCCAGTGCGGTGACGGAGATGCTGCTGCACATGGGACAACGGAGGCCTCCGAGGCAGGGCACACCTGCCCGAATTTTTGCAGGCTGGCTGTTCTCTGTTCCGTTTCACACGAGCACTCCTGTTCCCTGAAAGACAGCTTAACAGATCCTTTCTCTAACTGCTACCTGTAAGATGTGTGTCGATTGTAGGAAACTCAGCCAAGGGAACCTCCCCTCCCTGCGGCCCATTTCCCAAGCTATCCCAGGGGGAAAGGGAAGAGAAGGCATCCTCCTGGCACCCCAAATTGGGTTCAGAAGAGGTTTTCCGCTTTTGGACTCCACGCCACCTCAGATCCCTGACTCCAGCAGAGTTGGAACCTTCAAGCAAGGGTCGACTTCCACGCCACGGTTTCAGCCCAGCCCACGGGGGCTTCTGCCCCTTCCTCTTTGTGGCTCAGGAGCCCACAGGGCTTCACGGGGAGGGGGAGGTGTCACCAAGAACTAGCGCAGCTGCTCGGTCATTTTTCTGCTGCGGTCGGAGAGTCCGTTGCATCTTGTCAGCTCCTTTTCACATCTTCCTGCATTTTATGTGCACAAAAAGCGTGGCCGGAGACAGGGGCGAGCCGTCTTTGGAGAGCAGGTGGATATGGCGATAGCCTGGAGGGGAGGAAAAGGCAGAAGGCAATCCCGTCAGAGCGGGGGGGGGGGGGGGGCAGGACCGAACATCCGTGTGCACTTACGTTTGTTTCCTGTCCCACTGTGCTCAGCATGCGTGGCCGGCACAAGTCAGAACAAAAAGTTCTGAAAGATGTCTCTGGGCCTCCTCGCTGGCACTACAGGCAGCTCCGTACAGCCCACCAGCTTTCCAGCTGAGATGCCGGGAGCGTCTGGGGAGCAGGCAGTGCTGCTTGAGAGGAGACAGGAGCCCAGTTCTGTCCCGTTAATCGCCAACATAAGGACTGGAATAAAATGCCAGTTCGACAGAGCAAGCACCAAGGCGATGTGCCAGGCAAGCGTGCTGTGACAGAAATTCACTGCGATTTAGGAAAAAACCTCCTAAGCATCTTCACCTGGCTACCATGAAGATGAAGAGGGCAAGTTAAGAACATAAGAACGAGCCTGCTGGATCAGACCAGAGTCCATCTAGTCCAGCACTCTGCTACTCGCAGTGGCCCACCAGGTGCCTTGGGGAGCTCATGTGCAGGAGGTGAAAGCAATGGCCTGCTGCTGCTGCTGCTCCTGAGCACCTGGTCTGCTAAGGCATTTGCAATCTGAGATCAAAGAGGATCAAGATTGGTAGCCATAGATTGACTTCTCCATAAATCTGTCCAAGCCCCTTTTAAAGCTATCCAGGTGAGTGCCCATCACCACTTCCTGTGGCAGCATCTTCCAAACACCAATCACATGTTGCGTGAAGAAGTGTTTCCTTTTATTAGTCCTAATTCTTCCCCCCAGCATTTTCAATGAATGCCCCCTGGTTCTAGTATTGTGAGAGAGAGAGAAAAATTTCTCTCTGTCGATATTTTCTACCCCATGCATAATTTTAAAAACTTCAATCATATCCCCCCTCAGACGTCTCCTCTCCAAACTAAAGAGTCCCAAATGCTGCAGTCTCTCCTCATAAGGAAGGTGCTCCAGTCCCTCAATCATCCTCGTTGCCCTTCTCTGCACTTTTTCTATCTCTTCGATACCCTTTTTTTGAGATGTGGCAACCAGAACTGAACACAGGACTCCAAGTGCGGTCGCACCATGGGTTTATGTAAGGGCATTATATAAGGGCAAGTTGCTGGGGGAGGGGGGGTGAGCAAACTGTTTCTTCACGTGCCATAATTGAAACAGCTTCTTTGAAGCTGCTGCTAGTGAGAAGGACAGGTGCTACTGTGAAAGCCACACACACACACACCCCCGAAGAAGCACACCCACCTTCCTTCACGCTGGGCAGTGGCAGAGTGGCCTGTCCCACAAAGTCATTGGAAGAAGTTGTGTCGTAATCCTCCACTGCAAAGCGCACCAAGGCCAACTCTGGAACCCGGACCTGGAACGTGAGCGTTTCGTTCCAGCAGGGATTGAATCCTGCATGGGGGCGACAGACACGTTCAAGCGAGGGGCAGTTTTGCCGGCTGCTCAGGGTCAGAAGCTCAAAGAAACGAGGTCTGCTTGAAAGCCTTGAACAGTGGTGGCGAACCTATGGCACAGGTGCCAGAGGTGGCACTCAGAGCCCTCTCTGTGGGCACACACGCACAGAGTTCATCGTGTGGGGGGAGGAATCGCCCCACACACACACACATCTAGGCTGGCCTGGGCTGCTGGGGACGATCTGTAGGTAACCCTGTTAAGTGCTGTTAAACCCCACAGATTTTCATGGGCAGAACTAAAGCACAATCCTTTTCTTGGGAGTAAGCTCGGTTGCTGGCAATGGGGCTTGCTTCTAAACCCTCCTAGGTTGTGATTCACCCATTGGAAGAGTTGCACGGTTGCTTCAAAGCAAAGCCACCGACTACCACCAAACTTACTCCCGAGTAATGCGCGCCTTGGAGTCAACCATTTTTTCTAAACTAAAACCTCAGTATTCAGGTTAAATTGCCGTGTTGGCACTTTGCGGTAAATATGTGGGTTTTGGGTTGAAGTTTGGGCACTCGGTCTTGAAAAGGTTCGCCATCGCTGGCCTAGAAGATGCTTTTGAAAGGAAAAGCTCAACTGTGCAACTGCTTTTCATATATCTCTTGTGGGTCTCAGGTCTCAGCTCCTGTGGCCACCCCTCATGCCTGAGACGTTCAGAGATGGTTTTGCCATTGCCTGCCTCTGCGTGGGTTGAGAGAGTTCTGAGAGAACTTTGACAGGCCCAAGTTCACCCAGCAGACTTTACGGGGAGAAACAGGGAATCAAATCTGGTTCCCCAGATTAAAGTCCGCTGCTCTTGACCACTGCGCCACTGCTCTTGACAATCCCGTTAAAAGGCAAGGCAATGCCCTAAATTGTCCGAGTATTGGCTCACCGAGCTCAGATCTGTTTACCTGAACAGGATGCCACTCCCCTGCGTCTCAAGCAAAGAGCTTTCTAGGCCCTGAAGTCCTTTCCTGCTCCCCACTGGGACCTCTCGCAGACAATACCGGTGCCTCGCCTCTGAGCTGGGGCCTCCCTGCCCGTCCTGAGCCCGGCCTTACCGTTGTTCAGCCGATACTCCGTTTGCTTCTTGCAACAGTCCGCGGGAACCCCGTGAATCTCCACGCGCACAAAGGGGTCCACAATGGAGGACTTCTTTTCTTTGTTCAGCTTGGGGAGCTGCTGGGCTGTGATCACCTGGAGGAAGCCGGAGGAAGGGGAATGTCATAAGAACAAAAGAACATCAGAATGAGCCAGCTGGATCAGACCAGAGTCCATCTAGTCCAGCTCTCTGCTACTCGCAGTGGCCCACCAGGTGCCTTTGGGAGCTCATGTGCAGGAGGTGAAAGCAATGGCCTTCTGCGGCTGCTGCTGCTCCCGATCACCTGGTCTGCTCAGGCCTTTGCAATCTCAGATCAAGGAGGATCAAGATTGGGAGGCAGAGATCGACTTCTCCTCCATAAATCTGTCCAAGCCCCTTTTAAAGCTATCCAAAGCAGAGAAGGGGCTGGGCTCCCTTCGCCAACCCCCCCCCCCGTCCCCACACAGGAAAAACACTCCGCAGCTCTTCAAAGACGACAGCAAATGCCCCACCACACAATGAAATATTGCTCCTCGGTGAATGCTGCCAACGGGTTTTTGTCATTGTTGCAGAGGGTCCCGAGACGAGTTGCCACCGGAAGCAGAACGGGGATTTGCAAGGGAGGAAAATGAACATGCAGAAAAGCCCGTTCGCTTCTGTGTGCAGCTAAACACAGAAAAAGCCCATCGCCTTTGCCACAAAAACATTCCCCACTCGCTGTACCTTGACCGTGAGGGCGATGGGGCGCTGGCCAGTGCCACGCCGGGGGGACTCGGGATCAAAGGTGCTCTGGCTGTGGCGCAGCCAGGCGGGCTTCAGCACGTAGCCGCAGCGCCCGTTCACCAGGAAGCGCCCGTCGTTGAGGTCCATCTCTGTCCCCGGGGTCTGGAAATTAAGTGCCACTGAGAGGTGGACACAGAAAGGGGAGGCGGTTATCCAGGGATGTCATAATTTTTAGAAGCAGAAGCAAGCCTTTATTGGCATAGACAGCAGTACAACAATAATAAAAACAGATTAAAAAGCATATACAATACAGGAAATAAATGTTAAGCGGAAGGAAATCTACTGGCATTTAGTAATTTCCAGGAGAAAGTCTGCCACTATCATACAGAGAGAAGGACCAGGGTTGTCCAACAAGTAGTGTAATCTAAATAAATCGGGGAGATCAGGTAAATGGAAAGGTGTAAGAGTCACATACTTGGATCTGATTTCCTTGAATCTGAGACAGTGTAGTAATTGGTAGGGCCAGAGATTCAACTGGAGCCACCATCATTACATGGGCACAATCTTAGCCTTTCTCCCTGCTCATTAAATCTGCCATGTAACAAGGCAGAAGGCATAACATTAAATCTGGCGAGCATTATGGCTCTCCTTTGAGCAGGGTTTATTAAGCAATACAGGTAGTGTGCCAAGTGGCCCCGTTTAAATGGGAGAGAAAAATACAGGGGGGAGCACATTTTCTTGGCTGTGGTGATTAGGGTAGAGAACTCTCTATCCAATAGTTGACCTTTTAATTTCCTATAAGCTTCTGAATAGGACAAAGGATGTCATAATGCCATTTTGTAAATATCTGCACCTCACCCAGTTGTAATTTCAGAAGGGTCTTGAGGGGTAAATGGCAAAAGAGAGCCAGAAGGTGTTGAACCCGAGTTCAACGGCAAACTCGGTCACAAAGCTCCCTGGGGGACTCTGGCCCGTCATTCCCTCTCAGTCTTGTCTCAAAATGGGATGTTCCATAGCAAAGCAGGAGAGGAGAGGACCGCGTTTGCCCCCCTCAACTTCCCAGAGGGAGGACAGAGTGGAATTGTAACAGAGACAAGGGAGAGAGGTGAGACGTACGCAGCCAAGGGGCCGCTATGCTGGCACAAAAACCCCTCTATGCAGAACTGTGTAATCTGCTCTGAAGATGAAATTAATGCCGTTTCTCCTGGAGTGGCCATTATTTTCTTGGACAACTTTGTGTGGGTTTCAAGCTCCAGGCAAACAGAAACTGCCAGGCATGTAGAAGTGTGGGGGGGGGGGACCATAAGAGCCAAGGGTTCGGTCCTTCTCGTGCAGCCGAAGTGGCCCTTCGTGACGAATCGCTGCTCAGCCGAGCCTCCCCAAAGTTGTCCACTCAGGTGTTGCAGAGCAAAAAAAAGTTATTGCAGCCTTGAGATTTGAGGCTCAGACTGAAAGAGGGAGCCGCCCTTCTGGCCCAGCAATTTTGACCTCTGCCCTGGGGCAGCGTTGAAGTGAAGAAACTGTGCACGCCGCTCCCCAAAAAGAGACAGGACTCAAAGGGGTTTACAGACTCCCTTTTCCTTCCTCTCCCCACAACCAAAGGAGAGAGACTAAAGCAACGGGGCCCAAGAAGGGGGAATTCAGGCTCAGCATAGGAGGCCTTCAACCAGTGGTGGGATCCAAAAATTTGAGTAACAGGTTCCCATGGTGGTGGGATTGAAACAGTGGCGTAGCGCCAATGGGGCTGGGCGGGGCACGACGGGGGCGTGGCCGGGCATTCCGGGGGCGGGGCATTCCTGGGCAGGGCTATGGCAAGGATGCAACTGCTGCGCCGGTCCTTGGGTGGGAAACGAATGCACGCAGGTGCAGGCTGCCAGGCACTGGCGTAATGCCCATTGGGCAAGGTGGGCAGCTGCCCAGGGCATCACCTTGTGGGGGGCATCAAAATGCTGGGTTCGTTTTTGGGTATTTTAGTGGTTTTCCATTTTTGGCCTGCAGGGGGCACAGTTTTTAGGCTAGCAGCACCGAAATTTCAGCGTATCATCAGGAGACTGTCCTTATGCTACCCCCCACATTTGGTGAGGTTTGGTTCAGGGAGTTCAAAGTTATGGACTCCCAAAGGGGGTGCCCCTATCTCCCATTGTTTCGAATGGGAGCTAATAGGAGATGGGGGTTACACCTTTGAGGGTCCATAACTTTGGCCCCCCTGAACCAAACTGCACCAAACTTGGGGGGTATCATTAGGGCAGTCTCCTGATGAGACCCTGAAAGTTTTGAGACTGTGCCTTCAGAAATGTGCCCCCCACAGCCTGCAACCCCCATTGACAGCAATGCAGAAAACTCAATGAAGAACAAAGATTCTTGGGCAAATTTCTAGGATGTTCCTGCAGGGGTGCATTTTTGGATGTATCGGCACCAAAATTTCAAGGTATCATCTGGATATGATGGCACCCCCATGTTTGGTGCAGTTTGGTTCAGGGGGTCCAAAGTTATGGACCCTCAAAGGGTAGCCCCCATCTCCTTAGCAAAGAATGGAGGATGGGGCACCCCCTTTGAGGGTCCATAACTTTGGACCACCTAAACCAAACTGCACCAAAATTTGGGAGTACCATAAGGACAGTTTCCAGATGATACCCTGAAATTTTGGTGCTGATACATCCAAAAATGTGCCCCCTGCAGGAACATCCCAGAAATTTGCCCAAGAATCTTTGTTCTGAATTGAGTTTTCTGTATTGCTGTCCATGGGGGTTGCAGGCTGGGGGGGGCACATTTCTGAAGGTACAGTCTCAAAACTTTCAGGGACTCATCAGGAGACTGCCCTGATGATACCCCCCAGGTTTGGTTCAGTTTGGTTCAGGGGGACCAAAGTTATGGACCCTCAAAACTGTAGCCCCCATCTCCTATTAGATCCCATTTGAAACAATGGGGGATGGGGCACCCCCTTTGGGAGTCCATAACTTTGGACTCCTTGAACCAAACCTCACCAAACTTGGGGAGTAGCATAAGGACAGTCTCCTGATGATATGCTGAAATTATGGTGCTGATATGTCTAAAAGGGCACACCCTGCAGGCACCAATGTCCTGGTGCAGAAAAAATTTGGTCGTGGTGGAGTGGCCGCCCATGGTGGTGGGGGGGGGCATCCAACTCAGGTTTTGCCCAGGGCTACAGTTTGCCCAGGGCTGCCTCGTTACGCCCCTGATGCCAGGGCACCTCCTGCTAAACTGCTTCAAGTTCTGCACGCTACTGCTGAGAGGAGGGGCGTAACTAAGGCAAAAACCACGTGGCAAAATCACCCATTAGTAACCCCCTCTCGGCACACACAAATAATTAGCAACCTACTCTCGGGAACCTGTGAGAACCTGCTGGATCCCGCCTCTGCCTTCAACCCTCTTGGTCTGCAGGGCCTCTGGAGTCCCTTTCCCTGCAATGCAACCTTTCAGAACTCTCCCATGAAGTCTACCGAAGGGTCCACCCAGAGGGCACTACTGGGTCTCCCTCTTCGCCCACTCACCCAGCTGGCAGCCGGCATTCCACATCTCCTGGGGGTTGTAATTGGAGGAGTTCATCTTGAGCCCCAGGGGGTAAACACGGCTGAGGTGTCGTGTGTTGTAGCGGACAAAAAGGTTTCCTGAAAGACAGAGAACATTGGCTGCTTCCCGTTGCATCAATCCTGGAGAAATCCTCCACCTGTGTCCGTAACCCACCTTCACTTCCACGGCCTACATTTTAGCCAACTCATGTCCTTCTCTCTTTTGACTGGTTCTACTTTGTTTTGGGTTTTTTAACCAGTTGTCCTCTCCATCTCTTCCTAACTGGGATTTTTGGGGGGCGGGGCAGGTGGAGAATCAAACTCTGTTTTTTTTCCTCTCTCTTTCTGTTCCACCAAAGCTGGCATTCTATTGGCTAGAACTCCTGGTGTCCTTTTACCGCTGTGCTATAGAGAGTGTCTGAACCTACTGGATCTGTGTATGGTTCTCCAGTTGCACAGTGGCAGATAGGAAGGCGCTCCAAAGGGTGATCACTCCTCGGCTGCCCTCTCCCCTCCTTGGAGGAACTCTACAATTCCCGAAGCCTAAAAAAAGCCCAAAATATTCTGAGAGACCTATCTCATCCAGCACACTCTCTTTTTGAACTGTTACCATCCGGCAGACGATACAGGTCTATCAAAACTAGGACAAAGAGGCTTAGAGACAGCTTCTACTCTAGAGCTGTGGCTACGCTGAACTCCACAGCTTCGTGTTGGTGTGTTTGGGGCTGTGTAGGGATGGGTGGAGGGAGGGGAAAGTGAGGGTGGGGTATGAGTCTGAAATTGTGTGCATCGAGGAATGCTGCTGTAAATTTCGTTGTGTGTGCACAATGACAATAAAATGCTTATGCTAAGGACACCGTTCCCCCGGCCTCGATTTCTTTAAAGCACAGTGACCACGAAAGAATTACAACCAAAAATCACCTTTAAGTGACATTTTCCTTAGACAGACACTGAAAATACATCCCATTTTCTTATCTGGAATCAGGTGGGCCCCTCTGGTGAACCACAACATGGTGGGAGTATCCAGAGCTTTTGAGGAGAAGTCAGGGACGTTCATAACTTCGGGTAGTCCTTTCTCTGACTTGAAACGGCTTCTCACAACCGGTGGAAAAGAATAGTGCCCTACTGCTCACCCTGCCCTGAGGCGGAAAGTCCAGATTGGAGGTTTCTCCTCCAAGACTTCATACACAGAAAACAGGAACGCAGCCTCGCTGGTTGGCAGCTCTGCAGGCACACGAGTCCCCCTCAAGGGATGCCTCAGATGTCTACTGAAGGCAGAGGCTAGAAATATATCTTGTTTTCAGAAGGCAGCTGTGTTGGACTGCAGCAGCACAGCTCGATTTGAGTCCCAGAGCATCACAGAGGCCAAGTGTTTAGGGGAGGGTTTTGAGATTTTAAATCAAATGAAGGAGTTTGAATCTTGGAAACTCATACCACTTCCCCCCACCCCCCAAAAAAATAATATCCTGTGGGCACACGAAAACTTTCACCAAGAAGAAAACTTAGTGGGTCTTAGAAGTGCCACTGGACTCAACACTTTTTCTACAAATATACCTGTACAAGAGAGGAATCCCGTCAGGTCTTTGGGGGAGGGGGAAGTCTTCCCCACTCCCTCAGCCTCCGGTTCTTCCTTCCCTCTTGCTCAAACTCCATTCTCCAGCTGGTGATGTCTCCCTTCCTCCCACTGCTTTCATGCCCCTGTCAGGGGAATTGTATCTAGGTGATGGAGATGCATTCCAACCTCACTGTCACTGCTTGAACCGACAAACCAGATGCTGCTACAAGATACATGTAACCCGCCTGCTATATGTCACCACTGCCAACTGGGACATTCTTTCCTTGATATTTGCTTTATGGCTTCACATGCTTTGTAGCTAACTAAGCTTTCTCCTGACACCCTGATCCCATGAGAAAATGAATCGTGTAATGTATTGTATTGATTGTGAGGTACTGTATTGTTTTAAGAGTCTGCAGCTGTTGCACTGGAATTGGTAATCAGTAGGTGTGTTATATTGAGCACAGCTGCAGAGTGATTTTAGGCTATGTGTGAGTAGCAGCTTTGAAATAAAGCACCATGTTTTGTTCCTCCGACTCCTGATTCTTTGAGACATAACATATTGGCGACGAGGATAAACTTATGACGAGTCTAGCAAGTTTTTGTGAAGCAAGGACTGTGAGTAAATTATGGCTTTTCAAGGGCAGCTGGAACAGTTTAATTTGGAGTTTCCTTTGAAGTGGCAGAGTTATGAGGCCCGATTGGAATTTTATCTTCTGGCAAATGGCATAACAGACCCAGAAAGGAAAAGAGCCGTGTTTTTGAGCCTCTGTGGTAAAGGGGTGTTTGACTTCGCCTCAGCATTGATAAGCCAAAGGGACTTATCAGCAACACCGCTTGTAGAGATACTGACTGCATTAAGGAACCATTTCATTCCCCAACCGTCAGAAATAGCTAGACGGAGTGTTTTTTTATAAACGTGATCAGGAGGGGACTGAAAGCATTGCAGATTATGTTGCAGTCTTACGGCGGTTGGCACAACAATGTAATTTCTCCAATTTGGAAGAAATGTTAAGGGATCGTCTGGTCTGTGGCCTGAGAGAGGCACCATTGCAAAAGTTGCTGCTGGCAAAGACAGACTTGACTTTTCAAACGGCATACCAAGAAGCCTTGAATTTTGAACTTGCTGCAGCCTCTACCGGGAGGTCGCGACAAGCCAGGAGCCCACAGAGATTGCAAACAGCTGGCAGTGGGACTGTAGACCCAGGTAATGGTGAAATTCAGAGACTGCAGCATGGTGCAATGAAGATGGGAAGACCACCACAACAGAGGGGGAGGATGTTAACAGAGAAATGTATGAGTTGTGGTGGGCCCCATGAGAGAGAAAGGTGTAAATTTAAAGAGGCACAATGTTTCTGTTGTAAACGTTGGGGGCATATTGGGAGAGTGTGCAGAGAAAAAAAGGCATCAGGGACCAAGAAGACATGTTCCCGGCTCATCTGCTACACACTCTGTGGATGCACCTTGCTGTCCCCATGTAGCTGGCTTGACTGGCCAACCCCCACATGAGCAGTGTGATGGTGTTTACGCAGCTGATGTAATTAACCACGTGCAACCCGAGATCCAGCGTAAGTTGTCGGTGACTGTGAAGATCCAGGATGTCCCTTGTGTGATGGAAGTGGATTCTGGGTCAGCATTCTCCATCGTTTCATGGGACACTTATAAAACATTTTGCCCACAGGATGATTTGGACATTCAATCTTGTGACTTACCACTTACGGATTATCAAGGACATAGAGTACCTGTGGTTGGCATGTGTAATGTCCATGTGAAATATCATATGTTTGATGGATGTTTGAAATTGTTAATAGTGGAAGGAAGGCGGACGAGCCTATTGGGGTTGGACTGGTTTTGGGAGGTTGGGAATTGTAGTTACTGGAAGGCAGGTGAGGTTAGCAAGTTGACATGGGAGGTGCTAGTGGGAGAATTTAAGAGTGTGTTTGCTGAGGGACTGGGGCAGTATAAGGGTCCACCTATATCATTGCATCTTGATCCTTTACTACCCCCAATACGTCTAAAATCACGGGCGTATTCCATTTGCTTTGGCGCTCTAAAGTGGATGCAGAACTAGATCGGTTATTGGAACAGGGAAGATTGGAGCCAGTAGGAAAGGCAAAAGGGGAAACTCCAAGTGGGGCCCCAGTGAAAGGCAATGGGGATGGGCGCATTTGTGCTGATTATAAGTGCACCATTAACAACGCATTCCAGAAACATCCGTACCCAGTGCCAGTTGTCAGTCAGTTGTTAGCTTAACATTGGCAGGGGAAAGGTTTTTGCAAAATTAGATCTAGCGCAGGCATACCAACAGCTGGAAGTGGATGATGCCACTGCAGAAGCCCAGACGATAGTGACTCACAGGGGGGCATTCAAAGTAAAGCGGCTGCAATTTGGAGTGAGCGTAGCTCCTGGGATATTCCAGAGCTTGATGGAAGAAATATTAAGAAACTTGCCGGGAGTCATACCATATTTTGATGATGTCTTGATAGTGGGTGCAACTGAGGAGGAACTGATGACACGGGTGCGGAAAGTACTGCAGTGCTTCTCAGATGTAGGGTTGCGCGTTAAGCGCGAAAAATGCGTGTTTGGAGTAAGCGCCAAGTAGAGTTTTGGGATACATGGTAGATGCAAGGGGAATCCACCCGACATCAGCAAAGGTGAGGGCCATCCAGGATGCCCCAGCACCACAGTCAAAGCAAGAGTTACAGGCATTTTTGGGATTGCTAAATTTTTACCATTCATTCTTAAAGCATAAGGCCACAACCGCGGATCCACTGCACCGCTTATTAGATAAACGGGCAGTGTGGCAGTGGACAAGTCAGCATGAGAAGGCATTCCGAGATGTCAAACGATTATTTGTCATCAGAAAGTGTATTGGTTCATTTTGATGAGAGGAAGCCATTAATTTTGACGTCGCGATGCCTCCCCGTATGGAGTTGGAGCAGTGTTGAGCCATCAATTGGAGGATATCGCGGAAGCTCCAATTGCGTATTCTTAGAGGCCGTTGTCTACAACGGAGCCAAATTACGCGCAAATTGATAAGGAGGCATTAGCAATAGTGGCTGGGGTTAAGAAGTTTCATGATTACGTGTATGGGCGACCATTTATGATTGTTACAGACCATAAGCCGCTGTTGGGATTATTTTCCTCAGAGCGCCAGACACCACAGATATTGTCCCCTAGAATGCTGCGGTGGGCAATGTTCCTGAATGCATATGATTATGTCTTGCAGCACCAGTCGGGAAAGAAAATTGGTCATGTAGTTGCGTTGAGTCGCTTGCCAGTACAAAGGGAGGAGGAAGATCATTCCCCACTTTTGGAGGTTTTGATGTTGGAATCGTTATCAGAGCCTCCAGTGCAAGCTGCAGAAATAGCAGAAAGGTCAGCTAAGGACCCAGTGCTTGCCCGAGTTTTGAATTGGGCATGGAAGGGTTGGCCATTGGGTAAGTTAGAGGAAAAATTCAGACCATTTGGAATGAGGCAGCACGAGATATCTGTCCACAAGGGGTGCTTACTGTGGGGAAATAGAGTAGTGATCCCAGCAGCTTTAAGGATTAGGGTGCTGGAGGCCTTACATGTAGGGCACCCCGGAATAGTGAGAATGAAGGCATTGGCCCAGTAGTTATGTGTGGTGGCCAAAGATGGATGAGTGAAATAGAAGAATGGGTGGCCAGGTGCAGGAGTGTCAGATAACGCCACCTGCCCCACCTCAGGCCCCTACCTATCAATGGGAGTCCACAAAAAGACCGTGGTCAAGGGTACATATTGATTTTTGCAGAGGCCTTTCCAAGGCCAGAGTGTTTCTTCAATCGTGAGTGGACTCATATTCCAAATGGCTAGAAAGTGCAGTGCCAGTAATGTCCAATGACTATCCCACAAACAGTTATTAGGGGCACTGGCGTAGGATTATTTGCAACCCATCCCTGTCGCGGATCACGGTGGTATCGGATAATCTGGGACAAGCGTTTGTATCCAAGGAGTTTAAGAGTATTCCTGGCCAATGGTGTTATTCGCCAGCGTTACCTCGAAGCCCAACTTTTCATCCGACTCACCAATGGGCAGAGGCCAGAAAGGATAGAATGTGCGTACAACGAAGGATGCATTACAGTATTGCGAATAGTAGAGAGGGATTGGCACCGTCCCGGTTGGCCGAATTTTTGTTAACACAGCACATAACACCGTGCACAGCCACGGGAGGAGTCTCTGTGAGTTGCTAATGAATGTCGGGAAACTTACAAGCGTTGCTGGACCGAATGCCATCCCGATTCAGCTTGATGATCGATCCCACGGAAGAAGAAGATCAGGTGTTAGAAAGCACCTCCGGACATTTGATAGGGGGATGATCACGTGTGTGTATGTCCGAAATTATGGAGCAAGGTCCATGTTGGGTCCCAGCAGTTGTGAGGCAGCCGACAGGGCCCTTTGTCTTATAGGGTGGAAACTTCGAAGAGAGCTGGGTGATCACTTGCAGGACATGTTGACTCAAGTAAGGGAAGAGAGTGCCAGGGTCCAACAGTAGATCAGGAACCCCAGGTCCTCAAATCCCTAGAGGGCATTAAGGGGGCAGATGGAGCTGCAGGATGAGGGAAGCAGTAAAATAGTCCAATTGTCCCAGAGGACACCTAAGTTAATGGGGCACAGATGGAGATGCAGGATAAAGAGAAACAGCAAAGGGTCCAATTGTTTTGCAGAACCAGGAACAAACACAAGACTCCATGTGGGAAGCTACCAGAGCGGGAGCTGAGACGATCTCAGCGAAAGAGAATCCCACCAGATTATTACAGGAGTTAGGGGGAAGGGGTGTAATGTATTGTATTGATTGTGAGGTACTGTATTGTTTTAAGAGTCTGCAGCTGTTGCACTGGAATTGGTAATCAGTAGGTGTGTTATATTGAGCACAGCTGCAGAGTGATTTTAGGCTATGTGTGAGTAGCAGCTTTGAAATAAAGCACCATGTTTTGTTCCTCCGACTCCTGATTCTTTGAGACATAACAAATCGTATCTGTTACCTTGTGCAGGTTCTCTATCTGCCACTGACCTTCGGGCGCCTCAGCTCCAGGGACTGTTTTTCACAATTTCGTGGGAATTTGGGAGGGGGGGACTTGCTGGGATAAAGGGGTAGCAAGCTTTGATGCTCCGACACCTTATCAATAAACGCTACCAATCAACTATACAGAGTCCGTTTATTGGCTTGAGGTTCGAGACCTGACCCCTTTCATTCCCACTTTCTCCCTTTTCTCCTTGCTCCTTTTTATCACCCACCTGCTTACAGTTAATATTGGTCTTGGTCACATGAGATCACAGCTGGCATTTTTAAGCAGTCCGGTGTGTGTGCAGGCCTGCACATTCTTTCTCCGTGGGGAGGGTTAAATCCTAATTTATATTTTCAAATTGAGGAGTTTTTGGCAAGCCTGGAAATTTCCCCATATTTGTAGAAGCACCTCCCCTTCCTGCACCTGCGGCCCACGGGGTGGATTTTCTGATCTGTATTCTGAGGTCAAATTCAGAATTAGATACATGGCTAAACAAGATGCTGCAGGTTGCGTGCCATTTTTTATAAGAAGAAGAAGAGTTTGGATTTACATCCCCCCTTTCTCTCCTGTAAGGAGACTCAAAGGGGCTGACAATCTCCTTGCCCTTCCCCCCTCACAACAAACACCCTGTGAGGTAGGTGGGGCTGAGAGGGCTCCAAGAAGCTGTGACTAGCCCAAGGTCACCCAGCTGGCATGTGTGGGAGTGCACAGGCTAATCTGAATTCCCCAGATCAGCCTCCACAGCTCAGGCGGCAGAGCGGGGAATCAAACCCGGTTCCTCCAGATTAGATACACGAGCTCTTAACCTCTTACACCACTGCTGCTCCTAATATGTCCTAATGTCAACATCTGAATTTTTCACTTGAGAGGCCACTGGTGCATCTCTCTCTTTTCATTCAATTTAGTTTTCTCTAAAAAAAAAGAGAATTGAGGGAATAGGCTGAGGTAAAGAACTTACACTCAGTGCCACATGGGAAGATGGTCTTCCCGAGAGACCAGTCATACCTGATTCCTTGATCAGCTTCCTGGCTTTCCGCTCACTGAACGAAGACATCTCTGAGGAGTGCTGGTGATGCACAGCCCGAGGCAAGCTCTGGAAGGGGACCGACCGGCAGTACACGACCACGTCGGAGAGCTCCCGGGAAATCTGCGTGGCATCTTTCGCCTGTGGGGGCAAAGCGCTGACCATTACCTTTCATAGTGCCTCTTAGAAGAGTAGAAGAAGAGTTTGGATTCATATCCCCCCTTTCTCTCCTGCAGGAGACTCAAAGGGGCTGACAATCTCCTTGCCCTTCCCCCCTCACAACAAACACCCTGTGAGGTGGGTGGGGCTGAGAGAGCTCCGAGAAGCTGTGACTCGCCCAAGGTCACCCATCTGGCGTGTGTGGGAGTGCCCAGGCTAATCTGAATCCCCTAGATAAGCCTCCACAGCTCAGGCGGCAGAGCTGGGAATCAAACCCGGTTCCTCCAGAATAGATACACGAGCTCTTAACCTCCTACGCCACTGCTGCTCCTCTTAAGTGAATGACCACAAACCTCTTGGTATCAGCTCACCTGTGGTGAACAGTGGTCGGCTCCAGACAACCAGGCCCAGAAGCCTTTGTTAATTAGAAGGCAGCAAATGGTTTGTTTTCCTTTCAGACCACAGCTGTGCCCCTCTCTCATCAGCATTTCCCCTTCCTTTCAAGGAAATCAGAACAGCACACCTAGCTCTCCTCTCCTCTCCTGCCATTTTATCCTCACAACCCTATGGGGTAAGTTAAGGTCACAGAGTATGGCTGGCCCAGCCCAGTGAGCTACTTGGCTGAGAAGAGATTGAAACCTGAGTTTCCCCAGTTTTAACCTCCTACTTTCAGTTAATATTGAGCAGCAGTGGCGTAGGAGGTTAAGAGCTCGTGTATCTAATCTGGAGGAACCGGGTTTGATTCCCTGCTCTGCCGCCTGAGCTGTGGAGGCTTCTCTGGGGAATTCAGATTAGCCTGGGCACTCCCACACACGCCAGCTGGGTGACCTTGGGCTAGTCACAGCTTCTCGGAGCTCTCTCAGCCCCACCTACCTCACAGGGTGTTTGTTGTGAGGGGGGAAGGGCAAGGAGATTGTCAGCCCCTTTGAGTCTCCTACAGGAGAGAAAGGGGGGATAGAAATCAAAACTCTTCTTCTTCTTAATATTGACCTTGGTCACGTAAGAGCACAGCTGGCATTTTTAAGCAGTCTGATGTGTGTGCATGCCTACACATTCTTCCTCCGTGGGGAGGGTTAAATCCTAATTTATATTTTCAAATTTAGGGCTTTTTGGCAAGCCTGGAAATGTCCCCATATTTGTAGAAGCGCCTCCCCTTCCTGCACCTGCGGAAAAGGGTAATGATGCTGTAATCACTATTATTATTACTGTTGAGGAAAGTGGGAAGGTTTGGGAGCAGGGGCCTCCTGCAGGCCCATCTTGGCAGCAGTAACAGGCGGAGACACCCAGAGGTCCTGTCCTGATCAGCCCACGTCCGGTTTGATCCTGCCACGTTTCGCGGCTGGGACGTGGGATCCTTTCTGCCCTCACCCCCTCTCCCTCTTCAGTGTGGTGACTGTACTTTCTCACTCTCTGCACGCTCACTCTCCAAGCAAAGCCTGCTCAGCTCATCAGGAACCCGCCGTTGTATTTCTTCCAGAATTGTTTTGACCCCAGAGGGGGGAGGCTGCCTTGTCTCTGGACTGGGGGACTGGTGGGGTGCCATCATCCCCCCTACCCCCGGCAGGGACGTAGGTATAGATTGTTATGGGGGGGTTCGGGGGGGCCACACCCTCACCTGCCCCTAGGGCATGGCCACGCCTCTCCAAGCCCTGCCCCCGCCCTAGCGCTTATAAAAGCAGCTCTCCAAGACCAGGGACGGCAGACGCCCTCCCCTGCCCCCCATAACTTTGGACCCCCTGAACCAAACCTCACCAAACCTGGGTTGTATCATCAGGAGAGCCCCCCCCCCCAAACAATCCCTGAAAGTTTGGTGCTGCTAGCCCAAACAATACGCCCCCTGCAGGCCAAAAACCGAAAAAAACACTAAAAATGTTTTTAAAACCCACAAACGGGTGGGTGGAGCTTTGGACTTGAATGGGGGGGGGGTCTGAACCCGAGAAACATCCCCCCCTTACCTAAGTCCTTGCCCCCCCCCCCCGGTAATGGTAGTCAGGGGTGGTGTTGTGGGATATAATGGAGGGCGCTTTGCTGCTTGTGCCTTAGTTCTGCCAATGGAAGCCTAAATGCGTATTCCTTTTGGCTGAATGGGTTTGGAGTGGGGCAGGGACAATTCTTCAGTTCAGCAACCGGGGTCAGCGGGGAGGCTCAAAGGGACCTGGTTTGCTCCCAGCTACCAGGAGGACCAGGAATCCTTCAAACCTTTTGGGCCTGAACTAATGCCAGTCAGGTACAAGCCAAGCTACGAGTGGCAACGCAGGAGGGTTTGGGTGTAGCCAACTGGGGCAACAAAGAAGAAAAAGAAGAAGAGTTTGGATTTATATCCCCCCTTTCTCTCCTGCAGGAGACTCAAAGGGGCTGACAATCTCCTTGCCCTTCCCCCCTCACAACAAACACCCTGTGAGGTAGGTGGGGCTGAGAGAGCTCCGAGAAGCTGTGACTAGCCCCAGGTCACCCAGCTGGCGTGTGTGGGAGTGCACAGGCTAATCTGAATTCCCCAGATAAGCCTCCACAGCTCAGGCGACAGAGCGGGAAATCAAACCCGGTTCCTCCAGATTAGATACATGAGCTCTTAATCCCCTATGCCACTGCTGCTCCAAACAAACAAAATCATTGAAGCCAGCCACCAACCAGCAAGGGATACTCACCTGTAAGGGTTTGATCTCCTGGAGAGAGTTTGTGGACTGGAAGGAAAAAAGAAGAGAAAGACAAATTCTTTGGTTTCCTCTGAAGAATTCTAGGAATTCTAGATCCTCTCACATTTTTATCCCCTCCTTCCTGCAAGGAGCTCAGGGGGGCATAGATGCCCCCCCACCCACACTTTTATCCTCACAGCTGCCCTGTGGGGCAGGTCAAGCTGAGAGAGACAGAGGGACCGGCCCAAGGTCACCACAGGAGATTCACAGTAACCTGGATTTCAACCTGGCTCTCTCAAGTCCCAGCCTACTAGTCCAGTGGTGGCGAACCTTTGGCACTCCATATGTTATGGACTACAATTCCCATCAGCCCCTGCCAGCATGGCCAATTGGCCATGCTGGTGGGGGCTGATGGGAATTGTAGTCCATAACATATGGTGTGCCAAAGGTTCGCCACCACGGTACTAGTCTATCCTCTGTCCCAGATTGGCTGGCAGGAAGGATGGGATAAATCTACCAGGCAGCAAAACTAAGGATGGCCATTAAACCAATTTAAGGGTGGAGACACCTTCCAAAAGTTTGCCAACTACCTTGATTTTGCCAGAAGTCTTTCAGGGATCACAGTTGTGTCCTGAATAAAATAAACAGCTGGCAACTAAACTAGGACATGTTTTGCAAAAGCTCAGCTGAGAGTGAAGAAAACCCCTTGGCCTGCCAGGTGAACACATCATAAGCCTTGCAAAACATGAGCTGCCGTTTTGGTTTCGACCATTAGCTCCAAATAGCCCGTTCCAAGAGAACCGCCGGCGTGGCACAAAAAATAAACTGACTAATGAAGGATCCCGTGAACCCATAATGCTCATTTGCTGAGGGAGCTGCCTGTTTTGTCTCTGTATGATTCCTGGGTCTGGCCTCCCAGCCAGTCTCTGCAGCAGGGAAGTAATTTTGCCTAGTTTCTTACTAAGTCCGCTGCCTCCCCCAAAACAGCATAGGATCATTGGCTTCAGATGTTTCTGCTGCATGGGTTTGTTTTCTTTTAACCACAAAAACACAGTATTATTCTTCCAAAAGGAAAACATTTCTGATATAGGGTGAGGCTGCTTCCCATTTAAGTTCATTAAAAAAATCCTGCCTTGCCAATCGCCAATATTTCTGGGAACGCTGATATCCAAACTGGCCGTCCATCTTCCTGCAGGGTTCCTTCTTGGGGTCCAGTTTGTTCTTACCTTCTCATCTTCATCCTCCGTCTCCTCTTCATGACTGGAGATGAAACTCCCTCTCTCTGACTCGGTCTTCTCCTCCGGCAACTTCTTCCCCTTCACCAAGATCTTCCACTTTAACTGCTGTGAGGATCAGCAAGAGGGAAATCAGGCAGCTCAAACTTCTTCCGAAAGTCTCTAAAGCAGGGTTTCAAAGGTCCATTTGAACACAGCGGGTGATACAGACTATTTTGGGCAAGGCAACCCCGCTCGACTGGGCTCAGGTCGCCCCAGGTGGTCAGAGACAGCACGGGAGAACTCGTGGGCCCCACGGCAGAAGGCCTTCAAAATCCCAGAGCAGCCGTTATGAGGGCTTTTCCACAAGAACAGTTTATTTCATAGTCCAGGGGTCTGCAACCTGTGGCTCTCCAGATGTTCATGGACTACAATTCCCATCAGCCCCTGCCACAGGCTGATGGGAATTGTAGTCCATGAACATCTGGAGAGCCATAGGTTGCAGACCCCTGTCATACTCCATTAACAGTATACCTTCTATGGGGGGGGGGGGGGGACATCATATGTACTCTGACCAGCTCACTGTCTGCCTCCTTCCAAATGTTGCATCAATATCTGTTCTGACTGGATGGAGCAGACTTGTTTTCTGTTGACCCAGAAGGTCAGACCAGAACCAACAGGTTGAAATTAAATCAACAGAGTTTTTGGCTAAACATCCGTAGTGGTTAAGAGCAGGTGTACTCTAATCTGGAGGAACCGGGTTTGATTCCCAGCTCTGCCGCCTGAGCTGTGGAGGCTTATCTGGGGAATTCAGAGTAGCCTGTGCACTCCAACACAGGCCAGATGGGTGACCTTGGGCTAGTCACAGCTCTTCGGAGCTCTCTCAGCCCCACCCACCTCACAGGGTGTTTGTTGTGAAAGGAGGGTAAGGGAAAGGAGTTTATCAGCCCCTTTGAGTCTCCTGCAGGAGAGAAAAGGGGGATATAAATCCAACTCTTCTTCCTGGCAGTTGGAGTGATTCCTCAGTGGAGAGGGGCTGGGCTCTCCTCCTTTGGAGTCTTTTAAGCAGAGGCTGAATGGCCACCTGAGAGTAAGGCCACGTCTGTGAACTCAGGCAGCTCAAGAGAGGGGGGGAGGGAGGAGTGAGCCAGTGGTCAGCTCTTGTGGCCCCTTTCTTACGTGCCCAAGGAAATGCTGGTGGCCACTTCGGGGCCAGCAAGGAATTTTCCTCCAGGCCAGATTGGCTAGGGATCCTGGTGTTTTTTGGCCTCCTATTGGACATACATCAGGATTCACCAGGGGAACGGAAGATAGTTGTGAATTTCCTGCATTGTGCAGGGAGTTTGACTAGATGACCCTTGAGGTCCCTTCCAGCTGTATGTTTCTATGCCACAAGGGAACACACTTGTACACATATCACAACAAGTGGGACAGAATCTGTGACGGCTATTATTTATTTATTTTTATTTGGGGATTTTCTAACCTGCCTTTCTATTAAGAAGAAGAAGAGTTTGGATTTATATCCTCCCCTTTCTCTCCTGTAGGAGACTCAAAGGGGCTGACAATCTCCTTGCCCTTCCCCCCTCACAACAAACACCCTGTGAGGTGGGTGGGGCTGAGAGAGCTCCGAAGAGCTGTGACTAGCCCAAGGTCACCCAGCTGGCATGTGTGGGAGTATACAGGCTAATCTGAATTCCCCAGATAAGCCTCCACAGAACTCCGGGCAGCTTATTAAAAAAAAGTTTAAAAACAGCAAATAAATAACAATACCAAGAACTGAAATCCTAAAACTAACAGGGAAAAATCCCTAAGCACTCCAGAGATTAGTAATACAACAACAGGGAAACAGCAATAACACAAGAATGAAACAAACAGCAACAGCATGAGAAGCAAACAGCACTGGGAAAACACACAACAACAGATCAGGGAATCAACATCTCCAATCTGTGCCAGGTCTACAGTGTGAGACTTTTTGCCCCCGAGATCCCACTGTTTTAGGATCCTGTTGCTGCAGGAACAAAATGAAGAAAAAAGCCACAATACTACAAAGTGATTCCCAGTTACAGTACTGGAAATGTTGGAAGGTCTCCCCCAGAGGGTGCCATGCAGTCGCTCCCTGATGAACTCCTGCGCATGTTTAAGATAATCTCTTACCCTATTCACTTTTTACCTTCTAGCACTTCCTTTTAATCTAAAATTGTTTTATTATTCTAGCACAAAGTCTGTTAATGCTGGCGACATGCTTTGTGTTATCTGAGCCTTCTTCAAAACTTTTAAACCTGTTATTTGTTACCAGCTTTTAGTTTTGCTTCAGTTTATTTTAATTTTTAATAATTTTATTGCTGGGCATGACACCGGCGTCCTTTTGTTAGGGCTCTGGTTGATCTCTTTTAATATTTTAAGTGGTTTTTTTAATTTCTATTTTTCTTTCTTAGCAACTGTTAGTTTTAGCTAATTGTTCTACTGTGTTATTGCATTTTATTGCCCTTCTGGCTTTTGAATCCTCCGAGCTCCAGGGTTGTAGGGAGGCAAGTTTTAACTACTGAAAATGTCAAACAGGAATAAAACCAGTTTTAGAGGCTTCCAGAAGTCTGAGCGACTGTTCTCCAGCACCACCTTCTGGTGCTAAATCACACCAGACTCGCTGGAGCCGGCCGGTCCCAATTCCTACCTCAGCCAACCAAGCCAGGAGAATTTGAGAGAGAGGGGCAGATGGCAGGCAGAGGAGGGCCGCACCCTGGGCAGGAGGAGACCAGGCCGAGGGTGGACCCAAGCAGGGCCCAGGAGGGCAAGGGGGCTGCTTAGAGTCCACCGTGGAGGGTTGGGGGCAGAGGCAACACTTGGCCCAGGAACATCCCCCCAAACTGGGCCCAAGACCCTTGAAAAATGGGGCGAAACACCTTTACAAAATGGCGGGGGGACCAAGTTGTGTCCCAGTGATTTATTTATTCATTTATTTTCCTTATTGGGGGCCCCCAAGCGGCTGGCCTCAATCTCCTCTTCTCCTCCATTTTATCCTCACCACAACCCTGTGCGGTAGGTCAGACTAAGAGTCAGGGTCGCCCAGTGAGTTTCTAAGCAGAGCGCGGATTTGAATGTACTGACGCTGCAGCCGCTGTACCACACTGTCTTATGTGGTGCATAAATATAAACTGGATGCGAGACTTCAGGGCCTGTTGAATTCAAAGTAGAGGAAAGCTAACCTCGGAACTGCTCTCTTATGACTTGTTCGGCTTTAACAGCCCCCCCCCCCCCACACACACCCCTTCTGCAAAACCAGCAACTCAAGTGCAAATTTGCTCTTAAGAGCAAAAAGCAAAGTTCCAGTTCTCAAGTCATGAACTGTGACAATCTTGCTCTTCCTCCTCCATCAAATTTCTCCTCAAATTCCCCTTCTCCGATTTCCACAGACATCTCGATTCTGATGCACCTCGATTCCACACGGCGCCCAGCACGACCCCAACCTCCGGCGGCTCTGGGAAAGCAGCAGAAAAAGCAGCCGGGGGCTTTACCTCCGGGGAGGGGAGCTGTTTGGGGGTGTCTCCATCCAGCGGCTGAGTCAGAAGCATGTCCCCCAAGATGGTCTTCATGTGGCGGGCCATGGCGGACTGCTGCTCCAGACCGCAGTGGTTTTCCAGCGAGAGGATCAAGGGGTAGGGAGACTGCTGCAGACACAAGGCAGGAGGCAGGAGTGAGGGAGGAAATCAAAGTAGACTCGATTGGCACGAGCAAGACATGCGCTGAGTTCCACTTTTCACTGACTTGGCCTGAGCTTCACATTCTCAAATGTTTTGGTTAAAGTCGCCATCTTTCTGTGTACAAATGACTCTGGCAGAGAGACAGTCAGCCTCTTCTTATTGGGTTACCCCAGTGGTGGCGAACCTATGGCACGGGTGCCAGAGGTGGCACTCGGAGCCCTCTCTGTGGGCACGCACACACAGAGTTCCTCATGTGGGGGTGGAAAATCACCCCCCCCCCCCACACACACACATCTAGGCTGACCTGGGCTACTGAGCACGACATGCGCGCACCGCGGTGGGCAGGGAGGACTCGGCTGGCGGGCCTGGTGCCTGTGCTCCAGGTGGCTGCTGCCTGAGGGGGAGGGGGCGCAGAGGAGGCAGAGATGCTAGAGAGGCACAGAGAGGTGTGCACAGGACTTGCTGGAGGCTAGAGCAGGCTGGCCCCTGCTCGAGCAGGTGGGGCGGAGGAAGAGGGAGCCAACCGTTTTTTTCTAAACTAAAACCTCAGCGTTCAGGCTAAATTGCCGGGTTGGCACTTTGCGATAAATAAGTGGGGTTTGAGTTGCAATTTGGGCACTCGGTCTCAAAAAGGTTCGCCATCACTGGGTTACCCCCTTTCCTCCGGCATCTGTGCTGCAGTAGCAGGATGTCAGTAGCAGGAGGAAGCTGTGTTTTCAGTCCAGTGGCCGCCCCAGCTGCTTTCCAGCTGTTGGGCAGGTTACGGGCACAGATTTTATTTTTTTAAAAGGGCAACTTTATCAAGATTCTGTGCATTGAAATTAACTGACGCTCTTTTCTTCTCAATGTCGGCCGACACTAGGAATGCGAAGGCCACAGAACTGGGAAACTGGACTTTGTGTTAATATATTTCCCCCAAAAAAAAGTTTTTAAGGAAAAAAAAGAGGCGTTGCAATTGTTATAAGTTGCCATCGTTATAAATGAATTAGTTTTCCATTCATAAAACGTTATAAACATGTTGTGTGGAATGAGCCTCAATGATGCACCACGTGGGTCGGTTATGATGCCATCAGACAGGTGAGGGAAGTACAACATTGAAAGGGGCCTCTATGCGGGAAAGGCAGCATCACACAGGTGGCTGTTTAGTGAGCATTTGTATTTTCTGCATCTGGAAAATGAGTGCAGGTTCTACCTGGGAAAATTCTGCAGACTGAAGGGAGAGGGATTTTTTGCCAATCCCTCCCCCGTGGTAGCAGACCACCAACTACCCCCTCCTGCTCTTCAAGGAAATTCCCAGACTCCCAGGAGCAGAAATTTTGGGAGCCCTGTGGGCCTCAGTGAAAAGGGAATTCCCACACCCACCACCAGAGATTCTGCAAAAGATCCGACCCACGGGCTAGACCGCTAGAGCAATGCGGGCAAACCTTTTGGGCTTGGCAGGGGCATAATGCCCATTGGGCAAGGTGGGCAGCTGCCCAGGGCACCACCTTGTGGGGGCACCAAAAATCCAGGGTTCGTTTTTGGGTATTTTTAGTGGTTTTCCGTTTTTGGCCTGCAGGGGGCACAGTTTGTAGGCTAGCAGCACCAAAAATTCAGCCTATCATCAGGAGACTGTTCTTATGCTACCCCCCATGTTTGGTGAAGCTTGGTTCAGGGAAACCAAAGTTATGGACTCCCCAAAGGGGTGCCTCCATCCCCCATTGTTTCCAATGGGAGCTAATAGGAGATGGGGGCTATGAGGGTCCATAACTTTAGCCTCCCTGAACCAAACTGCACCAAACCTGGGGGGGGGCGGGGTATCATTAGGGCAGTCTCCTGATGAGACCCTGAAAGTTTTGAGACTGTGCCTTCAGAAATGTGCCCCCCCCCCAGCCTGCAACCCCCATTGACAGCAATGCAGAAAACTCAATGCAGAACAAAGATTCTTGGGCAAATTTCTGAGATGTTCCTGCAGGGGGCGCATTTTTGGACGTATCGGCACCAAAATTTCAGGGTATCATCTGGAGACTGTCCTGATGGCACCCCCAAGCTTTGTGCAGTTTGGTTCAGGGGGGCCAAAGTTATGGACCCTCAAAGGGGGTGCCCCATTCCCCATTCTTTCCAATGGGAGCTAAGGAGATGGGGCGATATGTCTAAAAATGCACCCCCTGCAGGCACCAATGACCCGGTGCAAAAAAAAATTTTTGGTCATGGTGGGGTGGCCGCCCATGGGGGGGGGGGGGCATCCAACTCAGGTTTTGGCCAGGGCTCCAGTTTGCCTTGTTACGCCCCTGGGACTTGGCATGTCAAAAATTGACTCTGCTGGTGTGTCCCGTCCCGTCTCCCCCCTGCCCCCAAACAAAAGAGAAAGAATTCTTTGTATGTTCATTAAAAAATACAGTCCAGTCAAGGGTGGTGCTATGTATCATACAAAGAAACATCAACTAATTACAAAAATGACTCTGATTCAAACAGGGAGATTAGGTGTGGTCGGGTGTTGGTGAATGCTGACATGTCACCCGAAATGTTGTGACGTATCGCCTTAGACACGCCTGTCGTAAGTTCGCCATCACTGGGTTACAGCACACATTCAGTTTGAAAAATGCTCCCCTCTGCTTCCTATCATTCCCTAGCTACTTCCCGCCACCACCACCCCCCAAAAAAGTTAATCCTTTTTAGCACAACTCCTTACAAAACGCCATGTTTGGCAGGCGTGGTTCTTACAAGAAGCAGGCCTCCTTCTCTGCATCTCAGGAGAGGGGCCGCTTCTTCTGGGGCAGTGGCTACTGTAACACACAGATTAGTTGCCCCAGAATGGCTGTTTCCACCATATGCCAACATATGTTGTCCTAACCCAGGGGTCTGCAACTTGTGGCTCTCTAGATGTTCATGGACTACAATTCCCATCAGCCCCTGCCAGCATGGCCAATTGGGAATGGTAGTCCATGAACATCTGGAGAGCCGCAGGTTGCAGACCCCTGTCCTAACCAGTAAGTATCACAAGTAACTTTTTAAAAAATGAATAATGGCCCCACTCACTGGGGTAATGCCCATTGGGCAAGGTGGGCAGCTGCCCAGGGCATCACCTTGTGGGGGGCATCAAAATGCTGGGTTCGTTTTGGGGTATTTTAGTGGTTTTCCATTTTTGGCCTGCAGAGGGCACAGTTTTTAGGCTAGCGGCACAAATTGAGACTGTGCCTTCAGAAATGAGCCTCCCCCAGCCTGCAACCCTCATTGACAGCAATGCAGAAAACTCAATGCAGAACAAAGATTCTTGGGCAAATTTCTAGGATGTTCCTGCAGGGGGTGCATTTTTGGATGTATCGGCACCAAAATTTCAGGGTATCATCTGGAGATGATGGCACCCCCCAAGTTTGGTGCAGTTTGGTTCAGTGGGGCCAAAGTTATGGACCCTCAAAACTGTAGCCCCCATCTCCTATTAGCTCCCATTGAAAACAATGGGGGATGGGGCACCCCCTTTGGGAGTCCATAACTTTGGACTCCTTGAACCAAACCTCACCAAACGTGGGGAGTAGCATAAGGACAGTCTCCTGATGATATGCTGAAATTTGGTACTAATATGTCTAAAAATGCACCCCCTGCAGGCACCAATGTCCTGGTGCAAAAAGAAATTTGGTTGTGGTGGGGTGGCCGCCCATGGGGGGGGGGGGGGGCATCCAACTCAGGTTTTGCCCAGGGCTACAGTTTGCCCAGGGCTGCCTCGTTACGCCCCTGGCCCCACTGAAATGTTTCAGGCTGCAAGTGCAGCTGCCTCCTCCTGCCAGGAATCTCCGCCTACCTTGAATGCATAGTCCCGAATGCTCTCAATGGCGTCCCGGAAGAGGATCTTCGAGGTGAGCGTGTGGCCGTGGTAGATGACGGGCTCCCCATTGGATCCTTCCCAGCAGTCAAGTTCTACGCACCGGCACCCTTTCATCAACGCTCTGGCAGAGAGAGGCAAACGGGAAGACAGTGGGAAGGTGCCCTGGGCTCAATTGGGCAAATTCCACAACTTGCCAGGAGCTCCTTAAGAAAGTGGCTGCACCATTTAGAAAAAGAGACAGGGTGCTATTCCCCTTCCTGATGGGCAGTCAATCACTCTCCAAGGCACCCAAGATGCTGTGCTAAGGCAACCAGAAATCCACGGAAGCCCTCTTGCACCGGCTCAAGGCAGAAACGTTTGGGTCTATTTATTTATTCATTCATTCATTCATTCATTTATTCATGTATTCATTTATTTGTTTGTTTGTTTGTTTGTTTATTGTTTAGTTTTATATACCGCCCTATCCCCGAAGGGCTCTGGGCGGTGCGCAACAAAATTAAATCATAATACAACGAAACACAAACAAGACTAAACAATTAAACTTCAATACAAATAAATTACTAAATCCCTTTTAAAAACAGCGGTTAACACAGATTCAAAGTCAAATTCAAAAATTCAAAGGCGCCCAGGAAGCCCATTGTTAAAAACCTCCCCAACGGGAAGACTGCTGGCTCCATCCATAAGATATAGGCAGAAACGAGAACAGAGAACAGAGGGGGGCACCATTCAACGGCTGGTTACTTAGCTGGATGTTCCAAGGAGTGGCAGAGTGGCCATCTACTTTTGGGGCAGTTGCCCTACAAAAGCACAACCCAAAGATGATCAAACTGTTCACAGGCCGGCTTCTGACAGCCCTGCTTCTTGGAACTATAGTTGTTGCAGCAAACTTTACTGAAGAGCTTCTGAGAGACCTTGGACAAGTATTATCTTGACCTTCAGATGGTCTGCAGAGACAGCTCCAGTGTTGTACTGCTGAGAACTCTACTGACTGGCTGAATGCCACGTTTGGATCTCTCTCTCTCTATGCCACAAGAAGCTGCTATAAACTCGACACAAAAAGTTGTGTCACAGATCATAGAATCGTAGAGTTGGAAGAGACCCCCAAGGGCCATCAAGTCCAACCCCCGGCCATGCAGGAACACACAATCTATGCACTTCTGATTATGTGTCTAAGTGAGGAAGAGGCCAGCATTAACTAGCAGCTGGGTTGAAGAATTGTTTATAATTGTTTATAATATTGTTTATAATATCTGTTGTCCACCGCCCAGAGCCCCTAGGGGATGGGGCGGTTTATAAATGCAATAATAAATAAATAAATAAAATAAATATTTGGAGTGCTGGCCTTTTCATTGGACTTACACAGTTCACTGGGATCCTACTTTGTGGTATGTTGCTGAGAATGTTGAAAGAAAACTATGAACATGTTCAATAAGTTTCAAAAGCTGATTTGGGGGGGAGGGGAGCGCCGCTTTGACCCTTCCCTTCTGCCGTGGCCCCAAGACCCCTTACCGGATGTAGGCCTCTGTACTGCTGGCCCCTCCAATCTGGTTGTCTGTCAGGTAGGTGTTATGGGAGCTGGAGATGAAGTAGTGGCAGAGAGGCTGGCTCATGTCTTGGTAGATGCCAGCGTGGGCCCGGTTGAGGATGCTCCCGGCCGATGACAGCAGGTACATGGTGAACCCGTCCAGCATCATGAGATCGTGCTGCCTGGCTGTGGGCCGAACAGACCATCAGTAGAAGGAATGGGGAGTCTCACAAACCATCACACACCTGGGCAGCGCTGAGCATGTGCCACAGGTGGACATTCCACAAGCAGGAGAACACAGAAAGCAAGACGGGCACCAGCGGCCAATTGGCTCTGTCTCCTCTGACACGGTTTCCTGGAACGGCTGCACCGTTTGCTCACTGGGGCGCAGTTTTGTGTGTGTCCACGTAAAGTGCTGTCAAGTTGCAGCCCACTTGTGGGTTTCCACTAACAGAAGCGCGTTGCCGTTGTGTGCCTGTGCTTACCAGCCCCGATATTTACTGGTGGTCTCCCAACTATGTAATAACTGGGGCCAACTCTGCTTAGATCAGTGGTTCTCAATCTTCCTAATGCCGCGACCCTTTGATACACTTCCTCATGTTGTGGTGACCCCCAACCCTAACATTAATCCATTTTACAGATGGAGAACACTGATGCAGAGAGTCTTAGGTGGCCCCTGTGAAAGGGGCATTCGACCCCCAAAGGGGTCCCGACCCCCAGGTTGAGAACCACTGGCTTAGATCAGTGGTTCTCAACCTTCCTAATGCCACGAGCCTTTAATACAGTCCCTCATGTTGGGGTGACCCCCACCCATAAAATTATTTGTGTCTCGGTCCCTAAGACCATCAGAAATATGTGTTTTCCGATGGTCTTAGGCGACCCCTGCGAAAGGGTCATTCGACCCCCAAAGGGGATCGCACTCCACAGGCTGAGAACCGCTGGCTTAGATGTTTGAATGAAAAACTGAATGAAAAACTGCTGGTGACCTCCGACCGCTGTGCTATAGAGAGTGTCTTAACCTACTGCATTTGTGTATGATTCGCCAGTTGCACAGTGGCAGATAGGAAGGCGCTCCACTACAGGGGCCACCTAAGACCCTCCACTACTGCTCAGAGGATTAATGGCTGCCCTCTCCCTTCTTTTGGAAGATCATTCCCGCTGACTCAAGAAAGTTCAGAATATTCTGAAGGACCCGCCTCATCCGGCATCCTCTCTTTTTGAAAGGTTACCATCTGGCAGACGATATAGGATCATAAAAACAAGGACAAACAGGCTCAGAGATCGCTATTCTATTCTAGCGCTGTGGCTCTGCTGACCTCCATGGTTTCGCGCTGATGTGGTTGGGGCTGTGCAGGGATGGCTGGAGGAAGGGGATTGTGAGGAGGGGGTGTGAGGTCTGAAATAGTGTGCACTGGGGGATCCGTGTAATTTTCGTTGTGCGTGCAGAGTGACAATAAATGCTTCTTATTGTATCTTATCTAGCTTGAGATCTGATGAGATTAGCCCAGGGGTCTGCAACTTGCGGCTCTCCAGATGTTCATGGACTACAATTCCCATCAGCCCCTGCCAGCATGGCCAATTGGAGGGCATGGCCAGTTGGCCATGGTGGCAGGGGCTGATGGGAATTGTAGTCCATGAACATCTGGAGAGCCTCAAGCTGTAGACCCCTGCAGTGGCAGAACTTCTGGTGTGATGTTTTGCACCGGAATGGGGTAAGGGGAACAGTCAGCACTGGATACTCGGCCAACCTGATTCTCCTACCCATAAACAGCTAGCAATGCTAAGCCAGGCCTACTCTAGTGGAAGGAGATGTTTTCGTTACTCCTCAGAAAGAATCCTCCACGTGCAACAAGAGAGACATTTCTTCTGGGTTACGTCCCAGATCAGAGATTCCAATATTTCTCTCGCTGGCCCAAGCCTTTCACATTTCCTGGCTGGGCTGTCCCAGAATCAAAACAACCTTGAAGGATTGGCAGAAGCGCTCATACCTTTCTCATTCAGCTCGTACATCTGGATGATCTCACGAGCCCGCTGCAAGCTCGCCTCCTCGCCCTGGTCACGCAGGAATTCCCGCAGTTCCTCGGCCGACAGCACGCAGTCCTCTCCCGAGTAGCGGTGGAAAATGTCTTCTAGTTCGGGGCGGGCCATCAGACGCGTGCAGAACTCCTCGATCTCGTGCTCCTCCAAACGGTCGTTGTTCGATTTATCACACTCCTGAGGAAAGGAAGGAAGAAGAGGAGCCCTGGGCACAGGGCCTGGTGGGGAGGGCATCTGAAGGGCACTGCGATTCCCCAGAAGGAACCAGGACCCACAACTCCGCTTTTTCACAGAAGCCACGGCAGCCTATTTCCTGGAAAGCTCTTTCCCCAGATCTCTCCACCTCTCTTCAGTTGTCCCCAAGAAATTCATTCCATCAATAATGCCAGGAGAAATGGGGTCTTTCCTACCATTGCCCCAGACCCGTGACATACCCTGTTTCCCCGAATATAAGACATCCCCTGAAAATAAGACGTTGTAGAGGTTTTGCTGATGTGTGAAATATAAGGCATCCCCCGAAAGTAAGACGTAGCAAAGTTTTTGTTTGGAAGCATGCCCGACGAACAGAACACAGAAAAATAAGACATCCCCTGGAAATAAGACATAGCGCATCTTTGGGAGCAAAAGTTAATATAAGACACTGTCTTATTTTCGGGGAAACACGGTAAGATTGCCAAGAGATGCAGCTGCAGCCTCTCACCTGGCTGTTACAAAACCATGCAAAGTCTGAATTTTTGAACTTTCTTTTGGCAACTGAAGCGGGAGAATAACCGGACACCTGCAGAGACGAAAAGGCTCCTCCCGCGGCGCTCCCAGGCTGCCAGGCTCCCGGCCGACAACTTTAAAGACTGCCAGCATTTATTCTGGCAGTAGCAGCTCTCATGAGTCAGATCTCGCTTCCTCAGACCCACTGTGGTGCAAATTCATCAGGCCGATTTATAGACACAGCAGAAAGATGGAACAGGGAAGGCACGAAGAGGGCGGCTGAAAGTCAAATCCGGCATCCCTCAGCTACTTCCTCTTGTAACTGCTCACTGTCCTGCTCTAGGTTGTAACTCTGCCCGTCTAACAGGAGTTGGGAGTCTCGCGCTCAAGCTGCGTGGTTGACTCCTCGGACTAGGTTCGAAACGGTCTCGCTTTGCTACTCGCCCCGCCCACTTCCTGCTGCGTATACAAATCAGCCTGGAAGATTTACACTCCAGTGCATCTGATGAAGTCAGCTGCAGCAATTTGGAACGCCAGCCTGGAACCCTCTGAGCTCCGGCTCATCTTCAGACTCTGGAGGTCGGTTCCCCTGGAGAAGATGGCGGCTCTGGAGGGCGGGGTCTCCCACGGAGATCTTGCCCAGGCTCCATCACCAAATCTCCGGCAGTTTCCCAGCCTGGTACTGGCAACCCTACTGGTGACCCATGAGGACCGGGCCACCCTGACTGGAATAAATTTTATCAGTCTTTATCTGTATTTTGGGACTTTGCTTATGCTGCTGTTTCGTTGCACTGGGGGGAGGTTGGGAGGGGTTAACTGCATTTCTAACTGTCTTTTCACTGTTGCTGTAGAATGTGGAGTAGCACCAGGTGGTGTTCAAGGTCGTTGCTTGCCCATCTCCTGTTATCTCCTTACACTTACTTTTAGGCGCACTTTCCCAGGCGGGGGGAGGGGGGGCTGCCAGTTGTTTTAACTATTGGAGTTTGCGTGGGCTTTTCTCAGTCTTGGTTTGGGCCAGAAGAGTTTGTGTATATATACACACACACACACACACACACACGCACGCACGCACGCACGCACACACACACACACACACGTCTCCAAGGTACCCCTGATCTACTGCTTTGGTTTCCTGGGACACACTTGGACCTACTTCAGTGGTGGGTTCTGCACAGCATAGGTCCGTGGTGGCGAACCTTTGGCACTCCAGATGTTATGGACTACAATACCCATCAGCCCCTAATAGGCCATGCTGGCAGGGGCTGATGGGAATTGTAGTCCATAACATCTGGAGTGACAAAGGTTCGCCACCACTGGCATAGGTACAATGGGTTGAAGTTGTTATAAAGCAGTGGTTCTCAACCTGTGGGCCGCGACCCCTTTGGGGGTCGAACGACCCTTTCGCAGGGGTCGCCTAAGATCATCGGAAAAGACATGTTTCCGATGGTCTTAGGAACCGAGACACAAATAATTTTATGGATGGGGGCCACCACAACATGAGGAACTGTATTAAAGGGTTGCGGGATTAGGAAGGTTGAGAACAGAGGTGGGATCCAGCAGGTTCTCACCAGTTCCCGAGAGTGGGTGACTAATTATTTGTGTGTGCCGAGAGGGGATTGCTAACTGGGTCCGCTTTTCCGTTAGAAATTCCATTAGGTCCAAAAATCATCAAGTCCTGTTGTTTCCTATGTGGCTGGTTAGCGAAGGTAGAAAACGGGATAATTCTCCCTGTTGGGCTGTTTTAAAAACATGTTTTAGCAATATGGTCAAGTTCCTTGTTTAAGGAAAGTATCCTTCTTTTGATTTCTAGAAACAAAATTAAGTATTTGAAAGTATTAAGTATTTGAAAGTATTAAGTATTTGACAGGCATTCAATTAGAGGAGAAGTAGTTGTTTCTGTTGGCAGTAGACGATAGGACTTGCTAGAATGAGTTTAAATTATGGACATAAAGATACCAGCTGGAAATTAGCAACTTTTTTTTAACAGTAAGAGTTTTTTACAGTAACAGAGAAATTATTAATGCCCGCTTGGAAAGCCACATTACGCCCGTGGAGTGCCTGCCCAGCCCCATTGGCGCTACGCCACTGTTTGAATCCCACCACCATGGGAACCTGTTACTAAAATTTTTGGATCCCATCACTGGTTGAGAACCACTGTTATCAAGGAACCTGTTTTTCGTTCCCCCATTCATGTGTGCGCCCTTCACCTGTTCAGGCAGATCAGAGCCCGTGGAAACAATCCAGGTTGCTTTCACACCTTTGCATGCAGACACTTTTAAAAAAAATTTCCCTGCAACGTATATGTAGCTGCGCAGACATACAGAAATGAACTCCCGAAGCCACGCTGACCGTCCCACAATCTGATCAGCTGTAGCTGCAAATGCGTAGCTGCGTGTGTGCAATGCACAAAAGAAAGGGGCTGCCTGCAATGGCTGGGCAATAATGACCGTGTTGATGTAGAGATCTATATGGCGGTCAAACTCACCATCATGGGGAGGAAGTGTGCTTGGAGAACTGGGTACCCTGTGGGGCGCTCAGAGACTCTTCCCACACCCTGCTGCGCGACCTACACAGAACGGCAGGAGGGCAGATTCCCCCTGACAGTGGGCAGTGTGGAGCCTGAAGTGAACGGGCAGAAGGGAGCGGAATAAAGTTTCTCCTGCCTGTTGAGTTCACATGGGAGCGCCTCCAAAGGATTGCTGGTTTAGCGATTTTCGACAATCCCAGGTTGAGGGGAATAAAACGGGCCAAACTCGTTTTGGAAACGGGACCTGTGCAAAGCCCCTCCCCACCCCAAAAAACCTGTTTATATAATGTCCTACACCAGTGATGGCGAATCTATGGCACGGGTGCCAGAGGTGGCACTTGGAGCCCTCTGTGGGCACGCACACACAGAGTTCATCATGTGGGGGACGGAAAATCACTCCCCCACACACACATGTCTAGGCTGGCCTGGGCCACTGAGCACGACGTGCGCGCACCGCGGTGAGCAAGGAGGACTCAGCTGGCGGGCCTGGTGCCTGTGCTCTGGGTGGCTGCTGCCCAAAGGGGGGGGGGTGCAGAGGAGGCAGAGATGCTAGAGAGGCACAGAGCGGTGCGCACGGGACTTGCTGGAGGCTTGAGCAGACTGGCCCCTGCTTGAGTGGGTGTGGCGGAGGAAGAGGGAGTCAACCAGTTTTTTCTAAACTAAAATCTCAGCATTCAGGTTAAATTGCCGGGTTGGCACTTTGCGATAAATAAGTGGGGTTTGGGTTGCAATTTGGGCACTCGGTCTCAGAATGGTTCGCCATCACTGTCCTACACGCATTTGGCCCATGTGGAACCCACTGATGAGTCTGCAGCCAGAGAGCCACCCATCACCCTGCCCACCAACCCCAGCTCAACAGGAGGCCTGTAGCAGAAACCAAGCAGGGCAGGTGTTGGAGGCAAGACAGAGGACTTCTCCCTGGCAGGACCCAGAGGCGTCAGCGGCAGGACTTACCTTGAAGAGCCTGTAAGCGTAGAGGTCGTTCATGTCGATGTTGATCATGCGCAGCATGCTTTTGATCTCCTTGAAGCTCATCTTGTTGTCCTTGTTCTTGTCCGCTCGCTGGAGGATGTCATGGATCCAAGTGAAGCCTGATGTAAGGAAAGGGCCTGGGAGGCAGATCCTGCGAGGAAATGCTTTCTATTCTGATGAACGCCAATCCTGAAGGGCTGAACACGAGCTGCTGCCCTGCCCAGAGCCAAGATCTAATTCGCAAATTAGGCAGATGATACGTCCATGGAACCAAAAAGACTAGTATTCAAATCTACCAATCTTCCTCAGAGTAGGCCACGGTGGTGGCGAACCTATGGCACTCCAGATGTTCATGGAGTACAATTCCCATCAGCCAATGGGCCATGCTGGCAGGGGCGGATGGTAATTGTAATCCATGAACATCTGGAGGGCCATAGGTTCACCACCACGGGAGTAGGGCAACGTAGCACTCCCATAGTAGGCTTACACCTGACTTACATTGAGGAGCATGATGGGAACAGAAACAAACGCCCCAGATAAGTTTCTCCGACAGGGCAAATGATCGCTCCCCAGGACTATTTAATTGGGCATCAGCCCCCTCTCCCTGCACTCTTCAGTCTCAGTTTGAAGCTCCCTACACACATTTGTGTATCTAAGTTTCATAAGAACATAAGAACGAGCCTGCTGGGTCAGACCAGAGTCCATCTAGTCCAGCTCTCTGCTACTCGCAGTGGCCCACCAGGTGCCTTTTGGGAACTCACGTGCAGGAGGTGAAAGCAATGGCCTTCTGCTGCTGCTGCTCCTAAGCACCTGGTCTGCTAAGGCATTTGCAATCTCAGATCAAGGAGGGTCAAGATTGGTAGCCATAGATCGACTTCTCCTCCATAAATCTGTCCAAGCCCTTTTTAAAGCTATCCAGGGTAGTGGCCATCACCACCTCCTGTGGCAGCATATTCCAAAATATGGCAAACATTTCTTCATGCAACATGTGATTGGTGTTTGGAATATGCTGCCACAGGAGGTGGTGATGGCCACTACCCTGGAAGCTTTTACAAAGACTAGTTCAGAGCAGCTCATTTCTATGGCTACCAATCTTGATCTGATCTGAGATTGCAAATAACAGGCTTAGGTAACTCAGGAGCAGCAGCAGCAGAAGGCCATTGCTTTCACATCCTGCCTGTTGAGCTGCAATGAGAACTGGACTAGATGGACTCTGGTCTGACCCAGCAGGCTCGTTCTTATGTTCTTAACATGTTCCAACATATTTCAACCCAAAATCCCCCATCGACAGTGCCTTGGCAGAGCCAGGGATGGTCTGGGAAACGGAGCAACTCCGCCCAGTTCTGTAGGGCAGCTCCTGCCGCCTCCCTCCGTCCTGCCTGTTCTGGGCCCCAAACGGAAAGGATATTGCTCCAGCTTCTCCCGCTGGCTCATGGCTTCCGCTCTGGCCATCAGCTTGGTGAGGCCCCTCACCCACCGCTGAGCCTCCTCGGCCGTCTGGGCTGCCAGGTCCAGGTTTTTCCGCTTGCCACGGAAAACGACTGTGAAGCACTGGGGCTCGGGGAAGGACCCGCCATATTTTCGGAGCCCCTCGGACTGAAAGCCCTCGCGCACACTCTCAATGTGCAAGATGGAGACTGGAAAAGAAGAGAGGAGAGCCGATGGGAAAGGGCGGCGGGGGGGTTTCAGTGTCGGTGAGTTCCTGTGTTCAGTGTTGTGCAGCTGTGCAGGGAAGTTGCTTCCGTCTCATGAGCCTCCAGGTAAAGCGGGCACAGAAAGCAGGTTGGCTGGAGGGACCATCATAAGAAAAGCAAGAGGTGCCACAGAGTCGGGGAGGAGGTAAGCCAGGAGAGGGGGAAATGAAGGGGTGGGGAAACTATACGCAGGAGAAGTCTTACGTCAGGCCTAAGTGTAGAGAGAGAGCGACCTGCCAGGCGCCTGCGGCTCTCCAGATGTTCACAGACTACAAATCCCATCAGCCCCTGCCAGCATGGCCAATTGGCCATGCTGGCAGGAGCTGATGGGATTTGTAGTCCATGAACATTTGGAGAGCCGCAGGTTGTAGACCTCCGGCTCTAGCCTGATCTTGTCAGATCTCAGAAGCTAAACAGGGACGGTGCTTGGAAGGGAGACCGGCAAAGGTAGACCACATCCGCTTGGCATCCTTCTCCAAATGTGGTTCAAACAAGATTTTAAATCTCTCCCTTCCACCACCCAGCAATGCAGGAAATCTCTCCCCCCACCCTCCCCAGCCAAAGCTGTACCCCACAGCTTCTAAGGAACTCTCTCCGTTTACTGAGAGCAGCCCTTGCTGGGGTCGCCATGTGTCAGTTATGACTTGATAGCATTTTACTGGTGGGATCCAGCAGGTTCTCACAGGTTCCCGAGAGTAGGTTACTAATTATTTGTGTGTGCCGAGAGAGGGTTACTAATTGGGGATTTTACCACGTGATTTTTGCCTTCGTTATGCCCCTCCTCTCAGCAGTAGCGCGCAGAACTTGAAGCAGTCTAGCAGGAGGTGCACCGGCATGCGTGGCAGTCTGCGCCTACGTGCATTCGTTTCCCTCCCAAGGACTGGCGCAGCGGCTGTGTCCTTGCCACAGCCCCGCCCCAGGAATGCCACGCCCCTGGAATGCCCAGCCACGCCCCCGTCGTGCCCCGCCCAACCCCATTGGTGCTACACCACAGTTTGAATCCCACCACCATGGGAACCTGTTACTAAGATTTTTGGATCCCACCACTGGCTTGAAGCAGAGAGAGCCCTTTGGAGCGGTCCGTTCTCTCTCTCTCTCTCTCTCTCTCTCTCTCTCTCTCTCTCTCTCTCTCTCTCAGCCTGACCAAACTCACAGGTTTATTGTGAGGATAAAGGAAAAGGGGAGAAACTGCGTCTGGTGCGCATCTTGGCGCAAAGGGGATGATGGGATAAAAAACATCGAGCACTTCCCAAAAGCATCTCCCAGATTACATGACTTGCCTAATGTTCGGGGCTTCTTCCAAACCAGGCTCCCAATCACTATCCCCTTTTCAATACCAAAACCAGATTTCAGTACACCAAAACTGTGACCAAAATAAGTAATCCAGCCTCCAACCTAAAAGCCGTTCTGTTGCCAGAATGGGTGTCCTGAGGTCAAAAGTATTGCTACTAAATTATCAGTGGTTGATGTTTTCCACATTTTAGTTGCTGGCCGAACGATGGATAAGAAAGTTTATGGTGAGCCTCTTGCCTTTATGGGATTCTTTTTTTTTTTTTTTTTGCTTTCAAATGTGGAAAGCAGGAGGAGTGCGCTCTTGAAAATCCTGCCATAAATCTCGCCAAAGGGGGAAAATCAACTGGCTCTAGGGCATAGGTGTCAAACTCGCGGCCCTCCAGATGTTATGGACTACAGTTCCCATCATCCCCTGCTAGCATGATGCTGGCAGGGGATGATGGGAACTGTAGTCCATAACATCTGAAGGGCCGCGAGTTTGACACCTGTGCTCTAGGGTTACCGATTCCCTGGTGGCCCCCAGAATTGCAAATGATGTCCAAAGGACACAGATCACCTCCGCGGGAGAAAAAGCAGGAATCTGGGAATAGCAACGATGCTGCTAACTGTGGACTCTTCAACAGGAGCAGAACTGTTACAGGCAAGATAGCGCTCAAATCTGCAAAGACTGTTACAGCTGGGAGCAGGTCCATGACTTAAACCCTCCAAGTCCCCTTCCGCATACGCAAAATAATGCGTTTTCAAACCACTTTCATAACTGTTTGCAAGTGGATTTTGCCATTCTGCACAGCTTCAAAGAGTGCTTCAAAGAGCACTGAAAGCAGTTTGAAAGTGTATTATTCTGCATGTGCGGAATGAGCCTATGCCAGGTTGAGAGCATCTGGGTAAAAATTAAGGGGGAGAGAAACAACACTGATCTCATTGTGGGGGTCTGTGTTAGACCCCCCAGGCCAGTCTGAAGAGATGGATGATGCATTCTTGGAACGGGTGACAAAACTTTCAGAAACTTTCCACCAGCCCTCCCCCTGCAAACACATCCACGATCTGAATAATCTGTGTTGGATAAGCCAGGAAGTATTGTTTACCGAAGCCTGCAGTGCAATCATGACAGACACAACATTTGAACTCGGAGCTTCCTGGTTCACTGCTGATCTGCTAAGCTTGCCACGCCTCGGGCCTGTCAAGGCTTGCTTGAAGCAAGATATTCTCCTCTTCCCTTGACCCAAAAATCAACTTTCGGTTCCTTGAGGGCCGGTGTTACCCAGGGGCAAGGCGTGGTTTTGTTTTCCCCAAAGAATTTTTATCTGCAGAGGCAGCAGGGGCTCCTTGGCCAGAAGGAAATCTGAACATTCATTATCCTGTTTAGGACAGGGCAGGGAAGAGGAATTAGCTAACACACCAGTGCTTAAAGGGTTCTGTTTGCGCTCAGCGGAGGCCCCCTTCTTGCTCTGGCTCGGAAAGGGAACAGGAGGGCAGAAACAGTTTGTGTATCCTGCAGGAGCAGGGAAAAGTAAAATGATGGCTGTTTGTGAAAGGCTGAAATGAATGTCTTGTCGAAGGCTTTCACGGCCGGATTCAACTGGTTCTGGTGGGTTTTCCGGGCTGTGTGGCAGTGGTCTGGTGGATCTTGTTCCTGATGTTTCGCCTGCATCTGTGGCTGACATCTGCAGAGGTGTATCACAGAGATAAAACATTCCCTTCTGACTGGACACAGTGTGTAACTGACTTCCATCTGTGATACACCTCTGAAGATGTCAACCACAGATGCAGGCAAAACGTTAGGAACAAGATCCACCAGACCATGGCCACACAGCCCCCCGGAAAACCCACCAGAACCAGCTGAAATGAATGTTCGGTGCTTCTGCAGGGAAGTTTTCCAAAACTTAATTAAAAATGAACCAGTAAGGCCAGGTCAAAGAGTGAGAGGGCGTGTGGTTCCAGCGCAGGAGACCTTCCCATGCCTGCTCTGATACTCAAACCACGTTAGGATTCAGCCCGGAGAGGTTCAAAACATTATTCTGCCATGAAGTTTTTGGCCTACCGTTCGTCATAATGTGTGGCTTGTGGGGTGATTCTGCAGGCCAAATATAATGGGTTCAGGGGTGTGAAAAAACCACTATGGGGGAGAAGTCCCCACAGTATTTGCCCCCTAAATGCTTCTTACCCATTATATTTGGCCGAGCCCAGGTAAAAGCAGTGGAGCAGCAGTGGCGTAGGAGGTTAAGAGCTCGTGTATCTAATCTGGAGGAACCGGGTTTGATTCTCCGCTCTGCCACCTGAGCTGTGGAGGCTTATCTGAGGAATTCAGATTAGCCTGTGCACTCCCACACACGCCAGCTGGGTGACCTTGGGCTAGTCACAGTTCTTTGGAGCTCTCTCAGCCCCATCCACCTCACAGGGTGTTTGTTGTGAGGGGGGAAGGGCAAGGAGATTGTAAGCCCCTTTGAGTCTCCTACAGGAGAGAAAGGGGGGGATACAAATCCAAACTCTTCTCTTCTTCTTCTTCTAAAATGAAATTAGCAACTGTTCAGGCGCTTCCTGTTTGCCTGTGCAAACTACGGCAAGCAGGAAGCGTTCTATTCCCTCCCTGCCCACCATTAACGGTGGGTTCTCTGGGCAGCTGGCATTTTTTGCCAGTAAGTGCGTGTGGGATTCTCGGGTGGGGAGATCCTCAGGTTGGAGGGGGATTCTCAGATGCACGGTTTGCATGGAAACACAGCACCTTCCTGTGTGAGCCATGCTGCATCTGGACATCAGGGTCCCCGTGGTCCCAGACGGCCCCTGCGCCCGCCGTGCAAACGGCAACATAAGCAGCACACGCGCAGTTGCGCAGGCATACAGAAATGAACCCCTGCAGCCATGCCGATTGTCCCGCAATCCAATCAGCTGCACCTGCGTAGTTGCACAGGTGCAACACACAAAATTGGGATCTCCCTGCAACGGCCAAGCAATAATGGATGTGTTGCTACAGCTCAGTCCTACTTGCTGCCCCAGGGAAACGAACGTCCTTGGGGGATTTTGTACCCTGCTGGGTGCCAGAGGCGTTCCAGGGGTAAATGGCGCCCGGAGACAAATTGTCTCCAGGACGCCCCCAGCCTCTGGCCCCCCTCTGCCCCTGATGCCCCCAGGCTCCACCCCCACTGCCCTCGACCCCGCCCATGTCACCATGGACATGGGAAAGGTCTAGGGTGCCCACCTCCCCCCCAGACTCCCCCTGCCAGCTGGGAGCCCAGCTGGCAGGGGGGGAGGAAGGGAGGGGGGTGTCCAGGGTGGGATTGAGGGTGCTTGGAGGCACGTCCTGCTGCCTCATCGTTTTTGTGTGCCTTGGACGGAGTCGAGGCACCCGAAAACAAGGAGATAGCAGGACTTCCTGGTCACGTGGGGGACTGATTTTGCGCCCCCACGTGACCAGAAGAGTGGCGCCCGGGGACAAGGGGCACCCCTTGTCCCTAGGCAGATACGCCACTGCTGGGCGCTCTGAGAATTGGCCCAGAACATGCTGGATGACAATGGACGGCGCGGAACCAGAGGTGGGATCCAGCCACTTCTCGCCCCTTCCCTGGAAGCGGGGGCTAGTTTTTCCTGAGTGCCGAGGAGGGGTTACTGAAGCAGCCTCCCTGCCCAACAGGGACCGGAGGGGCGCGTGTGCGGCGGCGCCACTGTTTGAATCCCACCACCATCGGAACCTGCTATTAAAATTTTGGGATCCCACCACTGCGCGGAACCTAAAGTGAACAGGTGGAAGGGAGGGAAATAAAGTCTCTCCTGCCTGTGGTAGTTTGCGCGAGAGCGCCTCCAACCTGGGATTGTGTAGATGAGAAGGATTGGTTTAACGATTTTCCAAAATCCCGTGTTGAGGTGTGTAGAACACTCCCCAACTAATTTTGGGCACGGGACCTGTGCAAAGCCCCGCCCAACTGTTTATGTAACATGCTACATCCGTCATGTTTAGCCAGTGCGGAATCCACCTTTGCGAGACTCAACCTGGATCCAACCTGCTCAGCACAGGTGAGCCCAGCAGGAGACTTACAGACGTGTTTGGAGTGAGCCCTCTTGAAACGGGTCTCGAACCAGATGTTCATCCCATCGTTCTGGAGGCGGTGGAGCCTCTGCTTCTGCTGCTGGCGGCCTTTGATCTTCCAGAGCAGGGAGCCCTTCAGCAGCACCTTGATGTCTTCGTCGTCCGTCAGGCCTGCAAGAGAGGAAAAGGGGAAGAGGAATGAAATCAGAGCCCAACACAATCAGGGAGTAGCTTGGTTGAGCCTTCGGCCACCAACAGCCATCCAGAAACTGGTTTTCCATGCTGTGAACAGCATAAAATCCCCACAATGCAGGAGAAACTAACATGTACATGATAACAAACGAAAAGGTTTAGTGGAGCTGCAACAAGGAACCTACTACACAAAGGCAAAGGTTTTGTTTGGACTGTGTTTGCTGTTGTCTCTTCGGAGATGTGATTCTTTGTTCTTCACGCTTGTCCTTTGCATATGGCTGGAATAAAAAGACGTCCTTTCTGGAACCTTTAGTTTCTTGAAACCTTTTTCTGATGCTGATTGCTTACAGCTGCACCTAATCCATTGGCCTGTGATATATCTCAGCTGCCAGCATCTGTTAGCATCCTGTTATATTACTATTTCACTCGTGGGTGCCTACTTGATGAATGGGAACATCAGAAGACTTTTATGATTGCTGTAAGTGTTATTCTTTTTTTGAGGGCTTACTTATTATCAGTAATCATTGTGTTATGAATTTTAATATCTATATGACATTTAATGTATTTGTTATAATATATTAAATTTTTGCTATGCAATATTTATGCAATAATTTTGGAGCCTGTTCTTACTACTTCTTATGACTTAGTAAATTGCCATATTTTACATCATACTTCAACCCCTTATATTTCCCTCAACCTGAGTTTTACAAAATGGCTACATTTAGCCATCTTTTGGGAGAAATCAAAAAAGCCACAGCAACTCAGACAGTTTTCAGTCGCTTCCGTGTGTGTGTGTGTGTGTGTGTGTGTGTGTACTACAAATCCCATCAGCCCCTGCAATTGGCCATGCTGCAATTGGCCATGCTGGCTGATGGGACTTGTAGTCCATGAACAACTGGAGAGCCACAGGTTGCAGACCCCACAAGCCACTTCGAGACCCCACCCCCTTTTGCATTTGGATTCTGCGACTGCATTTGAGCGAGCTCATTCAGTGGTGAAGTTTAGGAAATCTCTCCAACTGGGACAAGATAATCAACTCCCCCCCCCCCCCATTCAGGCAGGCACAATTTGTGGTCCACCAAACCAAATGCAAACACCCTTCAGGCTCTAATAGGTCTGTACTAACATCCGAGAGGATGACATGGAAACCCGGCGGACGTTATCCTTTAACAAACCCTTCGTTGGCAGAGAAACAGTGACGTTCTGTGCTCTGGCGATGGGAAACCTAAACAAAGCTGTGGGATTAACAACCGGCTTAGCCATAAGGCGGCAGACAGGCACCCAGGGCACCCGGGGCCGCCTGAAAGAGAGAGGCCGCAAATAAACGCCACAATTAATCCTGGCCGCCGGCCGACTGACGGGCGCGAAGCCCGGCACCGTCACATCCACCACTTGCTCCCCAGTGACAGGCCTGGACAGACCACAACAAGGGCGGCCAGTTGCCCTGGGGATTAGCCGCCCTGGGCAACCGTGTTGAAGTGTTTGTTTCTCTCCTGGCTGTGCCCTCTTTTCAGGCCTTGCCCAATTCGCGCCTCAGTCTTCTCAGAAAACAAATGGGTTGCGGAAGACGGGGCTGCTCTGCTTTGCTGACAATGTCCCCCTATTGTCTGCCCAGAAAAAGGATGAGGCCCCTGTGAAGTTGCCTGGCACCGAATCAGACTCGTTGGTCAGTCAAGGTCAGCCTTGCCCACTCAAGACTGGCAGCTGCTCTCAGGGGTCCAAGATGAGGCCTTTCCATCGCCTCTCGTGTCCTCTTTTTAACTGGGGGATCTGGGGATCGAACGGGGCACTTTCTGCATGCATAGCCGCCGGCCTTCCCACTGGGCTAAAGCCCCTCCCAACTCTGCTCCTTGCAAACAAACTAACTTTGCACGTGTGCAAAGGCGCTCTGCATGCTCAGTCCTCTGCACACATGCAAAGTTAGTTTCTATGCAACAACTTCTAAACTTGTGGTTTGTCAGAACTTTAATAAAAAAACACGCACACCAAGAATTCCCCCGACCTCTTGGAATACAAATTGCAACTAATCCTGAACCTACTGTGATCGGGGTACAAATGCTCAAATTAACCTGGATAGCTTTAAAAAGGGCTTGGGCAGATTTATGGAGGAGAAGTCGATCTCTGGCTCCCAATCTTGATCCTCTTTGATCTGAGATTGCAAATGCCTGAGCAGACCAGGTGCTCGGGAGCAGCAGCAGCAGCAGAAGGCCATTGCTTTCACCTCCTGCACGTGAGCTTCCAAAGGCACCTGGTGGGCCACTGTGAGTAGCAGAGTGCTGGACGAGATGGACTCTGGTCTGATCCAGCAGGCTCGTTCTTATGTTCTTAACCCATCAAAACTTTTATAGTGAAGTGAGAGTCAGTTATGTTCATGGGTTGAAAGGCAGTGATGAATTGCAGAGCCCCGGCTGGGACAATGTTTGACCGAGGGGAAAGGATTTTAGGCGAGACTCAAAATGTTCTCTTGAGCAGATGTCTGGCCCTAGTTGGCCAGAGAAGGAAGGAAAGCCACAGACGTTTAAGGCAACACACAGATGCTCCCTCGTTCCAGAATGGCTCCCTCACTCAGTGTGGTGCTCCTTCAAAATTCGTGGTTATATTTATCCTCCTCCCTGTGACTTCAGCCATTTTTGGAAGCAGCGATGTCATCTGATTTTCTGGGGGGTGATTAAGTATCACCGTTGCGCAACCAGGCCTCCGAGGGAAGGAACGGGCGACGGCTCCGAGACGGGGCAGGGTTGGGGGATGAATGAACTTTGGTCCCTTGCGTGTGCTGAATTTCTAGGGTTCAGTCTGCCCAAAGCCCAACTCCTCTGGCAGCTTCCTGTACTCTGAGCATGGAAATGGGACCCCAGATATGTAACAACCACTTGAGCTGAGAGGCCAAAGAAACTGCCCCCCCCCACAATCAAGTTCGGGGGTCTGCAACCTGTGGCTATCCAGATGTTCATGGACTACAGGCGCTGATGGGATTTGTAGTCCATGAACATCTGGAGAGCCGCAGGTTGCAGACCCCTTTGGCCATGCTGGCAGGGACTGGTGGGATTTGTAGTCCATGAACATCTGGAGAGCCGCAGGTTGCAGACCCCTTTGGCCATGCTGGCAGGGACTGGTGGGATTTGTAGCCCATGAACATCTGGAGAGCCGCCGGTTGCAGACCCCTGATTCTAGTTCTTCAGGCAGGAAGCGACCCTAAAGACCGGCATCCTGCAGGGCCTCTTCTGGCTGGCCCCCTGCTCCCTGGGGAAGAATCATGCACCCCGCCAGTGATTCAGGCAGAGGGGAAGGGAGGGAGCGCATTTTGGGGCGGAGAGGCAGGTGGGGAGGGTTCCCCGGGACCTCTTCCCCTCTGAACTCACTCTGTGCACCCCCGTGTCAATTCTAAAGGTAGCATTTCTCTGATTAAGGACGGAGGGCCTGGTAGATAACGTTTCGCATCCAGTAACCTGGAGCCTTCCTCGGCATGCAAAGCCAATCCTCTGCCCGTCCCTCACTGCCCCCTCATGGTCATGCCAGAGACCACCTCCTGAGCCACATTATTCCTCATCAAAGCCTGTGGCCAGCCCGCCCACAGCGTGGTACCTGCGCTCATTCACCCTGCAAAGGTTCAGCACTCCGGGGCTCCAAAGGCCAGCGCTGCTGCGTTTATTCTTTTCCCTGCCCTCTGTTGCGGAAGCCTGCTGAGTGACCTGGGGTCAGTCTCTCTCTCTCAGCCTAACCCACCTCGCAGGGTTGTTGTGAGGATAAAACAGAAGAGAATTCCATAGGCCACTTTAGGTCCCCACTGGAGAGAAAGAAGGGGTATAAATAAGTAAATAATTAAATAGTGGCAAAATATAAGTACCCCTCTGCGAGGCATCGACAGGTGAAGCAACCGCCTGCCTGTTGCCTAGTGCCTTCACTGCATGCAACACACAACACTTGCGGTTACCTGTGCTCACACCTGAGGAAAGCCAACTGCTCACTTCAATAGTCTACACGTTTGTCTTCTGAAAAATCTGAGCCAAGACAGCGCTTGCAATTCATCCACACAATATTAACAAGGCCTCTTCCGAAGGGAAGCAGCGGGGCAAAACACTCTCAGGCCCCTTCCGCACACACAAAATAATGCATTTTCAAACCACTTTCACAACTGTTTGCCAGTGGATTTTGCCATTCCGCACAGCTTCAAAGAGCACTGAAAGCAGTTTGAAAGTGCATTATTCTGCGGGTGCGGAAGGTGCCTCAGATTGCCCCCAGCTGCCCCTAAGGCCGGTCGGAGCAACAGGAGAGTATCCGTGAGCAGGTGGAGAGTGAATCTACCTGCTGCCCAAACATGGGGGACTAATTTAAAAGAAGAAACTCTGATGTCTGCAGATCCTCCAAACACCCAGGCAGAGGGAGCCAGCAAGGGAACCTCAGCACAGCCCCTGCGCTCCCCCCTGCCTCTTCCTTGCCCCTGATCAGGAGGACAGAAACCTCAAGCACAGAGGAGGGAGGCAAAAATGCTCGCTTTTTCCTTTGGCTCTGCAAAGCGGGCCCTTTGTGTGGCTCGGGTGCAGGCTGGGAGTCTGCCCAGCTCAGCCAGGAAAGAGCAGTGAGTCAGCCGCGGCCTGCAATCAAAATTGTTTTCTGGATCTGAGGTGCAGCCTGGAAAGTCATGGGGGGGGGGGTTGCTGGAGTGGCACGGGGAGGAGGAAGAGGGGGGCTGATCAGCGGCGGGGCAAAACTCAGCAATGCCCCCTGCTTCAGACGACCCATGCGCACAAAACGTTGCCGCGTGACCAGCACAGCAAGCTCCCCACGGGTGTCGGTGGTTTCCCAACGGCTCCGAAAAACATGAGGCGATGACAACACCCCTCTTTTGTTATTTCTTGCATTTCGCCAACAGCAGCCAAGGACCCCGGCTGATATCTTTGCAAGGAGCAACCCCGTCATCACTATTGTCTGCAAAAAAGAAATGCTTGGCTTGACCGCGACACAGAAGCGCAGTCCGGAGTTCTCTGCAGCGGTTTTGACTTGGCGGACTCGATCGTTCCGTTTCATATCCTCCCTCCATGCACCTCCCTCCTGCCCCAACATCTGTGGGGATGTTTGTTTACAGCCAGCTGGGCTTTAAAAGGTCAGGACTCAGGAGGATGTGCAAAAAGGCAGGAAAAGGTCAGCAGAGGAGTGTTTAATGGACATAATCATCCTGTCGAGCCCTGCGAGTTTTCAGCCAGGCGGCTTCCACACAGCGAGGATTCTCGGATTCATTTCCAGAGAGTGTCTCGTTCTAGACTGGTTCTGGCAGGGTTTCCGGGGGGCTGCGTGGCCGTGGTCTGGTGGATCTTGTTCCTAACGTTTCGCCTGCATCCGGCATCTTCAGAGGGGTGTCACAGAGAGAAGAACAGACTTCTCTCCATTGCAAGAGGCCAACTTTCTCTTCCACATCTTGTGACACCACAGAAACTGCAGAAATTGCAACTGGTGTCCAGAAACAGACCACAGCCAGTCCACCCAGGCGGCAGCGGGCTCTGAGACGTCCCACAAAGTCAGTGAAGCAGGCTTGGACAGACTTGGCGAAACGGCTGCCCTTCTGCACCTCTTGCAGCTCGCTCACAGGAACGGCCTCTGCCAGCCTTGCGTAAGAGGTCTATATTTAAACCGTCGTCCTTACATAACTCTCTTGCCCCTTCAGCGCAAAAGCAGTGCCGGTCTGCATTGGCTCTGCTCTCACAAGAGTTGCCTGCAGCCTGGCCAGCGCTCCAAGCCCTGCTTAATTCACTTTTGCTTTCAGGGAGGGCAGGCTGAATGGAGCCGGGGTAAGTCCTGCAGCAGCAGCAGCAGCCACAACCACACTGCAGCCGTCCTGCCACACTGCAAGAGCCCAAACCCACCGTGAATCCCAGCCGGCAACAGGGGGCCCTCTTCAGTGGTGGGATCCAAAAATTTTAGTAACAGGTTCCCATGGTGGTGGGATTCAAACTGGTGTAGTGCCAATGGGGCTGGGCGGGGCACGACGGGGGCATGGCCGGGCATTCTGGGGGCAGGGCATTCCTGGGTGGGGCTGTGGCAAGGACGCAGACGCTGCGCCGGTCCTTGGGCGGGAAACGAACGCACGCAGGCGCAGGCTGCCACGCACGCCGGTGCACCTCCTGCTGGACTGCTTCAAGTTCTGTGCGCTACTGCTGAGAGGAGGGGCGTAAATAAAGGCAAAAATCACGTGGCAAAATCACCAATTAGTAACCCCCTCTCGGCACACACAAATAATTAGTAACCTACTCTCGGGAACCTGTGAGAACCTGCTGGATCCCACCTCTGGCCCTCTTCCAATTCTTGACCATCCACGATTGACCCTGCTCAATTTTCCTCACCTTTCTTTCCTTGCTTGTTCCTTCACTCAAAAGAAGAGACAGAAACGATTATGGTGTCTGAGCTATGGGAGGCACTCACCTTAAACGGGGAGGGGGGGCAGATTCTGATGTGAAGGCTTGGGAGAATAAAAGGGGAGGGGGTTGCGTTTTAATCCTCCTGTTGAGTTCCGGCCCAGCAGCTGAGGATTAGCACTGGAGCCTTGGTCTTGAGTTCAGATCCCCACTCAACTACGAAGCTCCACTAGATGGACGGAGGAAAGGCACGGATTCTCATCTTTTCCTCCCAGCCCACCTTGCAGGGATGTGGTAAGGATAAAACCCAATAGTGCAGTACAGGCCCATCTTACATTTTACTGCAGGTTCACAAGCCCCCTCCGCCTGCCTTCCTTCCTTCCTTCCTTCCTTCCTTCCTTCCTTCCTTCCTTCCTTCCTTCCTTCCTTCCTTCCTTCCTTCCTTCCTTATTTATTTATTTATTTATTTATTTATTTATTATTTAGACTTCTATACCGCCCCATCCCCGAGGGGCTCCGGGTAGTGTACAACACAGATCTCAATACAAGTGTAGATACAATTAAAACCTTTAAAAACAGCAGTAAAATAATAATAAGAGGCGTCCAAAAAACCCTAATTTTAAAATCCTCCCCAAGAGGGAGGGAACGGCGAGTCCCATTAGATGGCAGGGGCCCAGATGTTAAGGGCTAAAGGGGGGGGGAACCTTCAGCGGCTGGTCCCTCCAAAGGCCTTGCAAATAACCACTATGTGCCGGTCAGCCTCATACCTGAAAATTAAAAGGGAAGGGGGTGGAATGCCCCTTTTCCTTCCTCCTCCCGTGGGCGAGGCAGAATATGGCACTGCTGTTACTCCTCCCCAGCCCCAGTGGCGTAGCGATAACAGGGCAGGGCGCCCCACCCTGGGTGCACACCACTGGGGTCACTTGGGGGGCGGAAATCACCCCCACATCCCTTCCCCCCTCGCCCCTCCCCTCCCCACACCACCAGCCAGGCCCCAGCAGCTGGAGCAAACTATTTCTTCAGCCAGCAGAATAAAATAAGTGGGGGACGGGGCGCCGCGGGGGGCAGGGGCCGGGCCCCATTTTGCCCCGGGCCCCATTTCCCTCCCCCCCCACTTTCCTGCCCAGCCCTCCTGCTATTTGGCAATAAATCAAGTTTCCGCAGCCTCCAGTTCTCAGCAAGCAACTCGTGTGACCATCAATCCCCACTGCCAATCAAGCCAAAAGCCTTGGATGACTCCAGGTTGACCGTCGAAGCTCTGCCCCCCAAGTTCCAAAGTATTCCTTCTGGGAGCCCCAAGTACACTGCCTGAAGTTCTGGGTGGAAGGAAAATGGGGGATAAGTGAAATTAAATAAAATACGATGGCTCCCAATCTTGACCCTCCTTGATCTGAGGTTGCAAATACCTGAGCAGACCAGGTGCTTGGGAGCAGCAGAAGAAGCAGCAGAAGGCCCTTGCTTTCACCTCCTGCACGTGAGCTCCCAAAGGCACCTGGTGGGCCACTGCGAGTAGCAGAGTGCTGGACTGGATGGACTCTGGTCTGATCCAGCTGGCTCTTTCTTATGTTCTTAAGGCCCTTGCTTTCACCTCCTGCATGTGAGCTCCCAAAGGCACCTGGTGGGCCACTGCGAGTAGCAGAGTGCTGGACTGGACGGACTCTGGTCTAACCCAGCAGGCTCTTTCTGATGTTCTTATGCTCTTATGTTCTTAAGATCTTTCTTCACACTACAAAGGGAATGTGTTGCTTCGAGATGTGGTGACGGCTTTTGGCTTAGATGGCTTTAAAGGGGGATTAGCAACATTCATGAAGAAAACGAGAGCCAAACGGAAGGCTTATAGCTGGATGCTGTACGCTTCTGAAGGCCAGCTGGTGGCAGCGTGGGGACCAAGCGGAGCTGTTCCCTTCCCATGGGCTTCCCAGAAGTGTATGGCTGGCCAGGTAGGAGGCCGGCTCCCGACTCTTCTAGGAAGGCTTCTGAATAAAAAGGGTGAACACAAATCCCATTCACAAGGCCTGAGCCCCAGACCAAGGAGGGAGGCGTATTTTTCAAGAGAGAAGACACCAAATGGACAACCGGCAAGCTAAAGAAATCCTTAGCCAGGCCCTGTTGTTAAAGAGGCAGCCAGCGATGTGGTGAGACTGTGTATAGCTCAGATTGCACAAAGAAAAGGCTGTAAATACTTAAAAGGAGAGCAATTAACCAAATTATTCCTGTGTGGCATTGACTCAGAAACAACTGAAATAGCAGCAAAAATTTTAGTGGAAGTTATAGAATCACGCAATCATGGAGTTGGAAGAGACCCCCAAGGGCCATCAAGTCCAACCCCCTGCAATGCAGGAGCACACAATCGAAGCACTCCTGACAGAATGGCCATCCAGCCCAGTGGTGGGATCCAAAAATCTTAGTAACAGGTTCCCATGGTGGTGGGATTCAAACTGTGGCGTCGCGCCAATGGGGCTGGGCGTTGCATGGCGGGGGCGTGGCCGGGCATTCCTGGGGTGGGGCATTCCTGGGCGGGGCTGTGGCAAGGAGGCAGCCGCTGCGCCAGTCCTTGGGCGGGAAACGAATGCACGCAGGCGCAGGCTGCCACGCATGCCAGAGAACCTCCTGCTAGACTGCTTCAAGTTCTGCGCGCTACTGCTGAGAGGAGGGGCGTCACTAAGGCAAAAATCAGGTGGCAAAATCACCCATTAGTAACCCCCTCTCGGCACACACAAGTAATTAGTAACCCACTCTCGGGAACCTGTGAGAACCTGCTGGATCCCACCTCTGATCCAGCCTCTGTTTAAAAAAACTTCTACAGAAGGAGACTCCACCACACTCCAAGGCAGCCTATTCCACTGTCGAACAGCCCTGATGGTCAGGAAATTCTTCCTAAAGTTTAGCTGGAACCTCTTTTCCTGTACCTTGAATCCATTACTCCGTGTCTTGGCCTCTGGAGCAGCGGAAAACAAGCTTGCTCCCTCTTCAAGATGACATCCCTTCAAATATTTAAGCATGGCTGTCTTGACACCCCTTAACCTCCTCAGACTAAACATACCTGGCTCCCTACGTTGCTCCTCATAGGGCAAGGAATCCAGACCTTTGACCACTTTGGTCATTTTCCTCCGGGCCCTTCCCAGCTTGTCAACAGCCTATTCTTAAATTGCAGCACCCAGAACTGGACACAGGATTCCAGTTGAGGTCAGAGCAACGCAAAACAGGTTCAAATTAACTCCAAATATGAAAAATCAGTTCTCTGAAAGCTTATTTTGATAAAACAAAATTACATCTTTTTAATTCCAACCTTTAGACAAGAGGAGCCCTGGCCGATAAATTTTGTGAGACTCCTTTATATTTGAAATGCCAATAAGGGTGATTTGATTTGGTTGTATAAAGTTGTGAAGTTTCTCCTTGCTGGATTCACCCATTCTATGGTCTAGGGCACAGGTGTCAAACTCGCGGCCCTCCAGATGTTATGGACTACAGTTCCCATCATCCCCTGCCAGCATCATGCTGGCAGGGGATGATGGGAACTGTAGTCCATAACATCTGGAGGGCCGCGAGTTTGACACCTATGGTCTAGGGGCAGTGGGTCAGAAAGGGCAAGATGCCACTTTGGCCTATTCACTGGTTTCCACAATGACCAGAGCCAGGATGTTGAATCTACGCACCTTTTCTCCCTTATCCCAGAAGGATTTCCTTCTTTGTTTTCTTCTACCAGATAACAGATTTTCCCTGTTTTTTCTAATGTACAATAATAAAACCACAAGGAACAGATCCCTGCCAAAATATTACAAAAGCACGATATGTGCCAATAACTCTGTAGTCAAAAACCTTTCTAAAGAAGCAAATTCCACACTGCCTTGTGGAAAAGCTCAGTCCAGCATCAGGGTGGTCCAGATATAGGCTTGAGGGTCAAGGGCCCTTTCCCCACTTACCTTAAGCCCCGCACTACTCCCCTCAAGTAGCGCGGGGTCCCGGGGCACTCCCCACTACAGGGGCGGTGACAACACAGCCGCCGCGACGCTGCCGCTCTCGCGCCCCCCCAGCGCGCGGCATCCCTGGCACTCCTCAAAACGGCGCCTTCTGATGACCCCACGCAGAGCGCAGGGTCGTGGGGACGCCCAGGCGCGCGCCAGAGATGCCACGCGCTGAGAGTAGCGCGCAGCAAAGGGCAGCAAAGTTAAGTGGGGAAACACCCAAGGTTATCAGAATCTGGTTCTTAGAGCTGAGATAGGTGCTTTGTGAAGCAGGATGTCAGCTGCAGCACAGAGCAGGAAAACCTTTGCGTGAACATAGAATACATCTGGACTTATTTGTTCACTTCATTTTTATCTTGCCTTTCCCCCCAAAGTGGCTTCCATCCCTCTCCTGACACATATCGACTCCTCTCAACAACCGTGTGAAGTGGGCTGGGCGGAATGTGGGCAACAGGCTCAGAGTCACCCAATAACTTTCCATGGAAGAGGGGATGGCTGGTGAAACCTGGCATGATTTTGATGGAATTCTGGATCCTAATCCAGCACTTTGGACAAAACCTACAATTAAAAATAGTGCAACAGGTGTTCTTTTTAAAAAATGTGCACTATGACAGTGTACAGAATGTCGGGAGGAAGGTTTCATGACCCTGCAGAGAACAAGGGGTTACAAAGACCCACATTCCTTTATAGAGGCCACAGTCAGAGCATATATATATATGTATGTATATATGTATGTATATATGTGTGTATGTATGTATGTATGTATATGTATGTATGTATATGTATGTATGTGTGTATATGTATATATATATGTGTGTATATATGTGTATATATGTGTATGTATGTATGTGTATGTATGTATGTATGTGTATGTATGTGTGTATATATATATATGTATATGTATATATCTGTATATGTATGTGTGTATGTATATATATGTATATGTATGGGTATGTATATATGTGTGTGTGTATGTATATATATATGTATATGTATGGGTGTGTGTGTGTGTGTGTGTGTGTGTGTGTGTGTGTGTGTGTGTGTGTGTGTGTGTGTGTGTGTGTGTGTGTGTGTGTGTGTGTACATCTTGGAATCCGTTCACCCTTGGGATTTTGATTGATGATGCTGGGTTAGAACACAGAAAACGAGTTTCAGAAACACACACCAAAGAATAAGTGTTCTCTAAATAAAGACCCAGATCTGTTCCAGAGAATAAATAGCAGGGCAGTAAAATTGAAGGCTGCCCTCTGACCACAGCCCGTCTCAGAAGTCTTCCTCCCAGCCCTCTCTCAAAACAAACATGCCATTTCCCCTGCAGTCTAGAAAACAGCCACAATCCTTTTCCCAAACAGCCGCGCCCCGAGAGGAGAAGAATTTGAAGCCTGCCTCGCGCCCTGGGCTGAAATCCACGATCCCGCCCTGGAATCAAAACCAGGCCAGGTCTCACTAGCAATCTGGCGTCAGTCCATAACAAACAGATCACTCCCCACCCACCCACACCCCGTCTCTAAACCTTTCGCTGCCGGCAAACACCTTGCACATTTCTATAGGTTTCTATAGGTTACCAAACTGATTTTCAAATGGAATGTCGGAGGCGCAGACGTGCCCTGGCGTGCCTCTATCTTTATCTGTCACCATCAGAGCCAAACATGATAAGGGAAGTGAGTGGTTTGTGGCCACAGTTCCTTGGCAGCATTTGCACAAAGGCGGAAGGCATTTGCAGGGGAGAGTTGGCCGGCACGTGAAGGGTTAATCGGCTCCTGACCAACCCTGCAAGCCACCAGGCTTCTGTTTGCCCCAACCAGCATGAACACACCGGCCAGTAATGACAGGCAGTCTGGTGTAGCAGTTAAAGCGCTGGACTATTACAGGGAAGACTCAGTTTCGCGTCCCCGTCCCCCCACAGAAGTCTGCTGGTTGACGTTCCAGTCACATACACTCAGGCTGGCCTACCTCACAGGGGTGGTATGAAGATAAAACAGAGAAGATAATGACTTAAGCTTCTTTGGGCTGCTACTAGGGAGAGCGGAAGAAGGTGGATGCAGTGAACAAATAAAAATGTCAGTCCGGCTTCACTGGAAGACAACAGGCTCAACCGCTACCCATCTTCCTCTGCTCCTGGGTATTTCCAGAGAGTTCAGGGAGCCTTTTGGGGTTCACTCTTCCTTCACGGGGACTGAGGAACCCATGAGCCTCCGATCCAGTCAGAAGGGGCTGAGCCGCTGTCAGCACCCTCCCTCGACCTGCGGCGCCCACCTGAAAGGGAGAATCTGGGCTCCCTGGTTTAAACAACATTGAAAGTGACGCTGTTTGGGGGTGGATTCTCCCACCCTCCAAAAAAAAGGCATCATTTTCAATGTTTAAACTGGGGACCCCAGATTCTCCCTTTAAGGTGGATTGAAAAGGAGAACCTGGGCTCCCTAGTTTAAACAACATTGAAAGTGACGCTGTTTGGGGGTGGATTCTCCCACCCTCCAAAAAAAGGCATCATTTTCAATGTTTTAACTGAGGACCCCAGATTCTCCCTTTAAGGTGGATCTAGTTTAAACAACATTGAAAGTGACGCTGTTTGGGGGTGGATTCTCCCACCCTCCAAAAAAAGGCATCATTTTCAATGTTTTAACTGAGGACCCCAGATTCTCCCTTTAAGGTGGATTTAAAAGGAGAATCTGGGCTCCCTAGTTTAAACAACATTGAAAGTGATGCTGGAATCCACCCCCAAGCTCTCAAACACCTTCCCCCTCCCCACTTCCCCTTAACGGGCCTCTGCACATGCTCAGGGGGCAAGAACAGAACTTGGGCTGGTCCCCCTTTTTCCCACTAATAGGACTTAGACAAATTTAACTCTGATCTTAGAGACCCGGGTGTCAGGCACCCAGGAAAAGCAGGCAGCCTGACCCCAAAGAACACCTCCCTCCAGAAGCATTCCCAGAGCCTTGGTGGCGCAGCGCCTCTGTGCCAGGTGGGCCCGAGGAACCCAGTCCCAGTGTGCCAGCCAAGCAACCACCTCCCCTGGCCCAACAGATCCTTTTACTCTGGACACAAAGGGACTGGGGCCAGGCTGAGCAGCTCCCTGTGTGTCGGGCCACCATCTCCCTCACCCTCTTTGGTTTGCTGGTTCACAGACATAGTTGCAGATAGATCGGAGTGCAACAGCCGCAACAGCCGCAGAAGGCCCTTGCTTTCACATCCTGCAGGTGAGCTCCCAAAGGCACCTGGTGGGCCACTGCAAGTAGCAGAGAGCTGGACTAGATGGACTCTGGTCTGATCCAGCTGGCTTGTTCTTATGTTCTTATGTTCTTATGGGTGGTGGAGATGAGCCAAAACAGTAGCCTCTAGTAGGATATGAGGACCTCCCAGAATGAAAGCTCCTCTCCAGACTACGGAGACCACTTCCCCTGGAGGGAATGGATGCTCTGGACAGGGGACTCCGTGGCAATGAGATCCACGTCCTCCCCAGGCGCCGTCCCCAAATATCCAGGAGTTTCCCCGCCTTGATCTGGCTGACCGCCCCCATCTCCCACCAATGATCTAAAATTGGGGATGAGACCCCCCAAGGAAACCAACCCGCCCCACTGTTTTCGGTTCAACAGCGAGGGATTTCACTGCTTCCTTTGAAGACTTCAGGAAGGCAAGATCTTGACCATTCCAGTTGAGCCCTGAGATCCGGACACCTTGTCTACACCAGGGGTCTGCAACCTGCGGCTCTCCAGATGTTCATGGACTACAACTGCCATCAGTCCCTGCCAGCATGGCCCATTGGAGAGCCACAGGTTGCAGACCCCTGGCCTACACTATTAGAGTGTGCCACACATCATGAAAGATCGGAAATCACACCAAGACGCCATTTCCCAAAAGGAACAGGGGTGGCTAACATCTGCCACTGGGGAAAGACTGTGAGCAGTTGGGGCGGGGGGGGGGGAAGCCAACACCGAGGGGGGGAAAACTGCAGCACAAAACCGCAAAAATGTTCCACTGAAACTTGAATCTGTGTGCAGTCAAAAGGAGGCCCCTCCAAAGCCCCTCAATCTTGACCAGCTCAGCCAGCCGAGACCCAGATGAAGTAGGGCAGCAGCAGGAATGGACTCGGCTGAGGGGCTCACCCGGATACACACCCACAAGCACAGCAGGTTCTGGCTGACAAGCCCTACTGGGCACAACAGGACTTCCTTCCCAGGAAACAGACACACGACGAGGCCCTTCGTTTCTCTGAGCAGGAGGTGAGATGGGATGAAACAAGCACATGAAGTGTGCATGACCACAGTGGGAGGAAATCCTGAAGTCAGGGGTCTGAAACTACCCAACTGCCTCGCTGCCCAAATGCTCTGAACCCCCCCCCCCAACAACTCCCCCTGGCCCAGGCAGACTCACCTTGCAAGACTGCTGGCGTGCTGGCCATTTGGGGGCAGTTCAAAGCCCCCCCCCCCAATAACTCTTTCACGCTCGCTCGCTCTCTGTTATTTTTTCTCTTTCAGCACAATGCTCACATTCCTCCTGCTTATTTCCCGCAAGAAAACTGAAGCCGTTTGGTCTCGTACACGACCTTCCCCTCCGTGCCAGGGCTGAGGGTTGTTTTCGCAAGAAGTTTTTGACAGGATTGTGCAACGTTAGCAAATCCAGCGTGTGCATAAACACACAGCTGGCTCGCGGGTGGCTTTCTCTTTGCAGTGATGTGTTGCCATTTCCTGATTCTGCAATTCCAGTCGTCATCATCATCAACATATTTTATATTCCAGTAGCCAAGTTGACCCGATACTGAAGTCTTGCGACTGGAGATGCGAACGGACAAGATCTTTTTACAAACCTGGAAAATGCCTCAGGATTGCAGAAAAATCTGAAATTAAAAAATACACGGGGGGGGGGGGGGAAACATCCCAAATTATAAAAGGAACATCTGTAGGCTTAAGAAGTGGCAACCCCTTGGTATTGAGACCGGAGCAGAGCATCAAGCCGGAGTGTCTTTCCTGAAGAGCCGATTCTTATCCAGAAGTAAACATAAAGAAGGATGTTTGTAGCCTTTTTGGAAAAGGGTTTTTTTGAAAATTAAAAGCTAAAGGGTCTTTGTGAAGGTATCACAACGTCCTTCAACAATTGGCCCACGAGCATATTAAATTGCTGCTGTGAGCCCTTTGCAGAGGGACAATTTGGTTTAAGAATCTTTGTGTAAATTATCACAGAGTAATAAACCTGTATGCATCTTGTTTATGCTGTAGTCCAGTGGTGGCGAACCTTTGGGACTCCAGATGTTATGGACTACAATTCCCACCAGCCCCTGCCAGCATGGCCAATTGGCCATGCTGGCAGGGGCTGGTGGGAATTGTAGCCCATGAACATCTGGAGAGCCACAGGTTGCAGACCCCTGCCCTAGAAGGAGAGAAGGGGGCAGGGAAAAGAGCCAGACTCTGGGGGTTTGCAGGAAAGGGAACAAGGGAATAGCGGGGGAGGTAAAATGAAATGCCTCCCACAAGTCCTTGCGGGTTCCCACTTGTCTTTTCTAATTGCTTCCATCAGGTGTGCTGAGAGACGAGGGCAGGAACAGCCCCCTTATTTGCTTCGGTATAAAATGTTTATTTATTTTTCAAAAAAATCTACAAGGTCTGAACAGTTTGGAATATACTGCAAATGCCTTAACAGTCCAGGTGCTTGGGAGCAACAGCCGCAGCAGGCCCTTGCTTTCACATCCTGCCTGTGAGCTCCCAAAGACACCTGGTGGGCCACTGCGAGTAGCAGAGTGCTGGACTAGATGGACTCTGGTCTGATCCAGCAGGCTCTTTCTTATGTTCTTATGTTCTTACCAGAGACCAAACACCTTCCTACATCCAGACAGACGTGGGGCCTAGCCCAACCCCGAGGACCACAGGAGATGGTTGCAAGCTGACTGAAAATGAACACAAGTCCTCACTGCGGGCTCTCAGTGCTGCAAATTAGTGCCAAGCTTCCAGCCAGGATCTGCTGAAATGCTGTACGATGCACACAGTCGACACGCAGAAGGCAGGCGCATCTTGTCATGGCATTAAAGAATACCTTTGGGTCAACTCAGCCAGCTGGCCCGATTCCACACACGAATGAAGAACTGGACCGTGATGTGCAAAGAACTGGAATCCACAGCAGGGCTGGCCAACATCTTCGCAAGAAGGTCGTGTCAGAGAGAGACAGGAAGAGGGTTGTGTGCCAAACCAGAGAAATGACTTCGCATCAACACCGCCTCACAATGCCCGTTTCTCTTGGACATGCTCCAAGAATCTGGATCCTGAGCTGGTGACACCCTGCAATTTACTCATCATTTCAGCCAGCGCGAGCAGCGAAGGACGGCCTTGGGCCGAAAGCATGTCAAGGTATACTATTTCAGTCCACACACAATGTGTCAGGACGCCACAGTGCAGAGAAAGCAGTTGCCCCACTACGGGCACTATAGATCAGTGGTGGCGAACCTATGGCACGGGTGCCAGAGGTGGCACTCAGAGCCCTCCCTGTGGGCACGCGTGCTCAGAGTTCGTCATGTGGGGGGAAATCACCCACACACACACACACACATCTAGGCTGGCCTGGGCCGCTGGGCATGACGTGTAGGTAACCCAGTTAAGTGCTGTTAAACCCCACTGCTATAGATCAATGTCTTTGCCTCGAGCTTGCGGGATGTTGTGGGAGGCTATAACTCAAATGAGCAAGTGGAAGAGGGGACTTCGCAGCAAATGCTTTTAAAGCCTTCTGGGTTGGACCAACCAGGCTTTCTGCTGGTGAAAAAGGAAGAGGGGTCCCTGGAAGTAGGGGTGGGTAGCGTGGTGGCCAAGTTTGCAGATGATTCCAAATTATGTAGTGTGGTGAGAACAACAAAGGATTGCAAAGAGCTCCAAGCGGACCTTGATAAATTAGGTGAGTGGGCTAAGAAATGGCAAATGCAGTTCAATGTAGCAAAATGCAAAGTGATGCACATAGGGGCAAAAAATCCACACTACATGGGTCAGTGCTATCAGTCACAAACCAGGAAAGGGATTTAGGCGCCTTAGTTGATAGTTCCATGGGAATGTCAACTCAATGCATGGCAGCTGTGAAAAAGGCAAACTGTGTTCAGTTCTGGTTGCCACATCTCAAAAAGGATACTGAAGAGATAGAAAAAGTGCAGAGAAGGGCAACGAGGATGATTGAGGGACTGGAGCACCTTCCTTATGAGGAGAGGCTGCAGCGTTTGGGACTCTTTAGTTTGGAGAGGAGACGTCTGAGGGGGGATATGATTGAAGTCTATAAAATTATGCATGGGGTAGAAAATGTTGACAGAGAGAAATTTTTCTCTCTTTCTCACACTACTAGAACCAGGGGGCATCCATTGAAAATGCTGGGGGGAAGAATTAGGACTAATAAAAGGAAACACTTCTTCACGCAACGTGTGATTGGTGTTTGGAATATGCTGCCACAGGAGGTGGTGATGGCCACTAACCTGGATAGCTTTAAAAAGGGCTTGGACAGATTGATGGAGGAGAAGTCGATCTATGGCTACCAATCTTGATCCTCCTTGATCTCAGATTGCAAATGCCTTAGCAGACCAGGTGCTCGGGAGCAACAGCCGCAGAAGGCCATTGCTTTCACATCCTGTATGGGAGCTCCCAAAGGCACCTGGTGGGCCACTGCGAGTAGCAGAGTGCTGGACTAGATGGACTCTGGTCTGATCCAGCAGACTAGTTCTTATGTTCTTAAGGCCATTGCTTTCACCTCCTGCACGTGAGCTCCCGAAGGCACCTGGTGGGCCACTGCGAGTAGCAGAGTGCTGGACTAGATGGACTCTGGTCTGATCCAGCAGACTAGTTCTTATGTTCTTAAGGCCATTGCTTTCACCTCCTGCACGTGAGCTCCCAAAGGCCCCTGGTGGGCCACTGCGAGTAGCAGAGTGCTGGACTAGATGGACTCTGGTCTGATCCAGCAGACTAGTTCTTATGTTCTTAAGGCCATTGCTTTCACCTCCTGCACGTGAGCTCCCGAAGGCACCTGGTGGGCCACTGCGAGTAGCAGAGTGCTGGACTAGATGGACTCTGGTCTGATCCAGCAGGCTAGTTCTTATGTTCTTATGTCCCCTTTAAACACCTAAAAATACTCTGCTGGGGATCAGGGGATCTGCACGGTTAAAAAGCCGTACTGGAAGGGTGCTGCCGTAAGAATCCAGTTCACCAGATAAGAGTCCACTTCTCATGTGGAGGGGTGGGGGATCAAACCTGGCTCTCCAGATTAGAGTCCACTGCTCTTAACTACTACTGGTACACCACGCTGGCTCTGATGCAGGTTCACTTAACTAAAAGAGAAAAAGGGCTTAATAAGACACAACATTTTGCACACTGTTGTAATGAGGGGAATAAAACGCACATCTGGAGCGCAGGTGAGTATTCTTGCCATCGAAAGCAAGATGGGCAGGTGAGTTTGCCACAGGAGACTCCAGGGAAACCTCCGCGTGGGCGTTCTGTTTACTTCTTGCTTCTCCCCTGAAGCGCAGACTTTGGGAAGAGCCGCATCACATCACCCTTCAATCATCAGCCTCCCAGCTTTCCCTTGCCCTCCACATGCACTTTTTCAAACCTGTTAAACCATCGTCTTTTTTTTAAAGTCCTAGCAGGTTCGCGTGCCACCTGGATAGGAAGATGTGTGTTTTTTGAAGGCCGCCCCCCGCCCACAATGGCACTGTTTTCCTTCTGTCGGCCCCTTGTGGATAGCACGTTCCCTGGTGTTGCACTGGAGGACTTTTACACAATAATTGCTGTAGCAATTGCAGGTTTTCTAGGGAGCCCTCCGGTAGCACAACGGGGGGAACTGCATGGAAAATGGAAACTGACAGATAAAGAGTGCAAAGAAACCCCCGGCGTGGACGCTCCACGGTCAACGTGCGTGATTCTCCATTCACAGTGGCAACAAATGCAAAGAATGTATTGTCGAAGGCTCAGATCCTCTGAAGATGCCAGCCACAGATGCAGGCGAAATGTCAGGAGAGAATGCTTCTAGGACACGGCCATAAAGCCCAGAAACCACACAGCACCCCAACGCAAAGAATCCCTACCATGTGGATGCGCCCAGAAAACTAGGATCCTCTCCAGATTCAGGGCAGAGAATGAGCAAGTCCCCTTTTGCAAGTTCAAGTGTCAAACCTCAAGAGTCCCTAACAACAGACTGACAACATATTCCTAGGAAGGCGCCCTGGGGAAAAAAAAACATGGTCTTTGGTTGATAGAACAAGAGAGTTGACGAGTCCAGGCCTGTTCTGTTGGTAACACAACACGCAGCCAGTGTCTGGGGTAGTCACCATTCACCTGGGAATTTTTGGCAGCTGCGTCAAATGTCAACCAACAGATATGTTAGAAATGCAGACAGGCCGGTCCGCGCAGCTACAGTCTCAGCAATGACTGAACTCAACATGGACCACTGAATTCTGCCAACGGTGGATTCCGCACAGCGCATTTTTAATGGGTTGCAATCATTCTAAACGAACTTGTTTTCTTATTTTCCATCTGCGTGTGTGCCCTTCACCCACTTAGGCAGCGACTGGAGCTCTTGGAAACAACCCGGGTTGCTTTTGCACCTTCGCTCGGACGTGCTTCTGTGTCTTTTAATTTCCTGCAATGCATGCATCGCTGCGAAGGCATGCAGAAACGAACCCCGGCAGCCATGCCAATCATCCCGCAGTCCAATCAGCTGCACCTGTGCAACATGCACAGAAACCGTGCGGAAACGGCCGATGTGTCTGTGGGTGGGGTGGGGTCAGGAAGCAACTCTGTGTGTGACGAAGAGGGGTTTACGCACACACAGCAATGTCGCTGCTGTCAGCCTCCTTTTTCTTGCCTCTCTGTCACTTCCGGGCAAACGGGTTTTCACATTTTTGTAACAAACCGATTAGGCAGAGATCCGAGCAGCCAGCCTCCGGGAACAACAGCATCCCTTGCACAACGTCTGAAGCCCTCTGTACAGCCAAAATGACTTCTCTCCAGCTTGGGACATGAGCGTGCAACCCATGAGCGTATTTTACTCTGCCTTGAAATCAGGCAAAGGTCACTGCTCCTGAAACTATTCTCAAGGAAGTAGCCCAGATATTCCGTGTGTGTCAAGTGCTGTCGAGTCGCAGCCAGCTTATAGCAACCCTGTAGGATTTTCAACATTGCCTTCTTCTGCACAGCAATCCCAAACAGTCCAGGTGCTCGGGAGCAACAGCCGCAGCAGGCCATTGCTTTCACATCCTGCACGTGAGCTCCCAAAGGCACCTGGTGGGCCACTGCGAGTAGCAGAGAGCTGGACTAGATGGACTCTGGTCTGATCCAGCTGGCTTGTTCTTATGTTCTTATGTTCTTATCTAGATACTAAGGAGGCCAACCCTACTCAGTTCCTGAGAGCTGACGAGATCAGGATCGCAGGGCCCATCCAGGTCAGAAATTTTAGGTAAGTTTGATTCAGTAAGTTTGGTCCAGAAATTTTAGGTAAGTTTGATCCAGAAGCTTGCAAAGTGGCCTGTGGCCCGTCACATCCTCCCAGCTTGGCCTACCTCACAGGGTTGTTCTGAGGATAAAATGGAGAAAGGGACAACTCTGTAAGCTGCTGTGGGCCCCCACCGGGGAGAAAAGTAGGGTATAAAGGAAGACAGCAAACAAATAAATGTATTGTCGCAGGCTTTCACGGCTGAAATCGACTGGTGGCCGTGGGCTTCGCCTGCATCTATGGCTGGCACCTTCTCAGAGGCATGTCGCAGTAAGATATGTGAAACACTGTAAGAGCAGAAACCACCAGACCACAACCACACAGCCCAGGAAACCCACAACAGTCAAACAAATCAATGTTTTAGAACCCTCCGGCCTCTTTCCCCTTCATCGCAGCACGCCAGGTTGCCAAGCCGGAGAGAAAGGGATCTGCTCCAGGAAACCTCAAGGCAGCTGAGCAACAGGGGGCTGAACCAAAGACCTGTCTTGCTCAGCTGCCAAGGATCTCCGTTCCCCAACAGTCCCTGTGTTGACTTTGCACATTGATCAGTCTTAATGCGCAAGATTAATTATAGACCAGACGCCATCCCTGGAAGGCCAGCGGCTATTTTGAGAGGATTTGCTCCCCGGGGAAAACAGGTACCATAAGCAGGGATGGACCAGACCTGCAGGTGGGACGATGTCATCCCGTCTCTTTTTCCAGACATGAGCAGCAGATCCCTGGGCCTGAAAGGAGTCAGGCATGAAACGATGCCTAAAATCAGCCATCGCTTGCTTCAAGTAAAGCCATGATTCTGCCCAATCTAGTTTGTCTCCAAGTTATGCTGAGGAGCGGAGAAACAAATCCGCCACTCGTGCACAGGTGTGGAGAGTCAAGCCCAGTTCTCCAGGTAAGAGTCCACCACTCTTCGCCATGACGCCACCCTGGCCCACCCCCCCACCCTCAGTCATGGGTGAAATGGACATGCTACAAATGGAACTGTAAAAGGACGGATTTAGAGAAGCACGAAGCTGCCTCCCTGGGGCAAACTGACCGCAGCATTCTGCTTTTAGCAGTTTCAACCCTTACGTCAAGCACCGAGCAGCCTGGCAGGTTGCAGGCACCTGGTTGAGTGACCAGCGGTGGCAGCCTGCTAAACAGGGATGATCTGGGCCCTCAGACCTGGAAGTCTGGTCTCTAGCACCAAAGCAGGGACAGTCTTAATCCTGGCCCACACATAGGTCAATTCCGCACTTGCGTTATCAACCTAGGTTCGAGCTGCGTTCAACCTAAGTGCTCCGCACAATCACTGGGATTGAAGTGGTTTTGTACCAGCTTCACCCTGTGTAACGGTCAAATTTCCGACTCCAGTTGGGAACGACTACTTTTTCAGGGAACCCTGCTCGATTCCAGTAAAGTGCGGAATCTCTGGTGCCAGGAGTCCCCCATTCAGCCAATCACAGCTGAGTGTTTCGGGCATGCGTGCAGCTGGAGAACCGCCACGGCGAAAATCGTGCCTAATTTTTTCCCCTCTTCTTTCTTGCATTCGAAGCGATGGCTGGTCACACAAACGGCGCACAATTTCCGCATACCAATGTAAGCGGCTAATCAAAAAACGCCACATTCGTCCCTCCATTCCTGTGGCGGTTTTTTTTATAACGTTTGTGGGGATAGACGGAACATGGCCGCAGAACAGTAGCCAATTGGAAAGGAGTGGCGAAGAGGCACAGGATGATCCGAGCTGGGATCAAGCTGGTTGCAGTGGGGAACAACAATGGCTTCAACCTAGGTTAGTACCCTTCTCAGGGAACTGGGTCGAACCTATTTTACTCGTGTGCGGAATTGCCCATACAGAGTAGGACAATGAGGTAATGAGGTGTCAAAATGCTAAGGCTGTGGTGGCGAACCTTTGGCACTCCAGATGTTATGGACTACAATTCCCATCAGCCCCTTCCAGCATGGCTAATTGGCCATGCTGGCAGGGGCTGATGGGAATTGAAGTCCATAACATCTGGAGTGCCAAAGGTTTGCCACTACTGTGCTAAGGTATGTTGACTGTTGTGGGAAGAGGAAAGAAAGGAGAGAAAGGCAAGGGTGTAAACCCAAACTCCTCCTATACCACTCCAAACTATGGGCAAGAGAAGACATCTTTGCCCCCAAGCAAACTAGCACAGGGTGCAAAGGGCGAGGCTGGCCCCTCTGTCACGGACACGTTTTTTAAAAAGTGAAGATTCTGCACAGGGGCAATAAAAATGTGTTTCCCCTCCATTTGCCGTCTGGAGTGACCGAGTCACCTGACTTCCTTGCGCCTTCAATGGCTCTTGTAAAGAGGGTGCAGCAGATAATTGGGGCAAGGGGAGAGCTCAGCTCTAAGTACAGGATCGCAGGACATTTTGCGGAATAATTAACAGCGAGAATTGATACAATAGACTTTTGCTGTCCAGCTCGGAAAAATACGACTCTGCTCCATGAAAACAGAGTCCATCTTTTTGTAGCTCTGTGTTTTCCAGCAAGAGGGCACGCCGACAATGAAGATCAGGAGGTGTTTGTAGCTTAAGACATGGGCCCTTCAGCACAGCAAACGTTGGGATAAAGGAACCTGCTTTCCTGCATTCTGTGCAGGCAGCGATTGGAGCCCACGGAAACATTCTGGGTTGCTGTGGTGCCTTCTTCATGTGGAGACGTGTCTATTTTTTTAATTACTCCCCACACATGCGTAGCGATGCAGGCGTGCACAAATGAACCCCCACAGCCATGCCGATGTCCCATGATACTACCATCTGCACCTGCATAGCTATGCAGACGCAAGCTGCAAAGAAAAAACTTTAACAAGGAAAAGGGAAGGAAATACATCGCCTCCTGCCAGACCGTTCACTTGCAAGCGGTGGCAACCTGGGATTTTTGAGAAGACCCGCTAGTTTAGCAATTTAAAAAAAACCAAACAGGTTGGGCAAAAAGTACCAGGGCTGGCGGGAACCCCATCACCCGTCTCTGAAAGACACATTTTCCATGGTTAAAAAGGAAGGCGCTGAGGTTTAAAAGATCTTCCAAAAGTGAATTGTCTAGACCAGTGGTGGCAAACCTTTGGCACTCCAGATGTTATGGACTACAATTCCCATCAGCCCCTGCCAGCATGGCCAATTGGCCATGCTGGCAGGGGCTGATGGGAATTGTAGTCCATAACATCTGGAGTGCCAAAGGTTCACCACCACTGGTCTAGACAATTGCCTCGAACAGAATTAGTAGTTTGCAGCGCTGAAGAGTTCTCATTTTAAACTCCTGGGGTTCATCAGATGTCTGAAACCTTTTCTGCACTTTTCTAATTTTTGTAATCCTAGATCTATTGCATTGCATATTAAATCCCTCACGCTATTCAATTATGTTGCTTGATATCACGAACGCACCTTGAGTCTCAAGGACCAAATTGGTGAATAAATAATAAAGCACAAATAAATAAATAATAAAGGAAATAAATAATGATAGGCTGACCACCACTGGACCAGTTTGCCCCCCTCCATGAAAATTCTCTGGCTAGGGGCCTGCTCTTATCCAAACCAGGGACTTTGCACAGGAAAGGTGGTTTCAAGAAGTAATCAGTAACTATTTTGAAAGTGCATTCTTACACTTTTAGCAAATGTTGACAGTCCCATTTCCACTATTAGTGAAAAGGGGCTGTCTTGGAGTGAATCATCTTCCAAAAATGTAGAAAGTTGCAAGTTTACAACTTTCTACATTTTTGGGAGATGATTCGCTCCACATATGCAGAAAAATACTAGTCTGAATTTTTTTTTTTTGAGTTTCAAATAGTTTATTTTTAATCAACAGTTTATATGGTTACATTGATAAAAGTACATAGTAAACCAAATCAAACCAGGTAAACCATAATATACATAAGTTGTCATAGAGGCCAATAGTGATCTTCTTGGCCTGGCTATTTACCTTTATCTTGGGTGTATATCCACCCCGTAGTAATCTCTATTCTTAAATCTTAATAAGATTTTTAAGGCGCTGCCCTTGCTCATCACTCCCGAGAAACCCAGCAACTTCTTTGTTATTTGTTTACTGACTTTGTTTATACCCCACTTCCCTCCCCGATGGAAACGCAACGTGCTTGACAACATTTCCCCCTCCTCCATTTTATCCTCAAAACAACTCTGCCAGGCGAGTGTCACAAAGTCTCCCTTTTCCGCAGCCTTCGTGATCTGTTCCCGTGATCTGTTCCCTTAGTTGTTAGGAATCATTTCATTGTTCAGTATAATTTCTGTGGATCACAGGATGTCGGGCTGATTTCCTTGAGTCGCAAGTAATTTTCTAGCGTTTGCGATGACCAAAAGGCGAAGGTGACAGTCGGGGAGAATAGCCGTGCAGGTGTTACGCGTTGCCTGGCCTCTTACCTCCTGTCTCGGCTGGGCAGCCTGCAGTCTCATGCTGGCTCACCTGGTGAGAGGTGGGGAGTGGCCACCTGGCCTACCTGACATTTGGGATTTTTGCTTGGTCAGGGGGAGGGGGCAACCAGGGGTTCATCAGCCAGTCTACCTGGCCGGGCCAAGACCTGCTTTGTTTAACACTGGAACCTCATCTGGGAAATTCTAATAAAGGGCAAAAGGGGTCATCAATGAGAGCCGCTCTGCAGGACCTTGGAGCAGAAACTGAGAGTAGCTGGTGGAGTCGGGGGCAGGGACCACGCTGTGCAAAGCCAGTCAGAGCTCTGGAAAACCGGACTGTCATGATCTACCCAGTCCTGGTTCTGACCCAAGTGAAGGCTGTGCGCTGTCTCTGGGCCGTGGGACTGGAGGAAGTCCAACCCCCTTGGGGGCTGGTGTTCAGGGGTGGTGTCGTGGGGGCTATAATGGGGGTGCGTTGCTGCTTATGCTTCAGTTCTGGCAACAGAAGCCTAACTGTTTTTCCCCTGATGCTGTTTCATAACAAAGAAATCATCTGAACACAGAGGCCCCTTCCGCACACGCAAAATAATGCGTTTTCAAACCACTTTCACAACTGTTTGCAAGTGGATTTTGCCATTCCGCACAGCTTTAAAGAGCACTGGAAGCAGTTTGAAAGTGCATTATTCTGCATGTGCGGAAGGAGCCAGAAGTTTCGTTATTGAACAGTCCGGGGGGGCATGAGGCTGAGAAGACTAAAATCAGTGCAAACCAATCTTGCCCATTTCACGTGTGTTGGCGAATGTCCTCGCTTAGGGCTGGGTTTCTTACTTTGTGTGGAGTTGTGCCTGCTCTGTGTAATAATTTGTGATCTGCTTAAATAAACTCATCCCTTATATGTTGTGTTTCTTTATGGCTGCCAAGCTGCCCAGTAACTGACTAAACCTTACCCTATAGGGCTGGCTGTAAGGCTCTGGTTTCCCCCACCCACCCACCCACGGCACGGCTACAGACTGGCAATCAAGGAGGGCCCCTAACTTAGGGGAACTTCTTTACAGAAAGTTAGGCTACGAGTGTGAGAGTCGGCCAAAGTCACCCAGCAAATTTCTGTGGAATGGGGAGGATTTGAACAGGCGTCTCCCAGATACTGATCCAACACTCTGCCCACTACACTATACTACCTCTCAATGTTGACAGTGGTCTGGCATCACCTGAGAAAACTGGGGGGGGGGGGGAGCGACTGATCTGCACTATCCCTGAATGACTTAAAAAGTATCCCAGAGGGGGGAATTAGTATTGGGGAATGCACACAACCTCATTATTCTAACTCTACATACACACCACAGTCTAGACTCGAGGGCTTGCTTGACCCCCTTGAAACTGATAGCTCCCCCTGACCTGATGCACGGAGCACACGGGGCTCCCAGAGGTATTAAACCACAGGAGTCAAACTCGCGGCCCTCCAGATGATATGGACTACAGTTCCCAAAGCATGATGCTGGCAGGGGATGATGGGAACTGTAGTCCATAACATCTGGAGGGCTGCAAGTTTGACACCTATGTTTAAACCTACGGTGTTTCTTCACACAGTTGACACGGTGTACTCCAACTCAAGAGTGGGGCAAAGAGGCAGATTTCAACCTTTCGCCACACCATTTCCCCTATTTGAAGCCACCCGAAAGAGCTCCTTGGGACCATTTCAGATTGGGGAAGCGCAGGGGTCAGAGTCCCTCCTAACAATTTTGAAAAACCCTATAGCCACAGTGCCGAACCTTTGGCACTCCAGATGTTATGGACTACAATTCCCATCAGCCCCATGCTGGCAGGGGCTGATGGGAACTGTAGTCCATAACATCTGGAGTGCCAAAGGTTCACCACCACTGCCCTATAGCCTGATGGTAAAAGTCAAGGAGTTTGTCGCATTCCAAACTGCAAAACAGGAAGGAGAGAGAAACTCATGGCCACACTCAGGTCTAGAGCTAGAAGCCCAGCAGGCAAAGCTATCAGGTTACACTGCTTGGATGGGGGGGGGGGGAGGGGGGGTCAGGTCAGAACAGGCTCCATAAAGTGCACCTCACCAAGCCCCAAAGCTGAGCCCAATCACACTGCTGTGGGGAGAGGATTTCCCACCTGACTGAGCCCCACAGCGCCAGCGCTTCAAACGCCCCCAATCTGGTCCTTCTACCCTGTTTCCCCAAATATAAGACATCCCCGGAAAATAAGACGTAGTAGAGGTTTTGCTGACTTGTGAAATAGAAGGCATCCCCCGAAAGTAAGACATAGCAAAGTTTTTGTTTGGAAGCATGCCTGACGAACAGAACACAGAAAAATAAGACATCCCCTGGAAATAAGACATCGCGCATCTTGGGGAGCAAAAATTAATATAAGACACTGTCTTATTTTCGGGGAAACACGGCAGTAGTCAAGAAGGAAGTCCCAACCTCCAGGACTGCGAAATGGGACCACCCAGAGAGCCTGGAGTGTCTCCTTCACAATTGGGGGATATACCAGGAATGCAAATCAAAATAAACAGTGTGGGAAAGAATCCACAACGGGGAGCCTGTCCCAGGCATTCGAGGTAAGGCGAGGTAACAGGGAGGCTGAGAAATGCTCACCTGGCAGGAATCCACATTCTACCTAAACAGTCCAAGCCCCAAATCTGAGCAGGGCAGCAGCACAGACTGGGAGGGGGCCTTCCTCGCTGTCTCCAACTCATTCGGCTTCCTACTGGTGTAGGTCAGGCAACAGACCGTGCTCCTTCCAGGCCTGGGAACCAGAATGTGCACTTTTCTAACCTGCAGGCTGCTACATTCCTGTTCCAAAATCACAACACCTGCGTGACCCCAAAGCACCTGGCCAGACTAATAAACAACAGCTCAACTAACGCTTAACTTCAGGGAGATTTTTAACTAATGCCTGTCTAATTCTTGGAGAAATTAGACTTGCTTACTAGCAAATTAGCCAGTTTAAACTCTTTATACAATAAAGTTCTAATCTAGCGTGTTGAGTTCTTGAAGCTTGCCAACTGCTTAAACTCAACAGGAGAGAGGCAGGAAATCAGGGAAAAATATACTGGAACCACCCACTATGTAACATGCCCCTAAACTGGCTGTTGTGGGTTTTCTGGGCCGTGTGGCCTCGGTCTGGTAGTTTTTGCTCCGAATGTTTTGTCCACAACTACGATCCTCTTCAGAGGCACGTCAGGGCGAGATGTGTTTGGTGCCACAGAGAGAAACCCATCTCACCCAGACATGTTTCTGAAGCTGCCAGTTACAGGTGTGGGCAAAATGTTAGGAGCAAAAACTACCAGACCACTGCCTGGGAACCCACCCACCCACTGCAGCCTGTTGGTTCTGGTGGCTTTCCACAATACTGTCCCTAAACTTCAACTGGTGTCGAACACCAAAATCTAAACCCAAAACAGATGGGGGACCAGGGCTGGTCTGAGCCACAGGGCGTTCGGAGCAACCCAACCCCCCCCCCCCCTCCCCCCGGTCAAGGCCCACCGACGGTGGGGGAAGAGGGAGTGCCAGCCGTGGGTGCCAGTGCCCGACCCCTCTGGCCACCACACACGCCTGTTCACCTTGCATGGGGTCACCCTGGGCCCCAGAATCAATACAACCGCCCCTGGATGGGACCCCCGCAGACCAGCTAATGCACCTGGTTGCCCTTTGGCCTTGCACACAGAGAAACGCATGGACAAGATCCAAAGCGAGTGCTTCAAAAACTTTGTTCCCAGAGTCAGCGTGGTGAAGTGGTTAAGAGTGGTGGACTCTGCTCTGGAGAACCAGGTTCGATTCCCCGCTCCTCCACTTGAGTGGGGGACTCTCCTCCGGGGCATTAGATTTGTTTTCCCAGGAGGAAGCCGACCTCGGGCCAGTCGCGGTTTTCTCGGAACTCTCTCAGCCCCCCCCAGCCTGGCCAGGGAGGTTGTGGGGAGAGGAAGGGGAGGGGTTGGCCGGCCGCCCCGAGGCTCCTTGCAGGAGAGAAAGGCCGGGGGCTCAACCCGAACTCCCCCTCCAGTGGCCTGCGAACTGCTTTTAAGCGCTAAAACAGGCCGGGCTCGTTATGACGGTCTCGATCCTCTTCTTGGGCACCTTCTCCGGGGAGCGGAGCCAGGGAAGCCAGCCACATCTCCGCAGCCTCCGCTCAGCCGGTTCGGGACGCCCCGCCCGCCACGCGTCCCGCCGGGGCCGCCGCCCGACTCCCGAGTAGACTGCCTGGGCGGGGGGGGGGCTCGGCCCGTCCTGCCCCCCCTCCCAAGCCGGGGCCCCGCTCCCCGCCCTCCCCCCCCCCCGCCGCCGGCTGCACGACTGCGCGGCACGAGATGCTCCGGCCCGAAGCCCCCCGGCCCGGACAGGCCGCCCGCCCGCCCGCCCGCCCACCCACCCACGTCGGCGCTGGCGCTGGGGGAAGCGGGGTCGCGGCCCCGAGGGCGGCTCCAGCCCGGGGGGCAAAGCGGGGGGGGGGGTGTCCCGCCGCACTCACCCAGCTTCTGAAAGGTGCGCTGCGCCGACAGCTTCCCCGGGGGCGCGGGCGGGGGGGCTCCTTGGCGCGGCGGGGGCGGCGGGGGGGGGCTCTCCAGGCGGGACTTTTTCCTCTTGCCGCAAATCATGGCTGAGCCGCCGCCGGACCCGCCGCCGCCGCCGCCTCGCCCTCCTCCTCCTCGGCCCGCTCCGCCGCCCGCCCGGCCGCCCGGCCGCCTCCCTCCCTCCCTCCGCCTGTCTGGCGCGCCCGGATCGGAGAGGCGCTCCCTCCCTCCCTCCCTGCCTCCCTCCCGCTCCAGCCGCCGCCTCCGCCCCCCCCCCCGTCCCCCGCCGGCCGTGGCCCCTGCCTCCACCTCTGCACCCCTGCCTGGAAGGGGGGGAGTGAGCAGCCCCCCCCCGCCGGCCTGCCGCCCCTCGCCGGGTGGAGGGCCCGGGCGGGGGTCCGTCTGTGCCGCGGAGGAGGCGAGGGTGCCCCCCCCCCCCCAGCCCGGAGGCGCCGGCCAGCTTGGCGTTGGGAAGGGAACGGCCTGGAGCCTGGGGGGCCCTCGCGCCATCCAGCCCCCTCCCCGCAAGCAGCCGAACGCGCCCCCCCTCCCCGCTGGAGGCGAGTCCCAATTCTGCCAGATCTCCAGGTCCCCCCTCCAGGTTGGCAACCCTCCAGGCCGACTGGCCCAAACGTTCCGCAGACGACTCGGGACGCCTGGATTCGCCCAGGCTTCCGGACTGGAGCAATGAAAGTGACCACCGGCCGCCTGGCCAAAGTTAAGAGAAAAGTTTTTCCCGGTGGTCCATTTGCACCTCCAGCTAACCAGGATTAGACTGGACAACCGGGGAAAATGTCAAAAGAAAGATGCAGCCACTATCATCTACGGGGGGACGCCTAAAAAAGGAAGGAAATGTTGGACTATGATTCTGAGATGCAAAAGAGAACGGAAAATGAAGTTCTTGTTAGATGGTAAAATATGTCGTTCACTATTTTGCCACTTCATGTAGCAAAAGTCGTAGTGACTATGGTTTCTGTATGTGGTGACTGTGACTGCCATTGGGTAGAATTGGGTATCATGCGCATATTGGTGGCACCCCCACCGGAGGGCTCATAGATATGAAGCAACATCAGGAGGAGGAGGAGGAGGAGTTTGGATTTATATCCCCCCTTTCTCTCCTGCAGGAGACTCAAAGAGGCTGAACAATCTCCTTGCCCTTGCTCCCTCACAACAAACACCCTGTGAGGTGGGTGGGGCCGATAGAGCTCCAAGAAGCTGTGACTAGCCTAAGGTCACCCAGCTGGCGTGTGTGGGAGTGCACAGGCTAGTCTGAATTCACCAGATAAGCCTCCACAACTCAAGCGGCAGAGCGGGGAATCAAACCCAGTTCCTCCAGATTAGATACACAACCTCCTAACCTCCTACGCCGCTGCTTCTCCTCTTAACCTCCTAAGCCACGCTGATTCCTGCGGGACCCCACCAGTGAGGGCCCAGGGGAGGGCTCATGGCTCTCTGCCAACGGCCGCCCTCTGTGGACATCCCTGGAGGAACGGGGAGAAACATATCACCCCTAGCTCCCCTCATCTCCAGGGAGGCCTAGCTGGTCAACCATGACCAAGTGGTCTACAGTCAAAAGTAGCTGGCAGATCCAAAAGGATCAGTAGTGCTGGCCCATCTTCATCAAGATGCAATTGGAGAACATCAACTGAGGCCACCTGGACTACCTCGGTGCCGAATCCTGGCTTGAAATGAGACCGGAATGGATCCAGGGCTGATGTTTCACCCAAGGAGGCTGCTCGGCCAAGTGTTCCCTTGCTTCCCAAGAATGGAAGGTTTGACCCTGGGCGGCACTTGGCTCAGCCCCGCTCATCTAAGGGTGCTGGTGCCAGGAGAGGCGTCACAACCACCTCCTCAAGGGAGCTAGCAAAAGGCCCCTAATGCTGCCCTTCGACCGGGGGCCAGCCTCAGCCTGGGGGCCCCAATTCCTGGCTCCTGAGGAGAGGAAATGTGGTGTCAGTGGAACATCCCCCACGTGGACCCTGTGAGGAGTGGGGCCTAGGGCTCCTGCCCCTCCCCCCATCACACACCCCTCACTCAGAAGAAGAAGAGGAAGAGTTTGGATTTATATCCCCCCTTTCTCTCCTGTAGGGAGACTCAAAGGGGCTGACAATCTCCTTGCCCTTCCCCCCTCACAACAAACACCCTGTGAGGTAGGTGGGGCTGAGAGAGCTCAGAAGAACTGTGACTAGCCCAAGATCACCCAGCTGGCATGTGTGGGAGTGCCCAGGCTAATCTGAATTCCCCAGATAAGCCTCCACAGCTCAGGCGGCAGAGCTGGAAATCAAACCCGGTTCCTCCAGATTAGATACACGAGCTCTTAACCTCCTACGCCACTGCTACTCACTCACTCACTCACTCACTCACTCACTCACTCACTCACTCACTCACTCACTCACTCACTCACTGGTGTACGGCTAATAGTGATAGACTCTAATCTGGAGAACCGGGTTTGCTTCCCCACTCCTCCACATGAGTGGTGAACTCTTATCTGGTGAACTGGATTTGTTTCCCTGCTCCTACATTCCTGCTGGGTGACCTTGGGATAGTCACAGTTCTTTGGAACTCTCTCAGTCCCACCTGCCTCACACGGCGTCTGTTGTCACAGGCTGGCCATGACATCTGTTGTGGGGAGAGAAAGGGAAGGCATTTGTAAACCACCTCGAGACTCCTGATAGGAGAGAAAGGCAGCGTATAGATCCAAACTTTTCTTCCGCATAAATGTGTACGAAAGGGGAAATATATCCTATTAAGATGCACATGGGTGTGCTGTACATTGCATGATGATTGCACTTACAACAAAATTTGCCTTTTATTATTATAATAAATTTGAAACGTTCAGACAGCTGTCCCCTAGCGGAGACCCAACCACTGCCTCAAGACCGGTGCCTCATGCCTCTGAATCAGGGCCTTCGTCGTTGCCATAGGTACAGACACACCATAATGCTGGGTGTCCTGCTATATGATGTCACAGCCAATCACACATATTGTATATACACAGTGCTTGCTCTAAAGTCCGCAAGGGCCTACGGCGCTGTCGTGTGGACCCTGCAGCCGTGATGTACGCCTACCTCTTCCTTGGGATCCTACCGGTGCTGCTTATGGTTCTGGGTGGAGCCGGGAGGCCTTGCCCGACCCGCTGCCGCTGCACCCGGGGAATCCTGAACTGCAGCAGGATCACCAACCCCCCAGGATTCCACCAAGTTCCCCTCCCCAAACGTCACCCTCCTCCTTTCACGTACTTGGACTTTACAGGGAATGCGATTCTGTCTACGGGGAAAGAGGTGTGGGCTGCCTATCCTTGGGCTGAGACCTTAGTCCTCAAGAACAACAGCTTCGGCACACTGAAAAACTGCTCCCTGGAAGGGCTGCTCTCCCTGACCTACCTGGACTTGTCATACAATAAAATCCAGGTGATCGAGATGAATGCATTTGAGGCTGTCCCGTTCCTGCAGGTGATCCATCTCCGTGGCAACCGCATCGAGGAGATCGCGGAGGGAACGTTCCGGGCCTGGCACGGCCTGCGGTTTTTGCTCAAGGTGGATCTCAGCCACAACCCACTGGTGGTACTGCAGGACCCCTGCTTCTACCACCTGCCTTTCCTGACGTTCCTAGATCTCGGTGCCACCGGAGTGACGCCCAGGATGCTGGAGGACCTGCTGCAGAACTCCCTGCACCTGAGAAGGCTCACCTTGCCCCAAAAGATGTTTTGCTGTCTTTGCCGCATGAAGAAAGACATCGAGGTTTTAGGTGAGGCTGTCAAGCTGAGGTGCCCGGAGTCATGTGACCTGAATGCAACGGGGTGCAAAAAAGAAGAGCGTTCAAACAGGATGCAGGAAGACATCACGAAAGTCTTAGGAACCCGGAAGTGGAATGGCAGCAGCCTGCTTGACATCTTGCCACAGAGAGCCGAACCCAAAAATGACGCACCCGAGAGAGCTGAACCCAGCAACGACAAGCTGGCACACGGATCTTGGGCATGGATCTGGACTACAGAAGAGCTCCTGAACCTGCAAGACGGCAGCAACCGCCCGGCAGAAGACGGCAGATCTGAAATCTCAGAACTCTCACCTGACATCACGCAGCCCCGTGGGATACGCTGGAAACATTGGGGGACTTCTGCTTCTCCCCCTCTGGGCTTCTCAGCGCATCAAAATGGCTGCCTGCTTCAGGGTGACCTCTTTGAAACTGAGCTGAACCAGACGTCGGCGTCCCTTGTCCCAAATGCAGCCGTGCGGAAACTCATCTCGCACCTGACCCACATCCTGAGAACGGACTGCACGGCACCCGCGCGCCAGAGGGCTTGCTCCAAAGTCGTCTGCAGGTCAGGCCTCCTTGTGAAATTCCTTAGCGAAAATGTCAACGAGAACTCTTCCCTGTGGGATTCGTCCTTCTGGCCCCTCGAGGAGGCAGCCAAATCGACCCAGGGAATTTCAAGGAAGCTGGAGGGGCCTTCAAATGTCACGGCGAGTCACGAGACTCGAGGATACAGGTATGGAAGCAGGCTCCTGCTGGCTCTTTCAGTAACCTCCGTCATCATGATCGTCACGGCTACTATCTGCCTGATGGAGATCTGGTCTTGGTGTTCTATAGCCAAAGACAGGATCTTTCTAGGCAGAAGGAAGAAACCCCTCCCAGACGTACAGCTGTCCAGAACACCCTCTCTGGTGATTAATGGCAGGCCCCTTTGGCTCAAAGACCTGTATCACGTTCAGGATGAAACAGAGCAGAACTACATGATGGGCAAATTGCACGATGAGGAGCACCTGGAGGAAACGGGCAGAGGCCACTGGGGCGACGCCCGGCCGTCCTTTCTGGAACCCGCCATGAAAGAATTCAGTTTAGATCTGTCCTTTGCCCTCACCCTGGAACTACAGGTTGCACCGCCTCCCCCCTCCCCCTATTCCACTCAGCCACAAAAGCCCAGTGTGAAAAAGGGTTCGGGCGCGTCAGAGGGAACTTCTGAGACCACCAGTTCAAAAGCAGCTTCTACAGCAGTGGGGGAAGGAGGAGACGATGAAGATGAAGATGCAGAGGAAGAAGGCTCTGCTGAGAGCCCAACTGCAGAGGCTACGGGCACCAAAGTGCCAGGAAGTGGGAAGATGGAAGGCGGAGAAGGAGAGGGCGAACCCCCTCGTGTTACGCATAGCTATATAGATCCTCTATAGTGATGTTTTAGTGTTGCTTTTGTTCAGTATGATGTGATTTAAAATATACCTTTCAAATATAAAAACCCTAACAGAACAGGTGCTTGGTTGGACTTTGATTTAAAACCGGCAGTCGTGTTTCTGTCTGTAGAAAGGAGCCCAGATTCTCCTCTTAAATCCACAAAGGGAGAATCTGGGGTCCCCAGTTAACACAACACTGAAAGTGATGCTGTTTTGGGGTGGATTCTCTCCCACCCTGAAACAGCATCACTTTCAATGTTTAAACTGGGGACCTCAGATTCAATCTTGCCGGGGGGGGGGGTTTAAAAGGAGAATCTGGGGAAATTTGGGGGGTTCCTGCTGGCAGGGGTGCAATCTAAAGGGTAGCTTTAGGAGAGACTCCTTCTGATACCACCCAGGTTTGGTGCAGTTTGGTTCAGGGGGTCCAAAGTTATGGACCCTCAAAGATGTAGCCCCCATCTCTTATTAGCTCCCATTGGAAACAACAAGGGCACCCCCTTTGGGAATCCATCAACCAAGGGGCGGACAAGATCAGCCCCACGCACGCCTCCCTTTCCCGGGACCAGAACTGCCCCCAAAGCAGCTGCACCTTCCTCCTGCCCCCCTGCAAGCTACGGACCCACCGCCCCCCCCCCAGACACTGGCATAATGCCCATTGGGCAAGGTGGGCAGCTGCCCAGGGCATCACCTTGTGGGGGGCATCAAAATGCTGGGTTCATTTTTTGCCAATCCCTCCCCCGTGGTAGCAGACCACCAACTACCCCCTCCTGCTCTTCAAGGAAATTCCCAGACTCCCAGGAGCAGAAATTTTGGGAGCCCTGTAGGCCTCAGTGAAAAGGGAATTCCCACACCCACCACCAGAGATTCTGCAAAAGATCCGACCCACGGGCTAGACCGCTAGAGCAATGCGGGCAAACCTTTTGGGCTTGGCAGGGGCATAATGCCCATTGGGCAAGGTGGGCAGCTGCCCAGGGCACCACCTTGTGGGGGCACCAAAAATCCAGGGTTCGTTTTTGGGTATTTTTAGTGGTTTTCCGTTTTTGGCCTGCAGGGGGCACAGTTTGTAGGCTAGCAGCACCAAAAAATTCAGCCTATCAGGAGACTGTTCTAGTAAGCACACTCTTACAGTTTGGTGAAGCTTGGTTCAGGGGAGACCAAAGTTATGGACTCCCCTAGCAGCCCATCCCCCCCCATTGTTTCCAATGGAGCTAATAGGAGATGGGGCTGCTGAGGGTCCGGCAACTTAGCCTCCTGAACCAAACTGCACTAAACCTGGGGTATTTCATTAGCAGTCTCCCGATGAGCATCCCTGAAAGTTTTGGGACTGTGCCTTCAGAAATGTGCCCCCCCCCCCCAGCCTGCAACCCCATTGACAGCAATGCAGAAAACTCAATGCAGAACAAAGCTTCTCGGGCAAATTTATAGGATGTTCTGCAGGGAGTCGCTTTGGATGTATCGGCGCCAAAATTTCAGGGTATCATCTGGAGATTATTGCACCCCCCAAGTTTGGTGCAGTTTATTCAAGGGTCCAAAGTTATGGACCCTCAAAACTGTAGCCCCCATCTCCTATTGGTTCCCATTGGAAACAATGGGGGAAGGGGCACCCCCTTTGGGAGTCCATAACTTTGGACTCCCTGAACCAAACCTCACCAAACTTGGGGAGTAGCATAAGGACAGTCTCCTGATGATATGCTGAAATCTTGGTGCTGATATGTCTAAAAATGCACCCCCTGCAGGCACCAATGTCCTGGTGCAAAAAGTTTTTTGGTCATGGTGGAGTGGCCACCCAAGCGGGGGGGGGGGGGCATCCAACTCAGGTTTTGCCCAGGGCTACAGTTTGCCCAGGGCTGCCTCGTTACGCCCCTGCCCCCAGACCTCCCAGCTGAGCGCTCCTCCACTGCCAGCCCCTCCCCCCATCAGGGCCAGAGAGGGAGGGAGGGGGGCGGCCAGACTCCCCCCAGCGACGACGACGATCCTCCAGGGGCGATCCTCCAGCCCCCTCCCCGCACCGGTCGCTTCCGCCTCCAGGGCCCCGCCGGCCAATCAAGCGGGAGGAGGAGGAGGAGGAAGGGCGACGGGCCAATGGGCGCGCTGTGTGGAGCGAAAGGCAAGGCCATTTGGCAGGAGGCGCCAGGGAGGGTCTCCCCTGATTGGCTCCAGGTGGAGGCCAAGCCACGCCCTCCTGGGATGCCCTCCGCCCTCCGCCCTCTGCAAAACGGCACCGGCGGCAGCAGAAGCTCCTTTCCCGCCCCCCTCCGGACCACGCCCCCGCACCCTGCTGTCGTTACAACGATCAGTATAATGATGTCAATGGCTGTTACGCCTGCAGCAATGACCGTTATAACGATCGTTATACCAATCGCTATACCGATCGTTGTACTGATGCCAGTGGCTGTTATGCCTGCAGCAACGATCGTTACAACGATCGGTATATCGATCGGTATAACGATCGTGATAACGGTCATTGCTGCAGGTATAACAGCCATTGATATCAGTATAACGATCGGTATACTGATGCCAGTGGCTGTTATACCTGCAGCAATGACCGTTATACCAATCGCTATACCGATCGATATACCGATCGTTGTAACAATCGTTATAAGGGTCATTGCTGCAGGCGTAACAGCCATTGACATCGGTATAGCAATCGTTATAGCGATCGTTATACTGATGTCAATGGCTGTTATGCCTGCAGCAATGACCATTATAACGGCGGCAAAAGACGTTGTAAGCAGGGCAGGGGGCGTGGTCCCGGGAAGGGGGAGGCGCTCAGGAGGCCGCGGGGGTGGGGTGGGCGACGATCGCAGAGCAGCTGCGGAGGAGAGCTGCTGCCCGGGGGAGGGGGGCGCGCCAAGTGAGCGGGGCCGAGGAGGGCCGAGGGGCTCCCGGGCAGAGCAGGCGGGAGGGAGGGAGGCCGAGCTGAACTTGAACTCCGGCCCCGCCAGAAGGGAGGGAGGGAGGAGGGCAAAGATCGCCGCTGAGCCTGGCAGGGGAGGGGGAGCCCCCAGGAAGGCTTGCAGAGCTCGAGGCGTAAAGGTGCGGGGGGGGGGAAGGCTCGTGAATGGGCTCACCCCCCCATCTGAACTGTTGGGAGAATAAAACAGGGGGCAGCAGAAGGTTTCTGCCGGGGATAAAGGAAAGTATAAATTAAGTAAATAAATAGAAATGTCTGGCGGACCCACGCTGGAAGTTGGAACTTGAACTGTGAGCAGACAGGAGCCCGGTTTGGGTACTGTGGCCAACTCTGCAGGGCTGTGCTGCTCCTTAAAAGAAGCAGAGCCCCCCCCCCCCCCGTCTCATGTGACTGGGATCCAGGTGGGGCTGAGAAAATTCCAAAGAACTGTGACTAGTCCAAAGTCATCCAGCAGGAAGGTAGGAGTGCGGAAACACATCTGGTTCACCAGATAAGCCTCTGCCACTCAGCTGGAGGAGTGGGGAGTGAAACACGGTTCTCCAGATTAGAATCCACCTGCAGGAGCAGCAGTGGTGGGCTTTGAAGGTAAGCACTGACACCTTGAGCTGAACCCAGGAACTGATCAGCAGCCAACAGAGCTATCTTAAGACAGCCGAAATTCATCTATAACAGTGGTGGCGAACCTTTGGCACTCCAGATGTTATGGACTACAATTCCCATCAGCCCCTGCCAATTGGCCAATTGGCCATGCTGGCAGGGGCTGATGGGAATTGTAGTCCATAACATCTGGAGTGCCAAAGGTTCGCCACCACGGATGTATAATGACTCACTCCTGACAACAAGCAAGCTGCCACTTTTCGACTATCTGCAGTTTCTGGCTTCAGCTCAGGTCATATTCAAGGGCAGCCCCATGAAGAGGCTGTCATAGTAGTCTAGTCTCAAGTTTACCATGGCATGGATCTATGCGGCCAAGTTTTCTGAATCCAAGAAGGGAGCTGGTTTTTTAAATGGAAAAAGCTGGAGAAGCACACACATCCCCCTCCCCCTCTTTTCCAAAAGAAGAGCAGAGTCAGAGACCCCCTCCCCAACTGCTCCTCCTCCTGGTCCCCTTTGCGGCTCCCCCAGCTGCTTTTTATCGGTGGTGGGGTCGGTGCAGTGCCCAGTCGGCCCCCAACAGCAGGACTTCCTTCCCAGTCTGGTCAGGTCAAGTGGCTCTGCCTGGAGTGTCCCTCTGGGATCACACAACCTTCTCTTGTTCCTATAACTGATGACCGTCTTCTCCAAGAAATACATCTGCCTGGCTGACCTGACACCACAGCTACACTGCAATATTTTAATAAACACACGCTGACTGTTTATTATTGTGTTTGTGGAGATGTAGTCCAGTTGTTGGTTTTCATGTGTGATGCTGCCCTCTGCTGGTGCGACTCAGTAAAGACTCCTCATGGCCCAGGTGCGCAATTGACAACAATCTCAACAATCCACACCCCTTCCCCACCCTGACAGATATTGTAGTTCACAGGCAAACGGGAATGTTCTGGGGTTGTTTAAGCTGTAGCCCAGGCACAGATTCTCTGGGTGGCCAGTAACACGTTTCTAAAAAGAGAATTGCTGGCAGACCGTCTGCACGAGCCTTGGCCAGGAAACTCTGCCTTCTTGTCTTTGTTTTGTGGGCCTGGGTCTGTATCACAGCCTGTCTTTGCCAGTCTCCCACGGTTCACGAAATGCCATTTTGGAGCCAGCGGCAGTATAATGGGAAATGAATTGGCAGAGGTAGGAACAGAGATACCCAGTCCGATTGCATTACCACTGGGGGCCCCGATTTGCCAAACTAGAGCAGCACTCTCTGCAACACCATAAGCTTGGAGGAACTCTTGGAGCAAAACAGCTAAGAGAGAAACACACCCCATAACACATGGGAAGAGTCTAGACCTCTGTTAAGGTTATTTTGGCTCTATTTTAGCCCCAACGCCCGGTTGTCCTGCCTCATTCCCAGCCACAGAGAATCTGGTAGATCAGCCACTTAGCCGTCACAGTGCTGCTTTTATTTGTCATTTAATTCCTGGCAAGAAACACACCCGCCCACCATGACAATACTCCACCCAACAGAGTCCCATCCCCTGAAATGCTCCAAGGCATCAAAGTGTCCCCATATCCACGCAGGCCAGCACTATTGTAGGATCTATTAACATCGGCTGTGCCATTTTGGACTCATCCATCTGATTCCGACCATCAGTCCATCAAGGCCAGACTTGACTATTTGGACTGGCCGTGGCCCTCCAGCATCCCAGACGGAAGCCGTCCCTTCACACCTGGTCCTTTTTCTGAGCTGGAGCTTCCTGGGCCTGTGACCTCGGATGCTCCCTTCCCACCAACGTGACGTGTGCCAACAAGACTCTTCCGTCTCCACACAGGGCAAGTCCTTCCGTCCCTGCATTTATAAAAATTCAGTCTGACAACATGATTGCAATTCTCAGAAGCCAATCTTTAGCGACACCCGGTTGGTTGCTGATATCACCATTCTCCAAGAGAACAATTTCCGATGGTGGCGCCAATTACCGCCCCGTCTCGAATCTTTCGTTTCTGGGGAAGGTAATTGAGAGAGTGGTGTTGGAGCAGCTTCAAGGTTTCCTGGATGACGCATCGGCTTTCGACCCCTTCCAGTCTGGCTTCCGTGCTGGGCATGGGACGGAGACTGTTCTCGTCGCCGTCACAGACACACTCCGTATTCAGCTTGACCAAGGCGGATCGGCGCTGCTGGTATTGCTAGACCTTACCGCCTTGGCCGTTTGATGTGCAGTGCGACCATGACCGTCTTTTGACCTTATCACTCGCCTGGTCAGCCTCCGGAGATACGGGGCACTGTCCCCAGCTATTGGATTGTCTCGCTTTCTCCGGGGCCGGAGATCAGCAGAGTGAGGTGCGGGGATCAGGCCTCCCGGAAGTGCCCGCTTCAGTCTGCGGTGTATTACCCAGGGGGGGTAATTTATTATCCCCGCTGTTATTTAACATCTACATACGACCCCTTGCTCAGCTGGTGCGGAGTTTTGGGCTGATCTTGTCATCAATATGCAGATGACACTCAGCTCATTCTGTTGATGGAAGTGGGAGCAGTCGCCCCTGGCGGCTCTACAGCATTGTATGGAGGCAGTTGCTGGTTGGTTACGACAGAGCAGGTTAAACTACTGAATCCATCGAAGCATCGGAGATCCTCTCTGGCTTGGCCGCGAAGGGGAGGTGGGACTTTTCAGCCGCCCGGTGTGGGAGGGGGCCATAGGCTTGGCGCCGACCCCCTCCGCTAGCGCTGCCAATGGGGAGTCCACCTGGATTCGTCTCTCTCAATGGGAGACCCAGGTGGCCCATATAACCCGGGTTGCTCTTTTTTTCCCCCATCTTCGCCAGGCCCGGTATTTATTTGCCTTCTCTCTCCCAAGCGGATCTAGCCACAGTGATCCGTGCAACGGTCATCTCCAGATTAGACTATTGTAACTTCGGCTCTCACAGCGGGCCTTCCCTTCGCGTTTGATCCGAGAGACTAAAACTGGTGCGGTGCATGCGGGCGGCGCTGTTTGCTCACAGGCAGCGCCACCTGGGAACACACATCCAGCCTGTGCTGCGTCAGCTGCATTGTGGCTCCCAGTAGAGTTCCGGATCATCTTCAAGGTGTTGGCAGGTTGACCTTTAAGGCCTTACGCGGCCTGGGACCATCGTGATCTTCGAGACCGCAGACATCACCCCCATATATAATGTCCCTGCAATACGGCTCTCTTCGGATCCCAGTTGAAGGGCCAACCTACTCTGTGGTCCCTGGCCCCTCGGGTGATGTCGGCTGGCCTCCACACGGGCCAGGGCCTTCACGGCTCTGGCCCCGGGCCTGGTGGAATGCTCTTCCTCCAGCTGGTCTCGGGCTCCATCGCGGAGACCCTTGGTGAGTTCCGCCCAGGGGCCCGTAAGACAGAGCTGTTCCGCCGAGCCTTTGGAGGAACCAGCCGCTGATGGTGCCTCCCCCTTTCATGGCCCTCTGCCTCATGGCCCTCTACATCTGGGACCTGCCATTCCTCCCTCTTGGGGAGAGGATTTCAAATACGGAGCAGCTGGATGCCATTTATATTTATTATTGTATTTTTATTGTATTATATTTATTATTGTATTTTTATTGTATTTTATTGTATTTTTAAGATTTAGCTTTTGCTGTTTTATCGCAGCTTTTAAAGATTTTGCCATTTTATTATGTTTATTGTTGTACACCGCCCGGAGCCCCTCAGGGATAGGGCGGTATAGAAATCTAATAAATAAATAAATAAATAAAATAAGTCCCTCCACCTCTATCTGTACCCACAAAGACCTATGAAGTACACAGGCCTCACCTGGCAGTACAACACCACACACTTCGTCTTTATTAGGGCTACTTACCCTGTTTCCCTGAATATAAGACATCCCCTAAAAATAAGACATAGTAGAGGTTTTGCTAAAGTGCGAAATATAAGGCATCCCCCAAAAGTAAGACGTAGCAAAGTTTTTGTTTGGAAGCATGCCCGACGAACAGAACACAGCAAAATAAGACATCCCCTGAAAATAAGACATAGCACATCTTTGGGAGCAAAAATTATTCGGGGAAACACGGTAGTAACAATAGTCCTTTTGGACAAAGGTGTTGAGGCAAAAACAAAGTTGTACAGTGCGTTAAACACTTGCATCAAAGTTTATTAAAAGCATACAGATCAGTCTTGGCGAACACACTTTCTTACTGCAATGCAGCCAAACTGGTAGTTACAGTGAGGTGATCTATCCGTCTGTCCGTCTGCTCGTCCATCCGTCTGTCCGTCTGTCTAGAATGGGGCTCACTTACCAGAGTTTGATATCAGGACAGAGGCGAGAAAGAAACGACACAGAACAGCTCAACTTTATTATGGCTGTTCAGTCACGAATAGCCCTTTTGGCCAAAGGTGCTGAGGCAAAAACAAACCTGTATCACGAGTGCTTAGAGTTTTCCCCGACGCCTCCTCCAGCGAGCAGACTTCAGTCTCAGGCAGGCAGCCGGACCTTCCCCCCATGCACAAGCATTGCGTTGCAGACCGATGAGGAGTCTGGATATCACAACCCTGAGAAAACCTCTCCCTCCATCACGACTCCTCTCCGTTCCTCTCCTGGCGAGGGGGGAGGCTGCTGTGTTAGGCCTCAGACACCGACTCATGTCTGCCAGTTATGCCCCATGGACCGGACGCTCTGCAGACCCCGGGGCCTGTGATAGAAAGACACCAGCTTCAATTCCCATATTATAACACCGCCAGGTAACTGCACACAAACACACCATTCGCGTAGACAAGAACACGCACCTCTCCCAGATGCAACTCGAAGGGGCTGGCTTTCACACCTGACCTCTCGCAAGGCAACGCCCTGAGTACATCTCTAAGTGGGCCCCTGGAAGCCAGTGGCCCCCCCCCCCCCCCCCGGAGTCACTGGGGCTCCCACAGATATGTTGGGTGCTGTGTTTGCAACCTCATTTTACTCTCCGGGGTAATCCAGCTGGCAAACTCAGGGCTCTTTCAGGATTATACTGATAATCGTTATTCACTGACTTGACTTGCTATCCATTCCCATCAAGATGTACTCAGGCAGAAAGAGACATACAAAGAGAGGGAGACAGACAGACATACACAGCAACATTAATCTGTTTTAGAAGAAGAAGAAGAGTTTGGATTTATATCCCCCCTTTCTCTCCTGCAGGAGACTCAAAGGGGCTTACAATCTCCTTGCCCTTCCCCCCTCACAACAAACACCCTGCGAGGTAGGCGGGGCTGCGAGAGCTCCGAAAAGCTGTGACTAGCCCAAGGTCACCCAGCTGGCGTGTGTGGGAGTGCACAGGCGAATCTGAATTCCCCAGAGAAGCCTCCACAGCTCAGGCGGCAGAGCTGGGAATCAAACCCGCTTCCTCCAGATTAGATACACGAGCTCTTAACCTCCTACGCCACAGGCATTTCTCCCTTGTAGCTGGTGGGTCCCTGTTTTTGGGAATGTATTGAAGTCATGAAGCTTCTGCCGCCATGCACTTTAGTGGCCTCCACACAGGGGCGAACCTAGGCGAACTTGAGCCCTGGGCAAAACCTGAGTTTGATGCCCCCCCCCATGGGTGGCCACCCTCCCCCACCATGACCAAACAATGATTTTTTCCACCAGGTCGTTTCAAAGTCACCATCACATTATAGAACATCACCCAACTCACAAATCTGAAATTATAAGCAATGGGCTAAATGCCACAATGTGAAATAATATTTTGGAAAACATTTTTCAAAATTCTTTCAAAATGTTTTTTTACTGCTATGAAAAACATTTTATGGTGTTGTATCCAGTCCCCCCAATTGGGGGAAACAGCATCACTTTCAATGTTATTTAAACTGGGGGGGGGGGGGGCTCAGATTCTCCCTTTAAGGTGGATTTAAATCTGGGCTCCCTAGTTTAAACAAGTGATGCTGGAATCCACCCCCAAACAGCATCAGTTTAAATGAAGTGTTTAAACTGGGGACCTCAGATTCTCCCTTCTTTTAAATCCATGCCCGGATAGGGGGTAGATTCTTGATAACAACAACAACAACATCAACCTTTATTAGGCACTGGAGAGGAATAAAAGAAAGAAAGAAAACAAGCATTGGTGGGAAGGGAAGTGAATTTAAAAAGAGAATCTGGGGGAAATTTAGGGGTGCCTGTTGTCAGGGTGCAATTATTAAGATAGTAGCACCAAAATTTCAAGAGTATCTTCGTGAGGACCCTACTGATTATACACAATCAGATTTGGTGAAGTCTGGTTTCAGGGGTCCAAAGTTATGGACCCTCAAAAGTGTAGCCCCCATCTCCTATTAGCTCCCATTGGAAACAATGGGGGATGGGGGCACTCCCTTTGGGAGTCCATAACTTTGGACTCCCTAAACCAAACCTCACCAAACCTGGGTGATATCATCAGGAGAGTCTCCCAAAAAATCCCTGAAATTGTGGTGCTGCTAGCCTAAAATCTGCGCCATCTGCAGGCCAAAAACGGAAAAACACTGAAAATACAAAATCCCTCACAAACCTGCAATTTTGTCGCCCACCACAAGGTGGCGCCCAGGGCAGCTGCCCACTTTGCCCAATGGGAGGTACGCCTCTGCCTCCACACAACACTCCAAAGAAAAGACGGCTCTTTCACATTACCAATATTTAATGACCTTTCCATTGGGAGCAAGTACTGATTCACTACAGAAACAAACGCGCTGCATCAACTGCTTATTATTATCAGTATTCCAACAAACATTAAAGTGCAAACAGTGAAATAAAGTGCAAAAATCAACTGTGCAAAATTCTCATACAGTTCTATACGATATAGCACATAAATTACAATAGCAGCTCTTGGGTGCCGTCTTCAAACAGTCCTCTTAAATTACCAATCCATGTACATGATAGGACCAAGTCTCTTTCTTGAAGACTATCAACCGACCTCAATGCGCTGCATTCCCTGTATTCCGTCAAACTGACTTGCTGTAAGTCTGGTAGATATGCGGACTGGTCTGAGCCAAGTCCGATAGACACAAATTAACGGATTGCGCTATTGTAGCCGTTTTCAATTCAATCTTCTTCAGATTATGATTTAAATTCGTCAGTCATAGTTGGGATAATCCTTCAAGGTGATATTCTCACATCCATTCTTTTTCCCTTCTGTTGTGATAGCACATTGCATCCATTGAAAGATTGATACCAAGTACTGATTCCCTGTGGGTACATAAAGCCCACATTTTCTGGTTAGAATAGAATAGAATAGAATAGAATCTTTATTGGCCAAGTGTGATTGGACACACAAGGAATTTGTCTCCGGTGCATATGCTCTCAGTGTACATAAAAGAAAAATACATTTGTCAAGAATCATAAGGTACAGCACTTAATGATTGTCATATAGGTCTAGTAAGCAATCAGGAAACAATCAGTAGTAATGAAAACATAAAATGTAAAATCATAAAATAAAATAAAATGTCAGCACAGGCTATAGTCATACAGTCACAAGTGGGAGGAGATGGGTAATAGGAATGATGAAAAAAGTAGTGCAGTAATTATATAATAAGTATATAATAAATAGTTTAACATTATCGAGGGAATTATTTGTTTAGCAGAGTGATGGCATTCGGGAAAAAACTGTTCTTATGTCTAGTTGTCTTGGTGTGCAGTGCTCTGTAGCGACGTTTAGAGGGTAAGAGTTGAAACAGTTTATGTCCAGGATGCGAGGGGTCAGTAAATCTTTTCACAGCCCTTTTTTTGCCCCGTGCAGTATACAGGTCCTCAATGGAAGGCAGGTTAGCAGCAATTGTTTTTTCTGCAGTTCTGATTTATTCTCTGAAGTCTGTGTCGATCTTGTTGGGTTGCAGAACCAAACCACACAGTTATAGAGGGTGCAGATAACAGACTCAATGATTCACTCTTGTAGAGACTGTATCAGCAGCTCCTTGGGCAGTTTGAGCTTCCTTGAGTTGGCTTATGAAAGAACATTCTTTGTTGTGCTTTTTTTGATGACATTTTTTGATGTTAGGAAATTGACCATTTTAGGTCATGAGATATATGATGATGGAGCCTAGAAATTTAAAGGTCTCTCACTGTTGATACTGTGTTGTCTAGTATTGTGAGAGGAGAGTGTAGGATGGGAGGGTTTCTCCTGGGAAATCTACCACCATTTCTACGGTTTTAAGTGTGTTTCAGTTCTAAGAATTGTTCCAGTGGCACCACGAGGGCTAGATTGTTCAACCTCCGATCTGTATCTCGGGTTTCATCAGTTGTCTCGAATGAGACCAATCACTGTTGTATCATCTGCAAACTTCAGTATTTTAACAGATGGGACTGTTTGAGATGCAGTCATTTGGTATGCACAGAGAGAAGAGAGAAGTGATGAAAGTACACAGCCTTGGGGGGCCCCTGTGCTCATTTTACAGGTGTCTGATGTAATTTTTCCTAGCTTCACCTGCTGCTTTCCTATCTGTTAGGAAGCTTGTGATCCACTTACAAATATGCTCAGGTACTGCTAGCTGATTTAGTTTGGTTAGAAGAATGTCCGGTCTGATAGTATTGAATGCTGAACTAAAGTCAACAAAGAGGACCCTTGCATAGGTCTTTGGCGATTCAAGATGCTGTAGGATATAGTGCAAAGCCATATTAACAGTATCGTCTGTCGATCTGTTTGCTCGGTATGCAAATTGCAAGGGGTCCAACAGTGGATCCGTGATGGTTTTCAAATGGTACATCACTAGCCTTTCAAAAGTTTTAAAAAAGTGGCTGGTATGTGTTTTCAGCCAAAATAGCCTTGTTTTGGTCAGCTTCAAGATACATCCAGAAACCTTCTGGCCATTCAACGGTGGTCAGAATTCATGCAAAAAAGCTTGCAGGGGTGTGTATTATACTGACCCCAGAAGAAAACCCCTGTTATCTTTTTTCTGGTCCTCTCAGCTTTTGAGTTCCTGGAGGAGAACAGCCATGCGAGGCATCAAGAAACCCATCACTTCCCCCATTCTGTGCAGACAGGACACAGACAAGGCCAAATCTTCTTCTGTTTGCTGGGAATCTCTCTGGACCGGGTCTCAGCGGCAGCAGCCTCCTCTCCTTTTCCTCCTAAAAACACAAGGCCAAGGTGAACGTGGCCACAAATGCTCTCCAAACGTCCCCCTGGGCCTTCTTCCAGCCCCCCCCCCCCACCAGCATGTCCTTCTCCGGTTCCTCTAGCACAGGGGTCTGCAACCTGCAGCTCTCTCTCCAGATGTTCATGGACTACAAATCCCATCAGCCCCAATTGACCGTGCTGGTGATGGGAATTGTAGTCCATGAACATCTGGAGAGAGAGCCTCAGGTTGCAGACCCCTAGCACAACATTCACCCCAAGGATCTGGTCACACCGCCCTGAGAGTCTGCAGCTGCTCAGCTGGGTCCCACAATGACTGTCCCCAGTGATGTAAGTTTAGATTTTTAGAGGGGGGGGGTCTGGGGTCGAGGCCACGCCCCCACCCACCCTGGGGGCGTGGCCATGCCTCCCCAAGCCCTGCCCCTGGCCTCAGTGCTTATAAAAGCAGCTCTCCGAGGCAAGGGATGGCAGACTTCCCTGCCCACCCCCAGCCCACCCCCACCCCACTGGCTGGGCTCCCAGCTGGCAGTCCCTTCTCCCTCCCCTCCAGGCAGAGGGGTACCTAGGGAAAATGGAGCCCAGTGCAAAATCTGAGGTTTGCCGCCCCCCACCCCCCACCCCGGGCAGCTGCTATGATGCTGGAATCCACCCCCAAACAGTACCTGAGCCCTTCGGGGGAGGGCGGTTTATAAATACAATAAATCAAATCAAATCACTTTCAATGGTGCTTCAACTAGGGAGCCCAGATTCTCCTTTTAAATCCACCTTAGAGGGAGAATCTGGGGTCCCCAGTTAAACAACATTGAAAGTGATGCTGTTTTGGGGTGGATTCTCCCCCACCCTGAAACAGCACCACTTTCAGTGTTTAACCTGGGGACCTCAGATTCTCCCTTTAAATCCATGTGGAAGGAGGTGGATTTAAAAAGAGAATCTGGGGAAATTTGGGGGGGGGTGCCTGCTGTCAGAGGTACAGTTGTTAAGCTACCAGCACCAAACTTCCAGGGTATCTTTAGGAGACTCTCCTGATGATACCCCCCAGGTTTGGTGAAGTTTGATTCAGGGGGTCCAAAGTTATGGACCTTCAAAGGTGTAGCCCCCGTCTTCTATTAGCTCCCATTGGAAACAATGGGGGTGGGGCACCCCCTTTGGGAGTCCATAACTTTGGACCCCCTGAACCAAACTTCACCAAACTTGGCTCGTATCATCAGGAGTGTCAGTTGACGATACCCTGAAATTTTGGTGCCGCTAGCCTAAAAACTGCGTACCCTGCTGGCCAAAAACCGAAAACACACTTTAAAATACAAAAAATCCATAAACGGGGGGGGGGGGGCGGAGCTTCGGATATGCAAGGGGGGGGGGGTTGAACCCGAGAACCCTTACCTACGTCCTTGAAGTCTGTCCCCCTTGCCCACACCTGGGAAAAGGGCACGCCTCCGCTCACCTGCTCAGGTGTCTCCGGCGGCTTGGCTACGGAGGCCGCCCAGAGGACCGTGCAGGGGTCTCCCGGAGAGGAGCAGCAGCAGCGAGCCTTCCTCCGGTCCTCCAAGGGGCAGAAGATCAGCCCCACGCACGCCTCCCTTTCCCGGAACCAGAACTCCCCGCCCTCCGCCCCCCCCCCCAGCAACTGCCCCCTCCTCCCGCCCCCCTGCAAGCGACGGACCCACCGCCGCCCCCAGACCTCCCAGCCCAGCGCTCCTCCACTGCCAGCCCCTCCCACGTCCACCAGGGCCAGCGAGGCAGGACGGCCAGAGTCCCCCCAGCGACGACGACCCTCCAGCAGCAGCAGCCCCGGTTCCCTCGACCGCTATCACTGACCCGCCCCGCCCCGGAGAACAGGGCTGTTGCTGCTGCTGCTGCTTCGGGGGGTGGACTCGGGGACGGACGACGCGCTGCTTCCCCCCCCCCCCCCCCCCCCCCCCCCCCCCCCGCCTGGCTCCCCCGGACCCCTGTCCTGATCGGCTGCAGCAGCTGAGCATAACCTGACCCACAGTGCTCGGGAGAGCCGACCCCCCCCCGCGCGCCACCCTGACCCCCCCTCGTTAGAACGTCCTTTGCCGTTATAAAGATGGAAATGGCGTTATACCTACAGCAATGACCGTTATAACGATCGATATAGCGATCGGTATAACGATCCACGGCAATGACTGTTATACCGATCGTTATACCGATTGCAATTGCCGTCATACACACAGTAATGACTGTTATACCGATCACTATACCGATCGCTATAACGATCGGTATAACGATCGGTATAACAGTCATTAGTGTAGGTAATACAGCAATCTACAGCAATGACAGTTATACCAATAGTTATACCGATCGTTATAGCGATCGGTATAGCGATCGGTATAACGATCGGTATAACAATCATTACTGTAGGTAATCTACTGCTGTAGATGTCAATGGCTGTTATAATGATCGTTATAACGGCGGCGGCAAAGGACGTTGTAAGCAAGGCAGGCTCAGGGGGGCGTGGTCCCGGGAGGGGGGCGGGGAGGGGGTGGGCTCTCCCGATCACTGCGGGATGGGTGCCGGGCGCCGATTGGCCGACGCGCGGGGCGTGGCGCAGGAAGCCGGCCGGTGGTTGGCTGAGGCGAGGGGGGCCGGCTGCGGGAGGCGCTCAGGAGGAGCAGAAGGGCGGGGGGGGGGGGCGAAGATCGCAGAGCGGAGGAGGAGGAGGAAGGAGAGCCGCTGCTGCTGCTGCTGCTGCTGCCCGGAGTGGGGGGGGGGCGCCAGGTGAGCGGGGCCGAGGAGGGCAGAGGGGCTCGTGCGGGTGCGGGCGGGCGGGCGCGCGCGCGCGGCGGGAGGGAGGGAGGAGGGAGGAGGGAGGGCAAAGGTAGCTGCTGAGCCTGGGGGGGGGGAGCCCCCAGGAAGGCTTGCAGAGCGCGACGCATGAAGGTGCGGGGGGGGGGGGCTCGTGAATGGGGGTCAAGGGTGGCAGGCGGGTGGTCACTGGGCAAGAGGGGGGGGGGCCGCCCGGCTTGCAGGAGGCGTGGGGTGGACTGGCCCCGGAGATGGGGGGGGGGGGGGAGGAGAAACCCTGCCGGCTGGGTGCAAGGGGGCAGCCTTGGGGCAGCGGCTACTAGAGCGCTGGCTACCCCTGCAGCAGCTCTGGAGGGGACAGCATTGAAACCACTAAAGCCGAGCTGTGGAGCAGAGAACCGGGGGTGGCCCCCAGTCTGGGGAAGGCGTCAGTCCCAGCTTCCATTGGGGTGCAGAGCTGTTTGAGTAGCATCCTCATCTTCTCCCCCCCCCCCCCAGCACTCTCGGATCTCATGAACAGCTGGAATCCAGCCCCTCCCTGGCCGGACTGGTGCTTCATTCACGGCCGCGCTTCTTCCTTCGCTGCCCAGTCTTGACACCCGTGGGAATGGAGGTGGAGGAGCCAGACTACCAGAAGCAGTTCGAGGCGGCCGTCAGGTGCATCCAAGGGCTGCCCAGGAAAGGTGAGAGAATTCACTCCGGGAAGCCCCCAGACGCCTGCCTGGCTGACCCCGGGAGCCCCCCAGGGCTGAGAGCAAGGCCAGGCTCCCTCGACTTGTCTGCACATCCAGAAGGACTAGACATCTTCTCCTGACTCTCCTGCAGCAGACCCCTGTGCCAAATATTCTGATTTTAGGCAGGCACAATTCCTTCGTGGATCTGTGTAATGGTTAGAGGGTTGGATCAGGATCCGGGAGACCCGAGTTCGAATCTTCCACTCCGCCACGGAAGCTTGCAAGGGCTCTGTGTATGTGTGTGTTGTTAAGTGCCAAAAAGTTGCTGCTGACGAATGAATTAATTGCCTCCAAAACGTCCTCTTGTGAACAGCCCTGCCCTGGATTGAGTCAACCCATCACACGTTGGGGCTTCCTCTTTTTCTTCTGCCTCTGACTTTTCCTAGCCTTATTGTCTTTTCCGGTGACTCTTCTCAGAATGTGACCAAAATGCGGTAGCTGTGATTTGGTCGTTTTAACTTCTAGGGACGATTCAGGCTTCATTTGGCCTGGAACATAAGAATGAGCCAGCTGGGTCAGACCGGGGTCCATCTAGTCCAGCACTCTGCTACTCGCAGTGGCCCACCAGGTGCCTTTGGGAGCTCCCATACAGGATGTGAAAGCAATGGCCTTCTGCTGCTGCTGCTCCCGAGCACCTGGTTTGCTAAGGCCTTTGCAATCAGAGAACAAGGAGGATCAAGATTGGTAGCCATAGATCGACTTCTCCTCCATCAATCTGTCCAAGCCCCTTTTAAAGCTATCCAGGTTAGTGGCCATCACCACCTCCTGTGGCAGCAGATTCCAAACACCAATCACACGTTGTGTGAAGAAGTGTTTCCTTTGATTAGTCCTAATTCTTCCCCCCAGCATTTTCAATGGATGCCCCCTGGTTCTAGTATTGTGAGAAAGAGAGAAAAATTTCTCTCTGTGGTCTTTTATGGGTCTTTTTGGTGGTTCACAGCATCTGCAAAACTCTCACCCCACACCACATTTCAACGGAATCTGCTTTCTTCCAGCCTGCTTCCGTAGTTGTTTATTATTTCTTTATTATGCAATTTCTATATCGCCCTTCCCGTTTTGGGCTCAAGGCGGTTTCCAACTTGTATAGAACATCGCACTGAATACAATATAAATTTGAATTTATATTTTAAAATGTAAGCTTAAAATCTAGCTCCGAAAATGTGGCCGGTTCACTCCGGTCTCGTCTGAATTCAGTAGCCTCAGATGATATATGTACAGTTGGGGTTGGAAGACGAAATGGATGAGAGAGGAAATTAGAAACGAGTAAAGAAGGAGGGAAGGAAGAAAGGGAAAAGGAAAAAGGGGCAGAAATGAAAATGGACGCGCCCTCCCCCATCGTACCAATGCAGTTGTCTTGACTATTGTTCAGCTTTTGCACCTGTATGTAGCAATAGGGAATATTATGACATTAATTAGATTGATCTTAGCCTTACATGTACGCATCTTTCCTAACTCCTTTGTGGCTGCCCTGCCCAGTCTCAATCTCCTCCTGATTTCTGGGCTGATGATGGAGCCAAGGAATTTCGAAGGCTTTCACGGCCGGATTCATCTGGTTGTGGTGGGTTTTATATCGCAGAGGGAAGTCTGTTACACAGAGGTGTATCACAGAGGGAAGTCTGGACACAGTGTGTAACAGACTTCCCTCTGCGATACACGTCTGAAGAGGCCAGCCACAGATGCAGGTGAAACGTTAGGAACAAGCTCCACCAGACCACGGCCACGCGGCCCCGAAAACCCACCAGAACCAATTTAACTATTTCAATTTCTCTTAGCCTAACCTACCTCTTAGGGGTGTTTTGTGAGGATAAAATGGAGGACAGGAGAATGGCATACATGGGGGTGTTGAACTGTTACAAGGCCCGGATATTAGTGGCAGAGAAGAGTGGTGGAGTCACCTGCTGTGGAGGTTTTTAAACAGAGGCTGGACGGCTCTCTGTCAGGGCCGCTTTGCTTGTGTGTTCCTACCTGGCAGGCGGGGTGAACTGGATGGCCCTCGGGGTCTCTTCCAACTCTATGGCGGATTCCACATGGGCAAGGTGACCAGATGGTCACCTTTGTGAACCGGGATGGGGGGGGGTAGGCGGCCGCGTGCGCAGCCGCAGGAGCGCACTGCCTTCTGGGGCGCTGCCGTTTCCCACCCAGAAAACAGTGCGCTCCTGCGGCCACGCGCGCGGGAGGCTGCCGCACTGCCTTGCGCCCCAGAAGGCGGTGCGGCAGCCTTCCAAAAATCGGGACAATTGAAATAACCCGCGGGATGCGGGACAAATTGTTTGAAGGCAGAACTGTCCCGCCAAAAATGGGACGTCTGGTCAGCCTACACATGGGCCAAAAACAGTGGTGTGAAAATGGTTTAAAACAGTGTAAAAGGATTTACAGCGTTTTCACGCCGCTGTTTTTGGGCCATGCGGAATCCACCTATGATTCTATGACGTAGACGTGAGTTGGTCAGGCTGGGGCCGGGGGCGGGAGGGCAGGTGGTGGCTGCCTCAGTTGACTCCAGAATGGTATTGGGAGACACCTGGATTGATGGGGTGGGCTTGCTCGGCCAGGTCAGGAATAAAGGGGCGTTACATCAGCGGGTTCATGAGCCTGATAAGTCCCCTCAAGTGGCCAGATCCAGCCCCACTCCCCCCACCCCCCGGACACATGTTTGACACCCCTGATGTAAGCCATTAGGGGATGCCATTGAGAAGAAAGGAAGGGTATACATGAATAAACACCTACAACACAGCCAGAGGAATCTGTACTGAAAAATTCACACTGTTAAAATGCAGGGAACTTTACCTCTCATGGCACTGCAGGTGGAAAGCGACTTCATTCAGCATCCGTTCTTTTCCAGCTAGCCTCTTCCTTGTGCGATTTCTCTGAAGATACTACACTTGATCTTAGCCAAAAGGCCGAGAAGCCATAATGCTCGCCAGGTTTAATGTTATGCCTTCTGCCTCGTTACATGGTAGATTTAATAAGCAAGAAAAGGCTAAAAGATTGTGCACGTGTAACGATGGCTCAGTTGAATCTCTGGCCCACCAATTACTACACTGTCTCAGATTCAAGGAAATCAGATCCAAGTATGTGAATCTTACTCCTTTACATTTACCTGATCTCCCCGATTTATTTAGATTACACTACTTGTCGGACAACCCTGATCCTTCTCTCTGTGTGATAGTGGCAGACTTTCTCCTGGAAATTACTAAACGCCAGTAGATTTCCTTCGACCTGTATTGTATATGCTTTTTAATCCGTTTTTTATTATTGTTGTACTGTTGTCTATGCCAATAAAGGCTTGCTTCACTGATGATTTCTCTGAAGTAACTGATAATGGCACTCAGAGGATATGCCAGATCTACCCAACAGATTGGGATCTACTTTTGCCTCCCAAGGTTTAATAGGACTGGGAAAATACGTGGCATCTGATTGCCGTGGGGTTTTAGTGATATGATACTGACGACCAGGAAGTACAAACATTTCTCCCAGTTGGCTGCCTGCTCTTCTTCCTGTAGGTTCATCATATCGCCCGTCCTATGAAGAAATGTTGCGATTCTACAGTTACTACAAGCAAGCTACTATGGGTCAGTGCCAGATCCCTCGACCAGGGTTTTGGGACCCCATTGGCAGGTATAAATGGTAAGGAAGGCCGAGTGCGGACGTCTCTCAGGGGAAGGTTTGCACCCAGTCCTGGGTCATATATTCAGGAATTAGGTGCAGGTTCCTCTTGCAAAAACCCTGAAGCTTTGAAAAGACTGGCGGAAAAGACAAGGAGGATTCTGTGTCCAGCTGTCGTCTTTCAAGGTGTACCACTTAAAAGAAAAGTAGGCATTCATTCACTTCTTGGTTTGTTATGATTTTTTTCTTGTTGAATATTTGAAACAGTGGCCTATAAGGAGCAGCAGTGGCATAGGAGGTTAAGAGCTCGTGTATCTAATCTGGAGGAACCAGGTTTGATTCCCCGCTCTGCCACCTGAGCTGTGGAGACTTATCTGGGGAATTCAGATTAGCCTGTACACTCCCACACACGCCAACTGGGTGACCTGGGGCTAGTCACAGCTTCTCGGAGCTCTCTCAGCCCCACCTAACTCACAGGGTGTTTGTTGTGAGGGGGGAAGGGCAAGGAGATTGTAAGCCCCTTTGAGTCTCCTGCAGGAGAGAAAGGGAGGATATAAATCCAAACTCTTCTTCTTCTATAAGAAGTTTAAATTAGTAAAGAAAGAAAACGCATCCACACTTCTATTATCTCGCCACTGAATGGTACAGGAGCAGCAGTGGCATAGTGGTTAAGAGCAGGTGTACTCTAATCTGGAGGAACTGGGTTTGATTCCCCGCTCTGCCACTTGTGCTTATCTGGGGAATTCAGATCAGCCTGTGCACTCCCATACACGCCAGCTGGGTGACCTTGGGCTAGTCACAGCTTTTCGGAGCTCTCTCAACCCCGCCTATCTCACAGGGTGTTTGTTGTGAAGGGGGAAGGGCAAGGAGTTTGTCAGCCCCTTTGAGTCTCCTGCAGGAGAGAAAGGGGGGATATAAATCCAAACTCCTCCTCCTCCTCCTCCTCCTCCTCCTCTTCCTCTTCCTCTTCCTCTTCCTCTTCCTCTTCTTCTTCTTCTTCTTCATGACTGAAAGATTGTGGGGAGAATTTCCAGTTCAGTGGGCATGCCCTTCAAGCTGCGTTTCCCTCTGGCCCCTTCTCCAAAACTTAAACAGTGACTCCTAAGTAACTGGTATTATTTGGGGTTTTGGCAGGGATGCATGGAATCGATTGGGGAAGATGACCAAAAAGGAAGCAATGGTTGCCTACATCCGGGAGATGAAGAAGTCAGCCCAGAAGGTAGGAAATGGTAATCCCCCCTCCTCAACTAGGCTTAGTTTGTGGGGTTGCCTGGCTGGGTTGGCAGGGAAGCTAAAAATGTGGCTGAGGGCAGGCCACAACACTGAGCCCTGCATTAGAGAAGCCCTTGCCAGGAGCAGGAGGAGGAGGAGGAAGAGGTGGCTGAGAGGGAAACCTCAAGGCTTGGCTGTCAGGAATGGATATGGGCCAGGGCCCGAGGCCCTCCACTCTCCAAGGATGAAGCTTGCCACTGCGGGAGAACTGAAACGACACTTTGCATCCATTCTGAACCTTATGACATTCCAATAACAATTTATGTTATTGTTATTTCTCAGTGTTATTTCTTGTCACCAGTATTGGCAAGCCCAGTATTTTAAACCCTGTTTTGTTCCTTTGTAAAGACAACAGTCCCAATGTGAACAGTAGACATAACTGATTGGAATGTTGTAGAGAGATCCAAATTGAGAAAGTATAAACATACATGCTGGTGCAAGCACATTAGTGGTGAAAGGCCTGGTGCAAGAGTTCACACAGCTCCCCAGAGTAGGTTTCAGCTCTAGCTGAAGAGCAGTGTTCTTTTCTTAGGGCAGTGGCCTCTTTCTGGAACTTGGAGTACAGTCCTAAAATGCTGAAGGATTTTTTTAAACCGGCTTTGCACCAGGGTGAATGCCAGACAGCACCCACAAACGGCCTCACTGTTCAGAGAGCTTTCTGCAAGACCAGTAGCCCTTATGGAATCTTGACTGCTGTCCTTCGGGTCTTCCTGACCAATTCCCTACCCATTTTTAGCATAACTTCTCTTCCTGCCCCACTTGTCTGATACTGAAAAGTACCTCATTCTGGAACTGGCTAACTATGGAAGAAAAGAAGAAAAACCCTGAGTAGCAGGCTTCGACATGGGACACATGGGCCCATTATGCACGGAACGCTTACTTCAGGGCTCTTAGCTACACAATGAAGCTGTAGTGTGGTCTCCTTGTTTTTCTCTGTTTACACGCGAGGAGCCATTCTCTCCCCCCCCCCCCCCAGCTATCTTGCTGGCCTCAGCAGGGCCCTGCAGCTTTTCCTGGTTCTCTTAACTCCTCTCCATCAACTCCCCTTTAAGACACAGATCTCATCACACCTGTAGTTGCAAGATAGGGGTCTTTGATAAAGCACTTTAAAGTGCATTTCTATCAATATACCTGGGATAGCAGGTATATCAATATTGTAACCCCCCACATATTATAACCCCCACAATATTGTAACCCCAACATAACCACCCCCACCCCCCAAAAGCCATTCCCTGGATCACACACTGCTGAAGAAGGGGACCATGTGCTAGATCTCCCTTCCTTACCCTCCCTCTCTCTCTCTCTCTCTCTCTCTCACTTCCTGCCACTGCTGAAGCCTGGAAAATTATTTCAAAATATAGGCATGTTTGAAATAAAGTTGTAAAAAGCCCTCCTGATCATCGGGGCGGGGAGGGGGGAAGCAGAGCAAGGAGGGGTGGGATGGGGACACAAAGAGACCCTGCTTGTACTGTTCTGTGGAAAAGGCAATTATCTGTTATTATGAGCATTTAGAGAAGGAGCCGGCAACATGGGGTGAGGGGGAAGGCCTGGACGGGGGAAGGGTGGAGCCAGGTAGGCTGGCTGTGGGTGGAGGGAACATGTCCAGGGCAAAGCCGTGCTCACTGGAAAATGTGCCCGTTCTGGTGGCGAAGCAAATTAAAAGTCGCATCAGAAATGGTCTCGCTAGCTATGGAGAGAATGGAAAGTGAAAGCGGAACTCGAGGAAATAAATCCGTACAAGAAATCTTGCTGCAATGGACATTTGCCCCCATCAGACACCTCGTGCAAAGTCTGTCATTGATGATGCCAGAAACGGGTGGTCTCACTCCTGCAGCTACTAATGCCTTCCATCAGCTGTGTTACTCAGTCAGGGCACTTCCAGTACAAAAATCGGTGTAGCTCACACGGGGCTCTTAGGGAACAGCTCTGGTCCGGGGCCTTTTTGCTTCAACGGTGCTGCAACACCAGATGTCCCGAGATCTTTCTCTGAACCTCCTTTTCTGGCCTCGAGCCCACTGAGATCCCTTTTGGGATTTTCTGGCAGGTCATTGACACTGTGCCACTGGATGAGACGTCGGAGGACATGTTTGACTACTTCAAACCCCTCTATGAGGTGATTGATGATATGCCCCGGCCCTCTGAGTCTTTCTTCAAGAAGAAATTAGGTATGATTCTTTGTAGTGGATGGAAGGGAACTGGGAGGGTTTGGGGGGAATTTCTGCAGCTGTGGCAATGAAGTTAGCAGAGCACGGTGGGTTGGATCCAACCAGCTTTCTCCCTGGTATCCAGTGGTGGGATTCAAATTATTCATCAACTGGTTCTGGTTATAGACAAGCACCATTTTAACAGCCGGTTCTGCTGAAGTGGTGCGAACCGGCTGAATCCCACCACTGCTGGTATCCCCTCTGATCCCCTCAAAATATTACCCTGTTTCCCCGAATATAAGACATCCCCTGAAAATAAGACATGGTAGAGGTTTTGCTGAAGTGCAAAATATAAGGCATCCCCCGAATGTAAGACGTAGCCAAGTTTTTGTTTGGAAGCATGCCCGACAAACAGAACACCAGAGCATGCAGTTGTGGAGCAGAAAAATAAGACATCCCCTGAAAATAAGACATAGCGCATTTTTGGGAGCAAAAATTAATATAAGACACTGTCTTATTTTTGGGGAAACACGGTATGCTGAAGTTCATGGTACTTGGTTGGACAAAGATCAACATTTGATTTGGTTTTCAGTTAGAAGTCAGATTGGCTCTGAGACCTGTCTCTACTGGACTGACTACATGTTCCCTCAGCGTGATGGAACTTCCTTGCTTCTCCCTCCCACTGCAACCCCCTGACCCCAACACAAAGTTGCCAACCTCCAGGTTCTGGCTGGAGATCTCCTGGGATGACAAATGATCTCCAGGTGGTTCATTTGGAGAAGACGGCCACTTTGGACTCCCAATGAACGAAGTCCTTCCTCTCCCACAACCCGCCCACCTCTGGCTCCGCTCCCCAAAGATCCAGGTATTTGCCAACCCAAAACTGGCAACTTTATCTCCATAAAACGCTGCTCCTGAGAGAGGAGGGGCCGTGAGAAAGGACAAAGGGGGGGGGGGGCTGCAGGAGGAAGCGGGGAGTGGCAGAAATTGCCAGAATGGTCTTGATCCAACACGCTGTGTTGTCTTCTACTGCTCCGCTCAGCCAACTCTGAATCCCTCTGGATCAGGGGTCTGCAACCTGCGGCTCTCCAGATGTTCATGGACTACAATTTCCATCAGCCAGTTGGCCATGGTGGCAGGGGCTGATGGGAATGGTAGTCCATGAACATCTGGAGATCCCCACCCCCCCCCCCCCCCACCCCCCCCCCCCCCCACCCCCCCCCCCCCCCACCCCCCCCCCCCCCCACCCCCCCCCCCCCCCACCCCCCCCCCCCCCCACCCCCCCCCCCCCCCACCCCCCCCCCCCCCCACCCCCCCCCCCCCCCACCCCCCCCCCCCCCCACCCCCCCCCCCCCCCACCCCCCCCCCCCCCCACCCCCCCCCCCCCCCACCCCCCCCCCCCCCCACCCCCCCCCCCCCCCACCCCCCCCCCCCCCCACCCCCCCCCCCCCCCACCCCCCCCCCCCCCCACCCCCCCCCCCCCCCACCCCCCCCCCCCCCCACCCCCCCCCCCCCCCACCCCCCCCCCCCCCCACCCCCCCCCCCCCCCACCCCCCCCCCCCCCCACCCCCCCCCCCCCCCACCCCCCCCCCCCCCCACCCCCCCCCCCCCCCACCCCCCCCCCCCCCCACCCCCCCCCCCCCCCACCCCCCCCCCCCCCCACCCCCCCCCCCCCCCACCCCCCCCCCCCCCCACCCCCCCCCCCCCCCACCCCCCCCCCCCCCCACCCCCCCCCCCCCCCACCCCCCCCCCCCCCCACCCCCCCCCCCCCCCACCCCCCCCCCCCCCCACCCCCCCCCCCCCCCACCCCCCCCCCCCCCCACCCCCCCCCCCCCCCACCCCCCCCCCCCCCCACCCCCCCCCCCCCCCACCCCCCCCCCCCCCCACCCCCCCCCCCCCCCACCCCCCCCCCCCCCCACCCCCCCCCCCCCCCACCCCCCCCCCCCCCCACCCCCCCCCCCCCCCACCCCCCCCCCCCCCCACCCCCCCCCCCCCCCACCCCCCCCCCCCCCCACCCCCCCCCCCCCCCACCCCCCCCCCCCCCCACCCCCCCCCCCCCCCACCCCCCCCCCCCCCCACCCCCCCCCCCCCCCACCCCCCCCCCCCCCCACCCCCCCCCCCCCCCACCCCCCCCCCCCCCCACCCCCCCCCCCCCCCACCCCCCCCCCCCCCCACCCCCCCCCCCCCCCACCCCCCCCCCCCCCCACCCCCCCCCCCCCCCACCCCCCCCCCCCCCCACCCCCCCCCCCCCCCACCCCCCCCCCCCCCCACCCCCCCCCCCCCCCACCCCCCCCCCCCCCCACCCCCCCCCCCCCCCACCCCCCCCCCCCCCCACCCCCCCCCCCCCCCACCCCCCCCCCCCCCCACCCCCCCCCCCCCCCACCCCCCCCCCCCCCCACCCCCCCCCCCCCCCACCCCCCCCCCCCCCCACCCCCCCCCCCCCCCACCCCCCCCCCCCCCCACCCCCCCCCCCCCCCACCCCCCCCCCCCCCCACCCCCCCCCCCCCCCACCCCCCCCCCCCCCCACCCCCCCCCCCCCCCACCCCCCCCCCCCCCCACCCCCCCCCCCCCCCACCCCCCCCCCCCCCCACCCCCCCCCCCCCCCACCCCCCCCCCCCCCCACCCCCCCCCCCCCCCACCCCCCCCCCCCCCCACCCCCCCCCCCCCCCACCCCCCCCCCCCCCCACCCCCCCCCCCCCCCACCCCCCCCCCCCCCCACCCCCCCCCCCCCCCACCCCCCCCCCCCCCCACCCCCCCCCCCCCCCACCCCCCCCCCCCCCCACCCCCCCCCCCCCCCACCCCCCCCCCCCCCCACCCCCCCCCCCCCCCACCCCCCCCCCCCCCCACCCCCCCCCCCCCCCACCCCCCCCCCCCCCCACCCCCCCCCCCCCCCACCCCCCCCCCCCCCCACCCCCCCCCCCCCCCACCCCCCCCCCCCCCCACCCCCCCCCCCCCCCACCCCCCCCCCCCCCCACCCCCCCCCCCCCCCACCCCCCCCCCCCCCCACCCCCCCCCCCCCCCACCCCCCCCCCCCCCCACCCCCCCCCCCCCCCACCCCCCCCCCCCCCCACCCCCCCCCCCCCCCACCCCCCCCCCCCCCCACCCCCCCCCCCCCCCACCCCCCCCCCCCCCCACCCCCCCCCCCCCCCACCCCCCCCCCCCCCCACCCCCCCCCCCCCCCACCCCCCCCCCCCCCCACCCCCCCCCCCCCCCACCCCCCCCCCCCCCCACCCCCCCCCCCCCCCACCCCCCCCCCCCCCCACCCCCCCCCCCCCCCACCCCCCCCCCCCCCCACCCCCCCCCCCCCCCACCCCCCCCCCCCCCCACCCCCCCCCCCCCCCACCCCCCCCCCCCCCCACCCCCCCCCCCCCCCACCCCCCCCCCCCCCCACCCCCCCCCCCCCCCACCCCCCCCCCCCCCCACCCCCCCCCCCCCCCACCCCCCCCCCCCCCCACCCCCCCCCCCCCCCACCCCCCCCCCCCCCCACCCCCCCCCCCCCCCACCCCCCCCCCCCCCCACCCCCCCCCCCCCCCACCCCCCCCCCCCCCCACCCCCCCCCCCCCCCACCCCCCCCCCC